>NC_056736.1:325643742-325989203 GCF_019279795.1 Protopterus annectens
CAGATGGACTACCCTGGTCAACAAAAGCAACAAATAAATAAATAAACTAGCTTGTAGAAAGGCAGTGCTATAATCAATAATCACACTACAAACTAGACACGTTGTGTTTTTGCAGTTAGTTTAGTGTCATTTGCCATTTTAAGTATTGCTTCCAAGAAAGACATGTCAAGAAGTTAAGTGAAGAAGATGAACATAGATTCTGACTTTGAAAAGGTGGAATTCAGTTGTACTACTGCATGCTAAGATCACAGGAAGTCATCTTGGGGAATGTCTGGATAAACCAAGGGAAAGAGTTTATACTGATTGTTCTTGTACATGTCTTGGGGGGAAAAGTGTTTTTGGCCATTGTATAGATGTATTTAAACTACATGTATGTTGATCTTACTACAACAATGACAGTGGTCACAACTACCAGTGGTATAAAAAAAATATTTCACCGTTGATGTAATAGCAAAAATAATTTTTGGTAATTTAGCTTTCTTTATAAGTAAAGAGTGCAGGGAATTTATTAAGGAGACTAGGATTACTGCTTTCACTTTTTATTACCCTTTACTGAATAGATCAGCATTCCAAGCAGTACATGAAAAATACATTGCTGGTTGTCTTACGGTAAGAGAGGTTGTACAAAGTATAGATTGCCACATATTTGCCATCATAAGCCATCATTCATACAGTAGAAAAGTAGTTGAAAGTCCCCTAGATGTCAAAAAATAAATTACACTTGGCTTAGTACTGCTGTTTTGCTATGGGTTCATAATATAAACCATGTCTTAACTGACTGTTGACTTCTGTGTAACACCACCTTTTGAGAAACGGAGACAAGGATATTTATAACTACAGAGATACACTGTAGCCAGCTGTGGTATTGACATCTGCTGAGGTGTTATTGCAAAGTAAATAAAGAGCTACTCTCACTTTATTCCATATCAATTTCATAAGGAAAGTACATTAAGAGTAAGTCATGCAAAAGATGTAACATGACAAAATTAATCTGGGTGCATTGAAATAATTGTTTTTGTAGACATGATGGATTTTGGACTGTGGTAAAAACTGTTACCTGAATGGTTAATGGATGTGACTGGTCTAGAATTATGCTGATAAGTTTGGCAATGGTGTACTGTGAGATTGCATTACAAATTAAAAAAAATAGAGGGGCTACTCTTTTCTGAAGAAGAGTGGTATGATAATATACTAGATTAATTCAATGGGGAGTGCTCACTGGGGAAAGTGAACATTCCAATCGAGTCCACTACAGTCCAAGCTTTGCAGGCTATAATATTTATATTTCTTTCTAGCAACAAGTTTATGTAGGGTAGGAGTAATGCAATAATTACTTTAGTACAAGAGTAGACTGTGGCTGCTTTAAGCCAGTGTTCTTTCCCCATGCCCATTTGGTTTCAAGATATGTGTTAATCCCTCTCCATCTTTCTACACACACACACACACACACACACACACACACACACACACACACACACACACACACACACACACACACACACACACACACACACACATACACACACACACACACACACATCTGGAGTGGTGGAGAGTTCCACTGATTAGCTAGGTATTCATTACTGAGGGTGTCACAGTGTCTGTTGGTTTATTTTGTCACATGTGCTAGGTGTTGATCTTTGGATCTGAGAGTTCTGAAAGTAGAATGTGAGGTCATGACTGAATTTGTGGCTAGGCGTTATTCCTGGGTGGTGAAATATACTATGTGCTTCTTTGAGTTAAATATAAATTTAGGAAGCTGGGAAATTCCATCCAGTTATGTTGGCTGTGAGCTAGCTGCACAATGGTAAATTTTAAATGTCAGGTAAGTTGTTAATCTAGCAGTTTGACTATGTCATTGTTTCAGTTTTGCTAGGATGTTTAGTATATGTGAGGATTGGTCAGTCATCACAGGATTGGTAGTAGAAATGCTTGGACAGCGACTTTTCTGGAGTGGAGAAACAGATAAGGGGATGGTTTGTATAGCATACCTAATTTTCTACAGGTATTTTTGAATATATTTTGAATAAGTAGATCAAATCTTAAGGAATTATCAATAATAACATCTAGTAGTATTACAAACGGAACTACCTTGATTATTGTGATTTATGCAGATGTTATTTTGTGAAGGATTTGGGATTAAATAGTAGTATTTTGATTTCATTTGGATTATGGATTAGGTGGTACTGAGCATGAAAAGGGATTCCACAGAAGAGTAGGTTTTCTGATACTCTGAAGAACAGAAGTATTGGGAGCAGAGCAGATTTGTGTGAAAAGAAAGATTCAAAGAAACGTTAATCTCATTTAGGAGAACATGAGTGCAGCCTAAACAAAATTATAAATGTCAGCTCACAAGAGCAATGCAGTGCAAATGACATAGATACAGCATTATCAGAGAATAAAATAAGAAAGAAAATAACATGCATGGCATGCAAGAGGTAGTCCACATTACAAAAACACACTTGATACCCATTATCCAATGATAAATATTAAATAAATAAATGCCCACCACCAAACTCCTTCACAGTTAAGACAGAGAATAAATAGAGACTAGTGAATAGCAGCTCTTTAGTTACCACATTGCACTTGTTAACCGTAGACATGACTCAGTAGAGCCATCATATTGCATAATAGTAATACTGGTGGTAATTGCTCAGAGCAGCCGGATTAAATGAAAAAAGAGGCTTCAGTGTATCAGGTATTATGACCTGTGTCCAAATTAATAAGTCTCACAGCTGTAGGATATAAACTGTTCCTGAATCTGGTACTACTACAGTATCTGCATAATCTGTATATAGGATGAGTGTGCCATGAACTACATCTGTGTAAAGGTTATTAATGAAGCTATTAAAGGGAAAAAGACCAATGAATGACCCTTGTGGGGCTCCAACAGTAAGATCAGGAAAGAGGTTTGCCATTTGACACAGTGAGATCTATCATTTTGGTATTCTTTGAACCAGGTTAGTGTATGAGATGTGATGCCAAGCTCAGACAGTCTGTTTAGTAACTTTGTATGGGAGATATTGTTGAAAGCTTTAGAAAGATCTAGGAAAGGTGATGATATAAGCAAACCTCCATTTCTGGAATGGCTGATTGTATTAAGGAAGGATAAAACAAAAGTAATGTATTTTTATCAAGTATATATTTAAGAGTTTTATTTGAAGAATTTGGAGTGAATACATCTTCCCCTTATTTTGGATAGGGGTAAGACAATGGCTATAGTGAAGAAGTTAGGCAGGTCTGCTGATTTCCCACCTTTGTGTCATAGAAGGATGACCATTTTTATCCAGAGTCTGTGAAAAGAAGCCTCTGAGATGGATATAGGAAAGGCTATGGCATCTACAGCCATTTTAGATATTCATCTAGAAGTTGATCTGCTGCTTGGGTTGTGGGTTTTAGTTTGGGTAGGAGTTTCTGTATTTGTTTACTTGAGACTGGCTTAATATATAGAGAGAGAGTATGTGATGGTGGTTGGATGGAAGGAGAGGAGTGTTTTTGTTCGCATTAAGCACAATCTGTTAGAGTGATGATGTTACATTGATGTAATGTGAGTTGAACTTAGGTTAGGTTAACTGGCCTGGGTTTAGTAGCTTGTTTATGGTTGTCCAGTAAGTTTTTGGGTTACTAATGTTGTTTTGATATATATGTTTTTTTGACCAGATTTCTCACATGCCTATATATTTGATAGAATGATGTTTTTATTCCAGGTTTTATGGGCCTTGTATCTTTGCCTTATAGTGGATTTTGTACCTTTTGTTAGTCCTGGGGCTAGATTGGCCTTGATACATTTTCTTCTTAATGTTACATGGACATTGACAATTCAGAGGAAGTAGCAATTAAATGGTTCAGCTGGAGGATTTAGTGGCAGAGTTTTTTGTAGTGACCATTTAATTTGTCTGAGAGCAGAGAAGAACAAGGTTTGACATTAGTGAGATTTCTAAATAAATTAAATGCAACTGGTTTTGACTTTTTTTGGTTCTAGTGATGGATGATATAAGTAAGATTATAATCATTAAGTGAATCTGGAAGATACCTGTGTCAGTGATTTTGCTAGGGGCATTTGTCAGAATCCATTCAAGAATCATACTACTGCTAATTGCCTTGCTGATTCTTGTGGAATACTGCACTTGTTGGCTAATGTTGAACAGGTTAACAGATTTAGAATTTTGGTTAAGTGTGGATCAGTTATAGTTGAAGTCACCTAGGATGATTGTCTCTTGGGTAATGTGTTCTTGTGGTCCAGGATAGAATATATTTTATAGTGGAAGGAGTTCAATTTGGTGGACTATAGATGATTACTATATAAATAGATTTATTGGTATTTAATTTTAAAATGTTACTAGAAGTTCAACTTTCACAAAGTTTGGTACTTTGTGTGCGAGTGAGTAGATGTTTCTAGTGAGTTAGGTTATACTATTGTCACTCCACCCCCACCTTTGTTGATATCCTGTTAAATCTTGTAATATTGTAGACATGTGGCAGGATTTATTCATCTTTAATTACATATTTTAGCCAGGTTTCAGTCATGGATACAATGTCAAGTTTATGGGAAGTGATCCAAGCATGAAATTTGCTCATGAGGCTAATAATATTCAGCAAGAACTTACAGTATCATTTTATCTATTATTGACTAGTTCATATAAATATGGGGAAATTCCTCAAGATTTGAGACATGCACTTATTAAATCTGTCTTTAAGGGAAATGGGAGCAGGATAAACTCAGTTGTCATACAGACCCTTAAGTTTACCTTCATGTTGTGGAAAAATAATGAAGAAGGTAATATTGGATAAGTTATTGTCAGACTTGGACAGGCTGCAACTTGAAACCATATATCAGCATGCATAACTTGAAAATAGATCTATTACAACCTGTATCCGGATGTTCTATAGCAGTATAATAAAGCTTTATATGAAAAATTGTGCTGTGATGTAATTTGTATAGATTAAACTTTAGAATTTCACATGGTCTTACACAAAACATGGATCTATAAATTAGAACATGAGTTTGGAGCTTTTCTCGCCGGGCCTCCACTGAAAAGGGACACATGTCCAGACGGACCTTCCCGGTTAACAAATATAAAATAAATAAATACATTTTTTGATAAGATGGTTAGCTGCATGGCTGCAAATGGGATATGACAAGGATCATAACAGCAATTGCACAGGTGAAATTCTTGGTGACAGTCAAGGGTTCCCACAGGGCTCTGGCCTAGGCCCGTATTTGTGTAGATTAGATCTTGCATATCTATGTTTCATCTGAGGTGTTCTATAGTTTGCATGCAGATGACTTGAAATGGAGTAAACTGATTACATGAGTTACAGATAGGGCATATCTGCAAAAGAACTTGACTAAATTGATCATTTGGGTGCAGGAGAATAATATGCTGATAAATACATACATACAACTAGCTTTATTGGCCTGAATGTTTCCATAAAGGCTTAAAAAGGAAAAAGGAAAAATTCATGGACACTCAAAAACCATATAGCTAAAACACTTTCCTTTCCTTTTGGGGGTCATTTGCATATATCCCATGGGCTGCTATTACAGGAAGCTTAAGGTATCACCTAGTGAAAACTCCAGATTGGTTAGTTTTTACTTGTAGGTTTTATGAACTGGTTTGTCTGTGTGACCTTTTTAACCTTTGAAATACATAAAACTAATCATATGAGATTTGGGAAGCATAAATTGAAAGGTGACTATTTAATACAGAACATAGTGATTAAGATGGCTCAGATCTCACAGCAAGAGGTTCTCCCATTCGAT
Source organism: Protopterus annectens (assembly GCF_019279795.1). NCBI lineage: Eukaryota > Metazoa > Chordata > Ceratodontiformes > Protopteridae > Protopterus > Protopterus annectens. Next base: position 325,649,507 of record NC_056736.1, read on the forward strand.
TCTCAGCTGGAGTGCCTTCTGTGTGGAGTCTGCATGTCCTCCCCGCGGTCGAGCGGCATTTGAAAGACATGCGTGAATGGGCATGCCTTCATTGAAGGTTAGGCATCAGGCTGGCGCCTCGGCACCATAAAAAAAATCTACTGACAATCATTAGCGGACCGGAGTTCCGCTGTGGCGACCCCCTAACTGGGAAAAGCCAAAAGAAGAAGAACGAACTATCAAAATTTCAGATGGCAGTAAAGTGAACTGGGATGGTGGTAATTACAGTTCATGTAATGCCAAACCAAATATGTTTGACTCAACAACAGCTAATGCTAGTGTTCATTCACTGTTGTGAGGTTAACATTCTGCTTGGAGATCGCACTACAGTGGGGATAAGAGAATGTACCCTTTTCCTCACTGTACTGCAATCTCCGAGTTTGTGTATGTATATATATATATATATATATATATATATATATATATATATATAATTAGCAGGAAGTGTGGAGGTGCAGAGAGGGCTTGCCCCCATGCAAAATGTTAGTTGGAAATCACTGGAAGGCAAGGTATGTTGGGCAATGTCGTTAATGTCAAATATCGATGTGTTGGCATTGCTGCTTTCATTATTTTGTGTAGACATTGCTGTTTTCACTGGGGTTTTTTTCGAGTAAATATTTACTCAACCGAGTGAGGATTGGAATTTTGATAGTGAACAGACTGAGACTATAGAATCATCTAAAGACCTGGGTAAATGGGTAGACCTAGCTTTGAGTTATTCTAATCATATCAGTCAATTGATTAATGATAATTATGGAACTTCAGGTTGTATAAATTGCTTTAAAAATGTCTAAGAAATCAGAAATGATGAAGTCATTGTTTATTAGTTCCATTAGACCAACACTGGAGTGTGCAACAACAATATGGAAACCTTATAAGAAAATATGCATGAGTAAACTGGAAAGAGTACAGCAGAAATATGCCACAAGCATCCTTGGATGTCAAAATTTAAGTTGTTATGAAATACTAAAATATCTGAACATGTACAGTGTCTCAAATAGATATTTAAGAGGATACCTTATTCAGATGTATAAGGCATTTAGAGATAACTACCTCTGAGAATGTTTGGGGTTATCAAAAAGTACTAGAGAATCATCAGACAACATATCTAGATGATTCTATAGGAATGAGAAGTGCACTAATTGGTTCTCTGAGACAGCAGCTGATACATGGAATAGACTACCAAATTATATTAAAGCAAGCACTAGTTTAGATATTACTGTTCTGGTATATTGGCAGGCTAGAAATCATTAATGCCCGTGTTTGAGATATTTGCATGTATGTTTGTAAGTAATTAAGTAAATTGCATTTACTTTTCTTTATAAATCCTTTTTACTGATATATGCTCCACAAGTTGGGTGTGCGATGGATGAGAAAGAGAAATTTTGGAGTGAGTTGGATGAAGTTGTGGTGAGTGTACCCAAGGGTGAGAGACTAGTGATTGGAGTGGACTTTAATGGGCATGTTGGTGAAGTGAACAGAGGGGATGAGGAAGTGATGGGTAGGTATGGTGTTAAGGAGAGGAATGCAGAAGGTCAGATGATTGTGGATTTTGCGAAAAGGATGGACATGGTTGTGGTGAATATGTATTTTAAGAAGAGGGATAGGGTGACATACAAGAGTGGAGGAAGATGCACACAGGTGGATTATATCCTATGTAGGAGGGCCAGTCTGAAGGAGATTGGAGACTGTAAAGTGGTGGCAGTGGAAAGTATAGTTAAGCAGCATAGAATGGTGGTCTGTAGGATGACATTGGTGATCAAGAAGAGGAGGAGGAGTGTGAAAGCGGTGCCAAGGATTGAATGGTGGAAGTTAAAAAAGGGTGATTGTGAAGTGGAGTTTAGGAAAGAGTTAAGACAGGCATTGGGAGGCAGTGGAGAGTTACCGAATAGCTGGGTAACTGCAGCAGAACTAGTAAGGGAGACTGCTAGAAAGGTGCTTGGTGTGACATCTGGACAGAGGAAGGAGGACAAGGAGACCTGGTGGTGGAATGAGGAATTACAGGAGAGTATACAGAGGAAGAGGCTGGGGAAGAAGAAATGGGATTGTCAAAGAGATGAAGAAAGTAGACATGAGTATAAGGAGATGAGGCGCATGGCAAAGAGAGAGGTGGCGAAAGCTAAGGATAAGGCGTGTGGAGAGTAGCATAAGAGAATGGACACTAAAGAGGGAGAAAAGGACCTGTACTGAGTGCCTAGACAGAGGGACAGAGCTGGGAAAGATGTGCAGCAAGTAAGAGTGATAAAGGATAGTGAGGGAAAGGTACTCACAAGAGAGGAGAGTATGTTGAGTAGATGGAAAGAGTATTTTGAGAGGCTGATGAATGAAGAGAATGAGAGAGAGAGAGAAGGTTGGATGATGTGGGGATAGTAAATCAGGAAGTGAAACAGATTAACAAGGAGGAAGTAAGGACAGCTATGAAGAGGATGAAGAATGGAAAGGCTGTTGGTCCAGATGACATCCCAATGGAAGCATGGAGGTGCTTAGGAGAAATGGCAGTGGAATTTTTAACTAGATTGTTTAATGAAATTTTGGAAAGTCAGAGGATGCCTGAGGAGTGGAGAAAAAGTGTTTTGGTACCTATCTTTAAGAATAAGGGTGATGTGCAGAGCTGCAGTAACCACAGAGGGATAAAATTGATCAGTCACAGCTTGAAGTTATGAGAAAGATTAGTAGAAGCTAGGTTAAGAAGGGAGGTGATGATTAGTGATCAGCAGTATGGTTTCATGCCAGGCAAGAGCACTACAGATGCAATGTTTGCTCTGAGAGTGTTATTGGAGAAATACAGAGAAGGTCAGAAGGAAAGCATATGACAGGGTGCCTAGAGAAGAGTTGTGGTATTGTATGAGGAAGTCGGGAGTGGCAGAGAAGTATGTAAGAGTGGTACAGGATATGTATGAGGGTAGTGTGACAGTGGTGAGGACTGCAGTGGAAGTGACAGATCTTTTTAAGGTGGAGGTGGGATTACATCAAAGATCAGCCCTGAGTCCTTTCTTATTTGCAGTGGTGATGGACAGGTTGACAGATGAGATCAGACAGGAGGCCCCGTGAACTATGATGTTTGCAGATGACATTGTGATCTGTAGTGAGAGTAGGAATCAGGTTAAGGAGACTCTGGAGAGGTGGAGATATGCTCTAGAGAGCAGAGGAATGAAGGTCAGCAGGGCTAAGAAAGAATATATGTGTGTAAATGGGAGGGAGGGTAGAGGAATGGTGAGGATGCAGGGAGTAGAGTTGGTAAAGGTGGACGAGTTTAAGTACTTAGGATCAACAGTTCAGAGTAATGGGGAATGTGAAAGAGAGGTGAAGAAGAGAGTACAGGCAGGGTGGAATGGGTGTAGAAGAGTGTCAGGACTGATTTGTGACAGACGGGTACCAGTAAGAGTGAAAGGGAAGGTCTACAAGAAGGTAGTGAGACCAGCTATGTTATATGGGTTGGAGACAGTATCATTGACAAAAAGGCAGGAGTCAGAGCTTGATGTGGCAGAGTTAAAGATGTTAAGATTTGCACTCGGTTTGACTAGGATGGATAAGATTAGGAATCAGTATACTAGAGGGCCAGCTCATGTTGGACAGTTTGGAGACAAAGCAAGAGAGACGAGATTGCGTTGGTTTGGACATGTGCTGCGGAGGGATGATGGGTATATTGGGAAAAAGATGCTAAGGATGGAGCTGCCAGGTAAGAGGAAAAGAGGAAGGCCTAAGATAAGGTTTATGGACTTGGTGAGAGAGGACATGCAGGCGGTTGGTGTGACAGAGCAAGATGTAGAGGATAGGAAGAAATGGAAAGAGATGATCCGCTGTGGCGACCCCTAATGGGAAAAGCTGAAAGATGATGATGAATGATATATATATATATATATATATATATGTAAATAAATATATAACTACAGATGTATATGTTTACATAGCTGTAGATGTAGATATATATATATATATATATATATATATATATATATATGAGTGAATGCGTGTATATAGAATATGTAGGCTTCTGCTGGTCTCCCCAAAATAGGATGACTGATTTAGTAGGATTAATCCAGTCATCAAAAGATAAATAGGCAAAATAAATAAACCTGGAATATCTCGCATTGTAGTTTTAGGGGATGAGATTTATGAAGGGTAACAAAGTCACTAGTCATGAGCAGTGTTCCTTAATCCTACATACAAACTGGAGCGCCATGTATTCCATTGTCTTTTCTTTTTAGAATAATATCTGAAATTGATTTAACTGGGTTACAGTAATTTTATTTGTACTGAAAATGACTTTAAGTAGCTAGTGCAGGTTTTTATCACTAGGTAGACTTGTGAGTGGTTTTCTAATTTATTTACTGAAGTTGACATTTTCATTACTTTTTCACTTATGTTGCTGTATTTTAGTAGTTTAATGATGTGGATGATAGGATTTGTTCATTTAGTTTTTTTTTACATAATATTGTAAGAATCATATTGAATCTGGTTTGTTTTGGCAATAATGTTGTTTTCCTGACTGGCTCTTTTTACTTATGATTTTCTTTAGCTTTTTATGTAGTTATTTTAAGTTTTCTGTTCTAATAGAAAACACATTTTTTGTTTCTTGTAGTAGATATAAATTAACATTGTTGTCTGGAGTTGAGTTTTAATTATTATTTATTTTATATTTACATTTGTTTACCAAGAAAGTCCAACTGGGAACATATCCCATTTCAATAGAGGCCCAAGAGAAAAGTTTCACATGCATGAAAAACAATAATAATAATAATAATAATAATAATAATAATAATAATACATGACAGTCAATGTAGTTAGTGACAGATATCAAACAACCAATATTAACAATAGCAAAATGATGGAACAACTGAATAAATACAGAAAAAGCTAGTAATAACACATGATTTTAAAAATGCTTGTATGAAAGGATTATGCAATTTCTAATAAATTTTCTCACAAGGAAAGTAGAATGTAATGCTCTAAAAGTTTGAACAGGGTGATTAACAAAGAGAAAAAAAAGTGAAATGGGGCTAGATGTGAGAAAGAGAAAGGTAAATTTGTGATTGCAAGAGCTGAAGTGGTGGAATACTGAGCTAGATGTAGGTTGAAGAGAGAGGGATGCACAGTTATGAGAAGATAAAAGAAAGAATTAGAAAAAGACTGTAATGAACATGTTATAGAGGATGGTTTTAAAGAAAAAACTGTAATACACAGATTATAGGCTGGGTTTGAAGAACAGGGAGTAGCTGAAGACTTAATGAGGAGTTGACTTAACAATGTACTGTTTTCAAGAGAAATTCTGGGAGAGGAAGAGACAGCACTAGTAGGTAGTATGGGCAAAACAAAATTAGTAGCATAATATTTAGTAATACGTTAAGGTTATTATCCAGAGGAGATTATGGTCATTATCCAGGAGAGATTAGGGTTGTTATCCAGGAGAGATGCAGGAATATATCCATAAAATTTTAAGGAGTTATTTGACTTTGGCTTTAGACTTTTGCCAATTTCCTGTGCATTAAATAGGAAGGGGAGAGAGTTCCATTTGCAATTGCAATAAAGGTAGTCTGTAGTTAAATAAATACTTGTCAGATAAGCGGAGTGCTCTGTTAGGAGAATAGTATTCCAACTTATACTTTTGAGTGGGCCACTTGTAAGGCTCTGTGGATGGTGTATGAAAAGTAGTAGAGTTTTTTTTTTTTTGAATGTATTGAGCTGCAAATAGGAAATACACCCCAGGGATCACTTCTGTGTCTCTGCTCGACATTGGCACAGGAAAATAACTTTCTTGGGTGGTGTAAGCCAGGGAACCTTGTTGGCTAGGCTTACGTAGGCCCTTGGGCTGATAGCCTAGTACGTACCTATGAACCTATGTGGCCTATTTGAGTTTATTTTGTTTTACTTTATTTATTGTTCTTTAAATTAAATGATGTGAACATTTGAGTTTAAATGTTTCCTTTTGTCTCTTTTAAGTGGATTAGGTTTCTAGGGATGTTATTGCCTCTTCCTGAGTTCAGGAGAACTGTAGGTATTGAACATCATCATTCTCATTTAAAACTGAAGCCCTCTTAATCTCCCAATGCAGCCGAGTGACCCCACCCCTGAAAGTATATCTCTTATATATACCAGCCTCAAGTCTGCTGTTGCAACATGGCTAAGTGCATCTACATTTCATTCAGTCAGCCTCTGTCTTCTGGTACTTGCAGTAACAAATATCAGACTCTTCCCTTTTTTCATTTAAAAATAGGAAGTGTAACTCACATTTTAAGTTAGTTCTGTATTTTATTTGGTAGTTTCAAATTAAACCCTGTAGCTGTGGAATTACAGGACTTTGTTTAGGTGGACTACTTTCTTTTTGGGTGGTGTTTCTCTTTCCTTTTTGCTATTATTTTAGCTTTTACTGAGTAACATAATGAAAAGAGTTTAGAGGATATTTACTAGCTTTGCCAAGGATGAGGATAAACTATTGATGACATGTCATGAGTTTACATAAATGGTGATAATGTATGAAAAGTGTAGGTAAGCACAAATGTATATATGGAATGTATGTTTAGTGCCACACCTTTTACCTAAGATTATCTTATAGAAGAAATCTTAGATAGACAGATAGATAGATAGATAGATAGATAGATAGATAGATAGATAGATAGATAGATAGAGGTACAGAAATAAAAGTTTAGTTTGTTTTGTATGTTATTATGGGAAAAATGTTATCTTGATTTTTGCCAGGTCATCTTTGTTATAATGCACTGTCTTCTTCATTTTTAGCTGACAGTACATAATAATAAAATATGTACACTATAAAAGGCACAAAATACTGCAGTCCTATCCAATATAGAAAAATGAAAAGTGGAGCCCACTCCCAATTAATGCACAGTAAATAGCTACCAAATGCATCATCTCCATCAAAAATGTACCCCAGAAAGAAAAGAAAGCACTCAACATGGTGGTGTAGTCGCTAGTGCAATTCATGCCATGCAGCCAGCAAAGTTAAACACGTTACTTTAAACAGCTGCATAAAAATAAACAATTTTAATATGTTATATATCTTCGTTTCCTCTGACTTTCTCTTGTCTCTCCCAAGTCTTCTTTGCTGAATCATCAGATGCTTTCCTGCTAATGTGACTGAACTATAACAATCTGTTCTCCATGACCCTCTTTGCATTTCAGGCTACTTTTACTTGTTTTCTCGGGTCTTCATTTCTTTATTTTTCCCGTAGTGTACATCTTTCCTCTCTTCTGAGGCACTTCATCTCCATCACTTTGAGCTTCCTCAACTGCTGCGCTTTAACTATCCATTTTTCTATACCATATAGCAGCATTGGTCTTGCCACTGCATTGAATACATTACTTTTCAGCTTCTTTGGCTTTCTCCTCTCATACACTACCCCTAATACTGCAGCGCTTCTGATTCTAGCTTTGACCTTCTCTTTCAGACTTCCCGTCTCCTCAACCAACCCTGACAGATACTTGATGTTGTTAACCAGTTCCACTGTTTTCCTTTCTATCTCCGTTTTTAGCTTCTTCTCATTTCTCCCCATTTGCTGCCACGACAACTGTCTTATCTGTACTCAGTTTCATCCCAAGTGGCTTCATCATTGCATTCCTGTCTCTTACTATTTGCTGAATTTCCTTTACAGACCCTGCTTTAGTGCATCATTGTATTCATGCAACAGCTTTATTGATCTATCCTCTCCAACCTGTTTATTAATGTAGACCATCATCAGTATGAACCATAAGGGGCTGAGAGCTGAACTCCAGTGAACTATTTTGTGAGTCTAAACACTGTTCATACTTGTGTCATTTACATCTTGTACATATGTTCATAGGTTCATAGGTTAATAGGTGTGTACTAAGCTAATGATTCTGGAGCCTTTACAAGCCTAGCCCATAGAAGTGCCCTGGCATCGTGCCACCCAACGTTAGTTCCAAGTGACTGTATCAATTAGAGCTACTGGAGTGGTCCCCGGGGTGAACTTTCTATTTCCCATCCACTCATCAAGATTTCTCTTGAAGAGGGCCATTGAGGTGCTCTGCTTAACATGTATGGGAAGTCTATTCCAGAGCATGAGCAGTCTCTGGGTTATGAACCTGTCCATCCAGCATGTTCTGTTGATTGTGGTAATGAGGTTGAGGTCTCTGGATTGTGTGGTGTGGAGGGACTGGGATTTCTTTAGATGCAGCATTTCTAACAGAGCTGGGTCAGACATCGCTTTGTAAGTCAAGCCTCTTAGTAGATGATATGAGACAGAGAATAGCTGGAGTTTTTTGAGTCTGTCCATGTAGGACATGTATTTAAAGCCTAGGATCCCCTTCATGAGGTACTTTTGTGGCCTTTCAAGTTGTTGCATGTGCCTAGTGAGGTACATGCCAAATAGGGCATTATACTCGATGACTGGCCTAATGAGGGAAGAGTAGAGAGAGAGATGATGACCTCTTTCTTCCTGGATGCAAAACCCTTGGTAATGAGATGTGGAACATAGAAGGACTTTCTGACCACAGTGGCAATGTGGTGGTCGAAGGAGAGGTTGCTGTCAACCTGTGTCCCAGATCTCTTATAACACCTTCGGTGTTCAGTGGGTTCCCATCAATGTCTTAATTAGTGGGAACTGAGTATTTCCCAAAGGGGATGATGACACATATTTTGGCATTAAGCTTAAGGCCATGGTTTTGACACCAGTCATTGGTCTCAGTGAAGCCTTTCTGTACGATGTCTGCATCACTTGGAGACTTAATAATGGCTTCCAGCTTGCAGTCATTTGTGAACCTGGTCAGCCAGAGTCCCTTCGTGTTGGACTGGACTTCTGAGAAGTAAATTTCAAACAAGAGTGGACCCAGGACCGATCCCTGTGGGACTTCACTCATAACTGTTCTGCAGTCTGACCTGAAGTCCACGACTTTCACATTGTGGGTTCTATCTGTGAGCCAATTTGCAACCCACCTAGTGATATAGGGGTTCATGCATAGTTAGATGAGGTTATCAATAATTCCTGAGTGGGGAATGGTATCAAATGCCTTGGACAGTTCAAGGTAGGCTGTATGAACTGCCTTGCCCTCTTTCACAGCTCTGGTGACTGACTCAAAGAAGTTAACCAGGTTGAGCAGGCATAATCTACCTTTCACAAAACCAAATTGTGTGGGATCTAGAGTTTAGAGATTTCCTATAACTTTGTTAATTAGGTCCATGATGATGCGCTCCATAACCAAGCATATCTGACTTGTCAGGCTAATGGGGCAATAATTCCCAGGGTCTGTAGTCACTTTCCCTTTATGGAGAGGGATAACTGTAGCAATACGCCATTCAGTATGGACTTGCACAAATTCTTCCTATGTATTTGGGACTTTGAAGCACCAGTGATTTTCCCAGATCATTTTTCTTGTGACCTTATCATATGCTTTCTAGAAAACTAGGAATGCCTGGTTGGTCTCAGCTTCATCTCCACTATCCATCCCACTGCAAGCACCAGTTCATCCTGATCTGAAACTGCACTTCTCCTCTCTCATCTTACTTTCTACTATTTTGTTTATTAGTCACCCTCTCCAGCTCCTTCATGCAATTTGACAGGAGTCTGAAACCTCAGTACTGCTCACAGTTGTGAATGCCCCCTTTAATCTAGGACACTGGCATTAGGATGCTTTTTCTCCAGTCATCTGGGATGCATCTTTTTGCCATTTAATGATGAGTGTCCTTATGATCCATTACTCCCTTAACTCATCCAAAATCTTGATCATATCTGCTGAGACTTGAGCCGAACCTGCTGCTTTTCCTGACTTTATTTCTTTCAGTGATGAACTTACCTCTGTTATGGTGGTTCTTTTTTCTCCTTCACTATAGACTATGCGTCATGCTGTATAGGTTCTATGTTTTTTTTCTTCATTCAGAAGTTTAAAAGTACAGTTGTGTAAGCAAACTTAACATAACAGCAGCTGTACAAATAGATCACTGTTGAAGTAATCTAAATGGGACTCATCCTACCAAGATCAGGCCAGCCAGCCAGCCAACTTCCAGTGCTTAAGGAAATGTTTTTTGCTCCCTAACACTGCACAGCTCAAGGAGAAAAAGATAAAATCAATGGCTAGGGGTCCGAAATATCAGTGCTTTCTTGCCTCAGAACAGGGATGCTACAGCCCTAACAGCTATATTTATTTTAGATAAAAAGGAAAGCACATAAATATATCCCCTGGCACAAATGTGACTACTGAAAAAGTGATGTATTTGAACATTTACTGTTATGGTAAGCTGACGTACACAACTGCACTGTTTTCATCATTAGATTACTGATGAACACCGGCACTTAGACAGCAAGAGAGAAGGAAGAAGGACCAGAGTCCAAAAGCCTCTGGAGAAAAGTCCTAGCAAGGGCTTACTTGGGATTTAGATAAAGAATCTAATGTTTGGTGAAAGTATGTACAGATGACCAAGTTGCTTTCTAGAGTCCATCCCTATTCAGAATGGAACAGAAGCAGTCAGAGGCCTGACAGAGTGGGCCCTAACTTTGCCTGAAAGTGGTTTTATGGTAAAAATAAAAAAAAGCAGTATGATAGGTTGACCATTTAGAAACTGGCTGCTTTGACAGTTCCTGCCCCTTTCTGTTATATTCTTATGAAGCAAACAGCTGATCAGCAATCCTGAAGGATTTTGTCCTGCCAATGTAGTATCTGAGTTGTTTAAGTGCATCCAGAGTGTGTAAAATTCTTTCTTCTTTAAGTTCTGGTTATAGAAAGAAAAGAAAGATTAATAGCATGGCTCAAGGGAAAAGTAATGATTTCTTGTTCAAGTAAACCTACCTTTGTGAAAATGAGAGAGGAATGGTTCATTTACCTGTTGTGTGACACTGAGCAAGTCACTTAACCAAACAGTGATCTGGAGCAACTGGGAATTTGGATTAGGCTCCTTAATTGCCTCCAGGATTGCATACTTCGTAACATTGAACCTGTTGTTGTTCTTGTTGTTGTTTACTAGCCATTCCTTATTTCATAACTGGTGAAGTTCAGGAGGTATTACAGCAATATCACCAAAACAACAATGTTTAAATGAAACATAGGCAAGTTGTTCTTCCAACGGCAGCAGGTACTGAATTTGTACATGAAGCACTGAAATGTAAAGTTGTTTGCCAGCAGCATCCTCTGTGTTAGTAATAGTTGTCCTTAATGTGGAATTATTGACATGACTTGTACTTATGCAGCGAATGTACATATTGACTTAGTATATGTTATCACATGGTTAATATTTCTTATGCTCTCATAAATCCTCATTTATTTAAACTGTGACACACATTGCTGGATCTTATGGTACCATCTGATATTTCTTCATAACAATAAGGGATGTACACAGTCAGCAAAGTGGAAATATTGGGGAGAGAGAGTGAGAAGGAGAGAGAGGCAAATATCATCGATATCTGTGCAGTAACTGAGACCTGGTTCAAGGCTCCAGAGAGCACCACTGCAATACCAGGCTACAACTCTTACCACACTTTTCGGCCACCAAACCAGGACCGAAACACTAAAGGTGGAGGAGTGTCAATATTCACCAAGGATATTCACACCACCAGGCTAGTTGGCCAACACAATGTGTCTGAAATTCTCCAAGTGCAACTAACACTAGTAAGACTGCAATCCAAATTGTAGCTCTCTACAGATCCCCCACCATACCTCAAGATTCTCACTACACCTTTCTAAACATACTGGAAAATATTAAGATAGAACCAAACACCCTAATACTGGGTGATTTTAACTACCCTGCCATTAACTGGGAAAACTACTCATGTCCCAACACCTTTGCGCAACGGTTCTTGGAATTCATAAATTCAATGCCCTGGATCAGCTAATCCATAGTCCCACCAGGGGCTCCAATATCCTAGACCTGGTCATTACCAACATGGGAAATTAATGCTCCATACCTATGGTCACCCCCTCGTTAGTCAGGTCTGACCATAAGCTAATCACCCTTAACATCCACATCCCACCCCCACCCCCCAGTAAAGAAACCACCATAAAAAACTTCTCCAAAGCCAACTTCATGCTACTCAAGTCAGAAGTGACAACTTTATAACACCCATGCAGACGGGAACTGAAAGTTCAACTGCTGAATCCTACACTAAGGCACTGTACGAGCACATCGCCTCATGCATGAATCGTGCCATCCCAAATAGAACCAAAATGCTCTCATCCAAAAAAAGGAAGCCAATCTGGTGGTCCCCTGCCATAAACAAACTTTACAACAAAAGGAAGAAACTTTTGCAGAAAAGAGGAAAATCCCAGGATGCAAAAACTCCCTTACTAGCCTCAGTAAGAAACTGAGATGCCTCATAAAATCCTCCAAAGCTAGTTACGAAAATAAAATTGCCAAAGATTCCAAAGACAACCACAAAGCATTCTATAACTATGTCAAGAATCTAAATGGCAATGCTCAGATCTGCTCTGAGCTAAAACAGAATGGCATTAAATATACTGATCCAAAGGATATTGCCAATATCCTGGCAGATCGATTCAGTGCCAACTTCACCCCCCTCTCACCCCTAAATGGCCCATCTCAATACCGGAAGATTGCCAAATTCCGGTAATAAGGGCCACACAGGTACACAAGCACTCTCTAAAGCCAAGAATACAGCATCCATGGCACCAGATGACATCCTGGGCTGTGTACTACATGAACTACAATATGAACTGGCACCTCACCTAAGTGTCATGTTTAATCATAGCCTCACCTCAGGTTTCATGCCCACTGAGTGGCGCAGAGCTACAGTTATCCCAATCCACAAGGGGGGATCCACCTTGGATCCCGGAAACTACCGTCCCATCAGTCTGACAAGCCTTATCTGCAAGGCCATGGAGCGTATTATCATGGAACTTATAAACAAAGACATTGGCAACCTTCAAACACTGGACCCCACCCAGTTTGGGTTTGTGAAGGGCCGATCTTGTCTCCTGAACCTGATTGACTTCTTTGAATCAGTCTACAGAGCCATGGACAAGGGTAAGGTGGTCCACACAGCCTATCTAGACCTTGCCAAGGCCTTTGACACCATCCCCCACTCTGGAATCATAGATAAACTTACTAAGTTGGGCATTAATCCCTATGACACCCAATGGGTTGCTAAATGGCTTATTGATAGAACCCACACTGTAAAAGTAGCCGACTCCAAATCCAGCTCCAGACAAGTGACAAGTGGAGTACCTCAGGGTTCAGTCCTGGGGCCGCTCTTGTTTGGCATCTACTTCTCTGAAGTACAGATCAACACTAAGGGACTCTGGCTAACAAAGTTTGCAGATGACTGCAAACTGGGAGCCATTATTGAATCCCCAAATGATGTGGATACTCTACAAAAGGGCCTTACAGAAACAGATGCTTGGTGCCAGAGCCATGGGCTCAAGCTCAATGCCAAGAAATGTATTGTTATCCCCTTTGGGAAAAAACATGTATCCATGAATTACCATATAGGTGGCAGTACGCTAAAGACAGAAAGTGTGATAAGAGACTTAGGGACACAGGTGGACAGTGGTCTCACCTTCGATAACCACATCGACACAACAGTCAGGAAATCCTTCTATGTGGCACACCTCATCACGAAGGGCTTTTCATCCAGAAAGAAGGAGGTCATTGTCCCACTGTACTCATCCCTCATTAGACCCATTATAGAACACAACGCCCCATTTGGTATGTACCTCTCAAGACATCTGCAACAACTGGAAAGGCCTCAGAAATACCTCACTAAAAGAATCACAGGCCTAAAGCAGATGCCCTACACTGACCACCTTAAAAAACTCCAGCTATACTCTGTTGCATATCGTCTACTCAGAGGCGATCTCTGCTTAACATACAAGGCCATGTCAAATCCAGAGCTGTTGGACATGCTACACTTAAAGAAATCCCAATCCCTCAGAGCTACACGCTCCAGGGATCTAAACCTTGTCATCAGAATAAATAAAACATGCTGGAGGGATAGGTTCCTGACCCAGAGACTCCCCAGACTCTGGAATAGATTGCCCATACATGTCAAGCAGAGTGCCTCTTTGGACCTCTTCAAGAGGAACCTTGACAATTGGATGGGAGAAAGGAAATTCACCCCAGGGATCACGTCAGTCGCCCTGCTAGACAGGGGTCCAGGAAAGTAAATAATGTGGGAAGAAATAGCCAGGGAATTGTTATGGCTAGGCTTGTATAGGCCCTAGGGCTGATAGCCTAGTACCAACCTATGAACCTATGAACCTATAATGGAACACTGGGAGGTGGAGGGCTTTCTGTGGATGAAAGTACCTTATCATCTTATCATTGTTAAACATTCTTTAATTTGGCTTTTCAGGACTAGTGTGCATATGTATATGAATGGTGTGTGTGAATTAATTGGAATTCTTTGGCTACTTTGGATACTGTGTGGTTGTATGAAATAAATTTGAAATATGTGATTTTGGTAATTTATTATTGTTATCAATTTTTATAACACTGACATCTCAAAAGGATGCAGTCAACATTGTAGCCATAATTGTTGCATTTGGGGATGTTGCTGGATAAAAATGATTGATTCTGCTTAGCTGATAGAGTTCAGAAGTCATTAGCTGGTCTCTGTGTGCATTTGTGGAAGGCAATTGGAATACTTTAGTGTGACCATTTTAATTATAGTCAGACATGTGATATGTACACAGTTGATAAAATGGCCATAATTATTCAGTATGGATATTAATAGATAATAATGCAGCAGTTTGATTGACTTTTTATGGTTGAAATGTTCTGAAATTCATACTTTTGTCATTATTGGTTCATATATTTTGTTTCAGTGGTTACTAGAAAAAGATTCAAAGCTACAGCTATATTAAAGAAGAAACAATTTAAAACAACCAGGAAGGTGAATCAAATAGCACAAGTATTTATGATTGATCTTGAAAAAATGTGTGCAGGGGCCCATGTTTTGAACATAGCCCTCTGGGCCCAGAGTATCCATAATTCACCACTGACCTGATGCATTTTTAATAAAAGTGTATTTCAAAGCATTTTCAAAAATAGTCACCACCATTTGTGCAGTAAAATGTGAAACAGAAGTTTTAAATTACATCCAAATCTCTGTTATCAATATAAAGGTAAAGAAGAAAACAGCATTTACGCTGACATGTTTAAAACCTGTTTATGATAACTGGTGGAAGTGGAAGAGAGGGAGAGAGACAAGTAATGTGACACTGGGGGGGGGGGGTTCTGGTCGATTACCCTGCCTAGGGCTCCATTTGACCATTTGTGTGCAACTTTGTGTATATTTTAGAGGAAGGGTTAGGGCATAGCTGTAGAGTTGTTTGTGTGTTTTTGTGAATACTCATGTTTGAGTCTGTCTTGTGTAGTGGCAGTGTTATGGGAAGGTTAGCACCCATTATTATGTTGGAGCTGGGGGTATAGCCTCCCTGACCTCTTAAGTAATGGGTGCTAACACTAACCCTAGTGCAGCCCCTTCCTCCAACCCTAATCCTACACCTTAACCTCATTAAAAACTTCCTGTAACACTAATACTATTGAATCAAATTTGAAGCTAGTGTTATGGGGGGTTAGTTTTAATTTTGGGAAAGGAAATAGTTTTGTCTTTTTATTATTGTTTTTTTTTCTATTGTGTATGATATTTTGTCAGAGTTTTATATTCAATGTTAGGGCAGTTTTTGTCATACAGAATCGGCCCAATAGTGTCAGTAGACACTTTAGGTATTCAAAATTTAATAGAGAGTAATTGGAAAGTTATTAGTGGAAATAAAGATTTGGTGAAAGTTTTAGGTAAGCAACCACTGTTTGTGTACAAAAAAGATGTTAGTTTCAAACATCTGCTAGAGAAAGATAAAACTTAAGTAAAACCACCTGACACAAATAAAGAAAAAGGGACATTTAAGTGCTATGGTTGTTCAGCTTGTAGATTTACCTAGGAACTTCCATTTATATTTCTGTCACATTTGCCATTTACAGTTAAAGCCACTGGAAGATTTCATTGTGTTTTCTTGGGAGTAGTATATATATATATATATATATATATATATATATATATATATATATATATATATATATATATATATATATATATATATATATATATATATATATATATATATATACATATACATATATATTATCTGGATGAGGTCATAGCCATACCTGTGGATAGCATCCATGTCCTAGTGAACACTAACGATAAGAATTCTACCTACTCTGCCTGAATATGGTTTGTGCATTGTGAATCATGCACCTGGACACATTCCTGCATTTTCAGATGATTTGCATATGTAACCTCTCTCCACCACTGTTTTAGGTGTGCAGACATTTAACAGGTGTTGTGGAGTCATATGTAACCTCTCTCAAGCACTGTGTTTGGTGTGCAGACATTTAACAGGTGTTGTGGAGTCATATGTAACCTCTCTCCAGCACTGTTTTTGGTGTGCAGATATTTAACAGGTGTTGTGGAGTCATATGTAACCTCTCTCCAGCACTGTTTTTGGGGTGCAGACATTTAACAGGTGTTGTGGAGTCATATGTAACCTCTCTCCAGCACTGTTTTTGGGGTGCAGACATTTAACAGGTGTTGTGGAGTCATATGTAACCTCTCTCCAGCACTGTGTTTGGTGTGCAGACATTTAACAGGTGTTGTGGAGTCATATGTAACCTGTAACCAGCACTGTTTTTGGTGTGCAGACATTTAACAGGTGTTGTGGAGTCATATGTAACCTCTCTCTGGCACTGTGTTTGGTGTGCAGACACTTAACTGTTGTTGTGGAGTCATATGTAACCTCTCTCAAGCACTGTTTTTGGTGTGCAGACATTTAACAGGTGTTGTGGAGTCATAAGTAACCTCTCTCCAGCACTGTTTTTGGTGTGCAGACATTTAACTGGTGTTGTGGAGTCATATGTAACCTGTCTCCAGCACTGTTTGGTGTGCAGACATTTAACAGGTGTTGTGGAGTCATATGTAACTTCTCTCCAGCACTGTTTTTGGTGTGCAGACATTTAACAGGTGTTTTGGAGTCATATGTAACCTCTCTCCAGCACTGTTTTTGGTGTGCAGACATTTAACAGGTGTTGTGGATTCATATGTAACCTCTCTCCAGCACTGTGTTTGGTGTGCAGACATTTAACAGGTGTTGTGGAGTCATATGTAACCTCTCTCCAGCATTGTTTTAGGTGTACAGACATTTAACAGGTGTTGTGGAGTCATATGTAACCTCTCTCCAGCACTGTTTTTGGTGTGCAGACATTTAACTGGTGTTGTGGAGTCATATGTAACCTGTCTCCAGCACTGTGTTTGGTGTGCAAACATTTAACAGGTGTTGTGGAGTCATATGTAACTTTTCTCCAGCACTGTTTTTGGTGTGCAGACATTTAACAGGTGTTTTGGAGTCATATGTAACTTCTCTCCAGCACTGTTTTTGGTGTGCAGAAATTTAACAGGTGTTGTGGATTCATATGTAACCTCTCTACCAGCACTGTGTTTGGTGTGCAGACATTTAACAGGTGTCGTGGAGTCATATGTAACCTCTCTCCAGCTCTGTTTTAGGTGTGCAGACATTTAACAGGTGTTGTGGAGTCATATATATCCTCTCTCCAGCATTCTGTTTGGTGTGCAGACATTTAACAGGTGTTGTGGAGTCATATGTAACCTCTCTCCAACACTGTTTTTGGTGTGCAGACATTTAACAGGTATTGTGGAGTCATATGTAACCTCTCTCCAGCACTGTTTTTGGTGTGCAGACATTTAGCTGGTGTTGTGGAGTCATATGTAACCTGTCTCCAGCACTGTTTTTGGTGTGCAGACATTTAACAGGTGTTGTGGAGTCATATGTAACCTCTTCCCTGCACTGTCTTTGGTGTGCACACATTTAACAGGTGTCGTGGAGTCATATGTAACCTGTCTCCAGCGCTGTGTTTGATGTGCCGTCATTTAACAGGTGTTGTGGAGTCATATGTAACCTCTCTCCAGCACTGTGTTTGGTGTGCAGACAATTAACAGGTGTTGTGGAGTCATATGTAACCTCTCTCCAAAACTGTTTTAGGTGTGCAGACATTTAACAAGTGTTGTGGAGTCATATTTAACCTCTCTCCAGCATTGTGCTTGGTGTGCAGACATTTAACAGGTGTTGTGGAGTCATATGTAACCTCTCTCCAACACTGTTTTTGGTGTGCAGACATTTAACAGGTGTTGTGGAGTCATATGTAACCTCTCTTTAGCACTGTTTTTGGTTTGCAGACATTTAGCTGGTGTTGTGGAGTCGTATGTAACTTCTCTCCAGCACTGTGTTTGGTGTGCGGACATTTAACAGGTGTTGTGGAGTCATATATAACCTCTAACCAGCACTGTGTTTGGTGTGAAGACATTTAACAGGTGTTGTGTAGTCATATGTTACCTCTCTCCAGCACTGTTTTTGGTGTGCAGACATTTAACAGGTGTTGTGGAGTCATATGTAACCTCTCTCCAGCACTGTTTTTGGTTTGCAGACATTTAACAGGTGTTGTGGAGTCATATGTAACCTCTCTCCATCACTGTTTTTGGTGTGCAGACATTTAACAGGTGTTGTGGAGTCATATGTAACCTCTCTCCAGCACTGTTTTTGGTGTGCAGACATTTAACAGGTGTTGTGGAGTCATATGTAACCTCTCTCCAGCACTGTTTTTGGTTTGCAGACATTTAACAGGTGTTGTGGAGTCATATGTAACCTCTCTCCATCACTGTTTTTGGTGTGCAGACATTTAACAGGTGTTGTGGAGTCATATGTAACCTCTCTCCAGCACTGTTTTTGGTGTGCAGACATTTAACAGGTGATGTGGTGTCATATGTAACCTCTTTCCAGCACTGTTTTTGGTGTGCAGACATTTAACAGGTGTTGTGGGGTCATATGTAACCTCTCTCCAGCACTGTTTTTGGTTTGCAGACATTTAACAGGTGTTGTGGAGTGATATGTAGCCCTCTCCAGCACTGTGTTTGGTGTGCAGACATTTAACAGGTGTTGTGGAGTCATATGTAACCTCTCTCCAGCACTGTTTTTGGTGTGCAGACATTTAACAGGTGTTGGGGAGTCATATGTAACCTCTCTCCAGCACTGTTTTTGGTGTGCAGACATTTAACAGGTGTTGTGGAGTCATATGTAACCTCTCTCCAGCACTGTTTTTGGTGTGCAGACATTTAACAGGTGTTGTGGAGTCATATGTAACCTCTCTCCAGCAATGTGTTTGGTGTGCAGACATTTAACAGGTGTTTTGCAGTGAAGCAAGTGCTTTCTGAATCATGAGTACATTTTCTTCTTGCTTCCTTGAAGGATCTTAACCTACACAATGTATACCAAACTCTATATCTGAACTTTAAACTCACTGTCAATGTACTTATGAATTGTGTTCATTGTTGCAAATCATACTTGTGTTTTGCTGTTACTACTAGAGCACTAGTGTATAAAATGAGAAAACTTAATCACAGTGATTTTTGAGGGGAATGTTTCTCCTCAGGCCCATCTGTAAATGTTTATTTTGGTTTCCAAGTAGGTTACAACATAAAATAGAAAACATGAAGCAGTAGTCTGCTGGTAGATTGCCGATACCAGACTTTTGACTCCAGCAGCAGTCAGCAAGGCTACCCTTGTCATTTTATTGGTTTTATTGATATGGAAGATTATAATTTAGCTGACAGCAAAATAAAATATGTATTTTACTTTGAAGTGTCAAAGCCACCTTCCCCCTACTTTGTTTAAAAATATAATCAACTCTGAGGTTACACCACAACAATATGTGACTAGCCTGACAACCTTTATGTGGGTAAGCATTTTAATGCTAGCTCATGTCATCCAAATCCCCTTATTTGGTGACATAGTTTATGGTCTGCATTATTCTTCATTAGTCATATTATAGAGGAACTGTATTCCAGGAAAATATTACCTGTAAGTGAAGTATTTCTCTGTTGTGGGACTCTAGTATACATTATAGTAATATGTCTTCTCAGACTTGAGAAAAAGATCCAGAATATGCTAATGATGTGCTTATTTGAAAAAGTTTTTGTGTGTGTGGGGGGTGTATTTCTGGATTTATGTGTATATGTGTGTCTAGGTTTAGATGTTTATGTGTGCTTCCTATCTTTTTTGTCTGTGTTTGTATTCTGGAATTAAGAACAACAACAAACAAAATGTTTTAATTTCCTAAAAGTCCCAGTGCTAGATATTACTATTATGTTAACTATTTATTTTGCCTTTTTAAAATGTCATTCTTTTCATGTCTGTGCTGCCTTCACTGTCCTGCCTACTACTCCATCCACACACCATTAGTACCTTCTTATATATCCGGTCCTGAGAAACAGCAGACACAAGTTTGTGAAACATGCATTTTTAGGGAAACATATTTTACTGTGTTTGTATGGTATTTTTCCAGCAGATTTGCTTTAAATCGTGATGAAAGTTTTGGAGGTGTGTTTTTGTTCTATTGGATGTTGAGTTTCTTCTTCATGTGTCACATAAAATATACTCTAGGAGCACTAAAAAACTTTGTATTATAATATAGTCTGATTCTTTTATTACTCCATATGCCCTTGTTCAAAAAGTTATTTTCTACAAATGCCTCTTCATTTTTCAAAAAGAAGAATATTCACCACTAATTTCATACATAAAGTGGTACAAAAACAGAAACAACAAACACTTAAATATAGTCTGTTGAATGGCTTATACACTTTCGAACATTGTAGATTTTCTATGCATATTTCAGAAAATAACACAACTATGTATGTGAGGCAGAATAAAATAAATTCTTTTACTATGACATCAGCATCTTTTATTTATCAAACCAACCAAAACACCAGACTCTCAACACCAGATAAATTCATTATTTATTTATACCAGGTGGAGGCCTTGACATGCACCCAGAAGTTTTTGTATTATGTTAGTAACAGCAGCAAATCCAAAAATCGGGCATGGAAATTCTATTAAATTCTGTACAGCATTTGCTATACTAAACAAGTATTAAAAATGTGATGAAACTTCAGGAATTGGACGAAGACCTAGTGAGTAGACTTAACAGCTGGTAATAATGCATGTTGCTGTAATTTACTTTTACCAATGTCTGCTACAAGGGTACCTCAACTTTCTCAATATTATGAGCCAGTCACTTGCTTTATGTATTGAATTTATAGAATGCAAGCCCTTTAAGTCCTGCATCAGGACCACTGACTGGTATGTATTTCAAGTTTCTTTTGTTCACACAACATTGTAAGAATTGACAGTGGCTAGTCTTTATGTAGTCATCACTTAAAAGCCACTAGAGATAATGGGGTGACTTGTTTAGAGATGTCAGAACACATCTTTATTCTGTGAAACAATGTTACAGTACCTCAAAATGTCTTTGCACAAGTTGCGTTAGGAAATGGTCTTAGAACACATATCTTATTTTGGTTAAGTTCATAAAGCATACACGAATGAAGGAACAATAACTCTAGAATTTGTTAAGCAATTAACTTTTGTCTCTTCAAGCCATATTTTGTGATCCCCAGAGGTAATTACATTTGTTGGTGATAGACTGGTTGTGCTCTGGCACCAGTCGGGAAGTATAATTTCTCTGGTCATAAAAACATCTTGGTACATGTTTACCTGTTGCTTCCTATAAAGATGTTTAGAAAATGTCTGTGTGTAACGTTTAAAATCGGCACTTCAGTGAATGCATAGTTTGTTATTGTTCAGAGTAACTGACACTATATAAGAAAACAATCTATTTAATGCTAACTTTACCATCATTTCATAGTATGCCACAGCATAAATTACATATGTGAACACATATGTAGGTGTAGTTTAATTGTGGAGGAGTAGGGGGCTTGAGATGAAGATAGTACTAATAGTAGTAGTTTGTGAGTACCTAAATGTTACATGATGCTTCATGTGACACTGCTTTATATAGTTTTGCTTGTTAAAATCAGTTAATAGTGATCATTATTCACTGTCATCATAGTCATATGAAAATTTGCCCCAAAAATTCTTGGTTCCTAAATGTTATCCATTAGATAGAGTCTAAATCCATCACTGGCCTTGGTACTGGTACTGTGTTTTGTGACTCCAGTTGTACCAGTGGGGACACTTTTCCGCACTTCGGTAATGCACGTGATAAGAGGCACACCAATGATGCATTTCATAGTAAAGAAAAGTCTTGAACTTAATTTAATGGATACCAGCCTGTTGACATTTAATGGACAGACGTGCCATGTGACTATTAAATATACTAGATGAACTGAAATGATCTTCAGGCACTTATAATGGGAATGGTGTGTCAGGGAGTTTGTATGACTAAGATTAGTTCTGCTCATTTACTGGTCTTCGGTTGATTATAACAGAAGATAATCTGTTGCTAACAGACAGAGCCCTGCTTTCTGAGAAACAAATGTTGACTGTTCTTTGAGTTATCTAATGTTCATTTGTGGTTGGGAGCTTAATAGATCATAATTGTGTGCAGCATAATCATTTGTTTAGAAAGTCCTGACATACAGCAGTGCATCACTGAATGAGTTGAAACATTTGGTGGGAATGCAGCAATCAACCTACTGCAATAGCTACACATTCACAAAGGGTTTTGTAGACTGTTTTACACTGAATATTATGAGGTAAGAGTTATGCATTTACAGGCTGTTCATTTCTTTTTATGACCTCTGCATATTAACAAAGTGTTGAAAGAGTTGGACATTATTATATTGTATAATTAATATTATGCCATTTCACTTCTACCCTCTATTAATGATAAATGTCTGCATTGTTATTGTTATTGCATACCTATCACTGTGAGGAATATATGGACAGTAACATCAACCTGTTTTGAAGACACACTGCTAGCACTGTCCTCTGAATATTTATCCATGAAGATAGGCTATAAAGTCATCCATTGCTGCTGCAGCATTTGCATCAAAACAATTCACACGTATATAATATACTCAGAAGGAGTTCCAGTTTTCCTTCCCTTTCTGTACATTCCCACCTGACTAAAAACTGCTTGATGTTGCTTCAGTGACTCCTAATCTCTGTGCCCCTAGTACTGTTCCCAGCTGCAGGAACCATCACATAAATTGTCAAGGTTGGTAAAGCTAAGGAAAAACTGAAAGAGATTCTAACTCAACAGTGTCACATATACTGCTGTAGTGTGCCAGGAGTTTTCTTATGTCATCACAGGTATCACTGTATATAGTGTAAACTAACCTCCCCTGCCTTATGACATGTGATTACAGGACTAACTACATCACCAGTGGAGTGCTCTATCTCCTGTCCTTCGTGAATGAGTAAGCCAACAGTTGCCACTCCTTCCTATCCCTCCCTGTTTGACTTTCCATCTCAAAAGCCACAATCATGTTCATGATATACTCAGAAGGTGATGCAATGATGCAGTGGTTAGTGTTGTTGCCTCACAGCAAGAGATTCTTCACTTCAATTCTCAGCTGGGGTACCTTCTGTGCGGAGTCTGCATGTCCTCCATGTATTCAAATGGGTTTCCTCTGGGTGCACCGATTTCCTCCCACATTCCAAAGATATGTGTCTAGAGCATTTCTCCCCGGGCCTCCACTAAAAACGGGCTTTGTCCCAGTTGGATTTTCCCAGTAAACAAATGTTTAATAAATAAAATAAAAATGATGTCTGGGCCAGGTGTCCATCCTTCTATGCCACAGAGCTGTTGCAAAAAAGACTTGTGATATTCTTACCTTTCAGTAGAGGCTAATCCAATCAACCTGTTCCACTGAAAGGATTCAAAGGTACATTGATTTAACTGTGAGACCGCAAAGTGGATTATATTACTTAAGGCAGTGCAGGGAGCTTGCCAGATGTACAGAGATATTTGTGATTATTCCTGTTTAACATTATAGCTACATTTTTACCCTTTTGATGATTTGGATTTTTTGGAACAGGATGTACTGAAATTGAGTGAATTTCAACTACTGTGGCTGCTCAGAAGTTCAGCTAATGATTAGCTAAACTTCAACTCACCAAATTAAATCTAAAATCATCTCACTATATGGTGCCAGTTCTACCTGAGTGAATCAGCAATGATGCAAAACAGGCATTACCCTGATCTACTTGACTGAAGGCTTTCCGCTAAAACTTAGGCTAAGCTTAAGGAAGTTACTATTGTAGTTGGTCTATTCTAAAACACCTCCCCTTAGAGGAAGCAGTAGCACACTTTAACAACAAATTCCTTGAGATCCTTGATTTGCATGCACCTGTTCGTTCAATGAGAACCAAGGCAAAAACTGCGCCATGGCTTTCTAAAGAGTCTAAACTCAAAATTACCCTTAGAGACAAAGCATGGGCTTTATGGCGTTCTTCTAAAGACCCTCAAGATCACATTAAATACAGGCAATCCAGGAACGTAACCAAAAAATCAATTTTACAAGACAAAAAACAATACTACTGTAATTTACAGACAGTAAATCAAAATAACCCTCAGAAGTTTTGGGCAGGTTTAAATAATCTACTACATCCTGGACAAACTTCAACCCTAATCCCTGCTACTACTATTGATAAAACCCCTGAAGATGTTTCTGATAGTTTTAACCAATTCTTTACTGAGACAATTCAAGCCCTAGCTAGCCAACTACCTCCTAGCTCCCTGGTCCTGAAAGTAGCACCCCTAGAAACCTACTCGCATTCAGCTTCCAACCAGTCGCCACTTCACTTATCCGTACCTTGATCAAAAAATTAAAACCCACTACACTTTCTGCTGATCAACTCCCTGCTGAGTACCTACAAAAATCAGCTGATGCTATTGCTTACCCCGTCTCAATACTAATCAATCGAACCATAGTAGAAGCTAAAATTCCCACCATCTGGAAAATATCCTATGTAATCCCACTTCACAAAGGAGGCAGCTCTACTGAATTCTCCAATTATAGGCCAATAGCTATACTCTCTCCACTTGCAAAGATTATGGAAAAATGTATTCATAGACAACTCATGCACCACCTAATCCAAAATTGCTTTATGGCAGACACTCAGCATGGCTTCCGTCCTCATCACAACACTACTTCAGCCCTCCTAGCCTTTACTAACACCATAAACCATAATCGCAACAATAATTATATATCCTTGGCCCCCTGGAGGTGTGGTGTGATGCTCCCATGCCAATGATGGCAGTCCTCAGGTATATGCATGTGGGAACATGCATATATTATGGGGATGAACTAGGAAACCCCCATAGTGATGCAGGTGTTTATGTCAACCAATGGGGAGGGGTTAGTGTCATAGGGAAATGCATCTATTCAGTATTGATGCGATGCTGATTGGGGAAAGGGTCAGTCATGCTGTTTTCCCACCTCAGACAAGCATGGTTTGGTCTCCTTATGGCCCTGATCTACTGCAAAATGCAGACTAAACTTACAATGAGATTGGTGTGCTCTTCTTCACGGCAATCAAATGGGACAACAGGCAAAGGCTGAGCTCTTGACAAAATGAGCTTACATATCGTTTGGGATGTTTGATTTTCAGCAGACATGGGGGGGGGGCAAATGACCTAGAACAAAGCAGTTTTAATTTTTTTGACAGTTCCTCATGCATCTCTGATAAATATACTCTCTTAGCATATCTGCTGTGTATTGCTCCTTGCATGGTCGACATGTCATTTTCAGATCATGTTTCTGTACATTAAGTAATATCTTTTGTAGTCTCAGAGACACCCTTGAGGTACCTCATCCAAAAATTTTCTCAATATGTTTGGCAAAAGTCTATGATCTGTTTCTACTGGAAATTTTAACCCACAAACATATTCATTTAATTTCTCTCAATCGTGCTTCAGTCATTAGCTGCTTTCACATTTCCTGTGTTTATCTATTTTGTGCAGATGTAAATGTTCCTGACAGATATAGGCAGATGTAGATAAACATTAATATATCTAGACAGATGTGTGTGTGTGTTTGTGTGTGTGTGTGTGTGTGTGTGTGTGTGTGTGTGTGTGTGTGTGTGTGTGTGTGTGTGTGTGTGTGTGTGTGTGTGTGTGTGTGTGTGTGTGTGTGTGTGTGTGTGTGTGCGTGTGTGTGCGTGTGTGTGTGTGTGTGTGTGTGTGTGTGTGTCTGTGTACATATATATTTTTTTTGACTATTTGATTAAAACTGATAAAGACTGATTCTGATAGTTTGATACCTAGGGAACATGCACTTTCTAAGTTTACTGTCCGTCTTATGTTTACACTATATCAGCTGTATTGTGCTAAATCTGATCAAGTAATACTGATCAATGTGATATTTTTGAATGATCTGAATGTCCTTTCATTCTGTACTTTTGGCTGATGCAAGGATTCAATTTATAGAAAATGTCTCATTAGCATGTACTATGGCTGATTGAACCCCGCTTTTGATAATTCTTTTGCTCATGGATAATAACTACAGTAGGACAGTCTCCAAAGTGTTGCATGTCTTTTCTACTGACTCTATTAACAGTGCAGTTTTCTTTGGATCTGTTGGTATGTGTGTTTTTATTTGTATAGCCTTAGGGTGAATTTTTTATGTATGGTTTCAGTTTCTGAGGGATGCCTTGGTTTTCTTTTAGGTAGTTAGCAGTATTGTGTCTTCTTTTTGTCATTTGGGTTATAGATTTGATTATGTTTTCATACAGGTATACCAAGATTGATTTTTGTAGGAGACTGCCAATCACTGTAAAAGGGAGTGTCTTCTTTACCCCAAATACTTTGTCATTATCAGTTTAGTATTGATAACTCAGGGTCCTGGGGGGGGGTTTATCCTCCAAGAATGTTTTTTTTCTGTTAGTTCTGACTTTCTGAAAACCTTCTACAAGACCAATTTTACTTACTGAAATGCTTCTAATTCTACTATGGTGTGTAATTTTGTGCTAACACAAAATACTACTTACTGTAGTGATATTGCTATGTTCAGCTACAATAAATTTCAGTATGGTCTTCTGCAAACTTTAGTTTTAAAGTTATTCACACTGTCAAGAAAGGGGGACAAAAATTATTTCTGTCACTTTCCCCATGTTCAGTAACTTGCATAAATGCAAAAACTACTGATAAAAAGGCATTTTTAAAAGATAAAGCTGCAGAATGAATGAACACTACTATTACACAATTTCACTTGTAACATTTGCAGTCCCTGTTCCACGGTATTTATTATAAAGGGTTAAAATGAAATTGCATGTGTCTTAGGTTCATAGGTAGGTTCATAGGTAGGTACTAGGCTATTAGCCCAAGGGCCTCAGTAAGCCTAGCTAACAAGGTTCCCTGGCTTACACCTCCCAAGCAAGTTATTTTCCTGTGCCCCTGTTGAGCAGAGCCACAAAACTGATCCCTGGGGTGTATTTCTTATTTCCCATCCACTCATCAAGATTTTTCTTGAAGAGTTCTAATGAGGAACTTTGGTTGACATAGATGGATAGCTTGTTCCAGAGTATGGGAAGTCTCTGGTACAGGAATCTATCCCTCCAGCATGTCCTGTTTATTGTGGTGACAAGGTTTAGGTCCCTAAAGCATGTAGCTCAGAGGGATTGGGATTTCTTTAGATGTAGCATGTCCAACAGCTCTGGGTTTGACATAGCTTTACATGTTAGGCAGAGAACACCTTGGAGTAGGCAATATGCTATGGAGTAAAGCTGGAGTTTTTTGAGATGGTCAGTATAGGGCATCTGTTTGAGGCCAGTGATCCTCTTTGTGAGGTACTACTGTGGCCTTTCCAGCTGCTGCAGATGTCTTGTAAGGTACATTCCAAAAGGGGCGTTGTACTCTATAATGGGTCTAATGAGTGTCGAGTAGAGGGGAAAAATTACCTCTTTTTTCCTGGATGAGAACCCTTTTGTGATGAGGTGTGACACGTAGAAGGACTTCCTGACTACTGTGGTGATGTGATTATCAAAGGAGAGACTACTGTCCACCTGTGTCCCAAGGTCTCTTATCACACATTTGGGGTTAAGTAGACTGCCACCTATGTGGTAGTTCATGGGTACAGAGTTTTTACCAAAGGGGATGACAATGCTCTTTTTGGCATTGAGCTTTAGGCCATGGTCTGACACCAGGCATCTGTCTCAGTGAGGTTCTTCTGTAGGATGTCCACATCATTTGGAGACTCGACTAAGGCTCCTAGTTTGCATTCATCTGTGAACTTCATTAGCCAAAGGCCTTCTGTGTTAGCCTGTACTTCAGAGAAGTAGATACCAAACAGGAGAGGTCCCGGGACTGAACCCTGTGGTATACCACTTGTCACTGGTTTGAAGTCAGATTTGGAGTCTGCAACATTTACAGTGTGGGGTCTGTCAGTGAGCCAATTTGCAACCCATCTTGTGACGTAGGGATTTATACCTAGTTTAGTGAGTTTAGCTATAATTCCAGAATGGGGGATGGTATCAAAAGCCATGGTGAGGTCAAGATAGTCTCTGTGAACCACCTTACCCTCGTTTACGGCTTTGGTGACTGCCTCAAAGAAGTCGATCAGGTTCAGGAGGCATGATCTGCCTTTCACAAACCCAAACTGGGTGGGGTCCAGAGTTTGGATGTTACCAATGTCTTTGTTTATGAGTTCCATTATGATACGTTCCATGGCCTTACAGACTAGGCTCATCAGGCTAATAGGGCAAAAGTTACCAGGATTATTATTAGAAGGTTAGTGTATGTGTTTGCAACAGCATAAGTGGTAACATAGAAAAGTATAGAATGTTGTTTCATTTCCTGAGACTCAGGCAGCATTCTTTCTAAATCACATTGCAAAAAGAAAGTTATTCCATAGTAAGCTAAACATATAGATAAGAAGTTGCACATCTATTTTTTACTAAACCTAATGTATTTCTAGTTGATATTTAGGTATAGTCTGAAGAATAAACTGTATTATGAACTGTACTAGTTAATTTATTTCTATTGGATGCTAGCAGTGGTATGACTGATAAAGTTTACTACATTGTTAAAGTTTTTCTATAAAAGATCATGAATTCTTTTGTTCTGGGAGACATGACTTCCTGAGTACTGTCTCAAACGTGTGTGTTATTTCTTTTAATAAATTATATTTTAATCTGCCAATGACTGAAGTTTATTTTATTATGGTTAAACTTTAACAGATGGTGCCTTAAAGATTTTTTGAACTGCCTGGAGCTGCTACTACAAAAAAATCACTTTACTGTGTCCTTTGACAGTTTTCTTTCTAGTGTATTTTCTGTAGCATCAGTTCATAACTCTCTTTGGAACTTTGAGTCTTGGCAGACTTTCAGATTTTTACAGTTAAATGTAGCTTTTGTATGCATGTGGGTTAATGTGTGAGTGGGATGTCTTTTATTTTTATATTAATATTGTACGTTTTCTTTACAATAGGAGCAAATGTGGGTACTTTAAAAGAACCAGGATATGGTACTTCTGCAAGAAATCTGTTTTAGAATTGCAGCAAAGGTAGTTGTCTGTACTTAGAAGTAGTTATAAGAAGCTAATAATATAGCTGATTTTCTACAACATTCTGATTTTCCGGGACAGGGTGATTTTTGGCTCTATCCCCTTAGGTATCTACAGAATTACAACTTATCCACGGTGAGTCGTCCGATGACAACTGCTTAGTTTTGCCCACAGCACCGCCGCCACCTTATAATGCACCACCATCTCCACCTGACCAGCGAGATGCTGCTATCTCTTCTTTCACCTCAGAGATTATTACTCCACCACCTTCTCAAAGAAGGCAACCTTCTAAGTCATCCACCTTCACTAGCCAAATGACTCAACTTCCTGTAGCCAACCTAAAACTTCTTTCTCTTCTTCTGGTTCAGACCATACCCAGTCTAAATTACCTCAAATATTTATTAGCTTTCTGATGTGATTTACAAAGCGAGTATTATCTTCTCTTCCTAGATGACAAAAGCTACATTCATGTAAATTATTTACTCAGTTTCCAATAATTATAGATGGGGATGGTTATTTTGGGCCTGATAAATTTAATCTCGAAAAAGATTATTATTATTATTCCTTCTTGCAGGAAGTGGGAGATAGTGTAGTTACTCCAACTGCCCACCTACATCCTCTGTGAGAAGTCCCACACCCACCACATGGCAGAAATGAAGCAGCACCTTCCACTATATATGTGGTCTGCACATGGTCTGCGGTTGATTTCCAAACTATTTTGGACTCTCTCACATCATTAAGAACAAATCCAATAAAATATGCAAGAATATTAAAAGGGTATGTTTAGTTGCAAAATCTTACATTAGAAGATCTCAGAGCAGTGATGGACACATCCATTCTGCCTGATCTATTTAAATGTATTTGGGATCATACCCATCTACCAGACCCTGTTCCCCAACATATGGGCATAGAGGCTTTTCAGGCAGCTAGGACTCATTTATTACAAGCTTTTACTGCAGTATGTCCACTGGTACCTAACTGGTCCCAGATAAACATAGTCACACAAAGAGAGGATGAGTAAATTGAATCTTATTTATGGCATATGACAGATGTCATTGAAGACTTCTCAGGTTATACAGACCCGACTGAAGGTCTGGCAGTAAGTGGTCTCTCAGCTGCTTTTGTCAAAGATTTATTTCCTCCTATTCGAAAGCAGTTAAAAAGGTTTGTTTAACCTGGCCAAGTTTGAGGCTTCATGAACTTTATTAATTAGGTTCAATATTTAGACGACACCCATATTCATTAAAATGAGAGTGACAAGCGGCGCAACAAGGAAAATTATTAAACTTACACCTCCATAAGTTTACCAGAAATACAGGGAAAAATAGAGGAGAAAGAGGGGGATGTAATAGATTTAGATTTTCTCAGATTCAAGGACCATTTCCTCAGAATTTTAATAATACCCCAAATTGACAAAGACAGAGACAGAGATCAAATTTAAATCAGTGTTTTAATTGTGGACAAAGTGGTCATCAGAGGGACATTTGTCCTTTCCTGCAGCTAGTTGGCATGCCAATGCAGTCTAACAATCCATTTGATAATCAGCTGCCAGCATGAGGTCAGCAAAATGTCCACCAAAATGTATGACAATAACCGCCTACGTGGAACACTCCTTGGCAGCAGCCAACTTGGCAACAAGATGAATAGGGCAGCTGTAAACAGGAATCACAGCTAGTTCCTTTTATTCAACACAGCAGTCTTCCCTTTCTAATAAATACTGGAGCTACTAGATCAATGTTAAATGCTTCAGTGGCCAAGAATCTCCCTTTGTCTTGCAACTCAGTGCGAGGAGTTGGGGTGTCAGGAGTCTCTTTAGACTACATTGAGATAGTTTCATTCTCCATTCAGTTGGGACCATTAACAGACCAACATGCTTTTTTCATTGGAGCCTCTGCACCCCTTAATCTTTTAGGCAGGGATCTGCTCTGTAAGTTGCAAAGTACAATATTCTGTACACTGAATGGAATATATATTTAAATGTTGTCAATGAGTCTGTGCTGCTGCAGTTGTTTTGGATGAGGAAATGCTCTTTTCTTTCCTTCCTGACACAGAACATGTACAGCCATCAGATGAAGAATTACTAAGTACAGTTCCTTCACAGCTATGGACAACCCATGAAAATGAGGCAGGACTTATTAGAGATGCTACAGCAGTGCAAATTACTTTAAAACCTCATGAACCTCTACTCATGGTAGCACAATATCCTCTTTCTGCAGGAGCAGAAAATGGAATTTAACCAGTTATTTCAGGATTGTTGCAATAAGGCATAATTATTGTTACTTGTAATACACCCATTTTGGTAGTAAAGAAACCTGGCAAAGACACATACACTTGTCCAAGATCTGAGAGCTGTGACTGCAGTAGTTGTGCCTGCTTTTCCTGTAGTACCTAACCCAGCAACTATTCTTAGCTCAATTCCCCCTTCTGCTACCACCCTTTTAGTTACTGATATTTCCTTTACTTTCTTTTCTATCCCAGTGCATCCTGATAGTCAGTATTTGTTTGCATTTATATAGCGAGGACAGCAATACACATGGACTTGCTTACTCCAAGGCTATGTAGAATCACCCACCATGTTTTCAAGGGAAATGAGAAAGCAGTTAGACAAAATACATTTATCTTATGGGTCTGCATTAGTACAGTGCGTAGACGATCTTCTCATAGCATCTAATTCTTTCTGACTGTCAGACTGATACTGTTTTCTTGTTAACTAGTTGAGTAAAGATTTAAAGTAAACTGATCCAAGCTTCAGTTTGGTAACCACAAGTCCAGTATTTAGGACATCTAATTTCAGAAAATGCATAACACATTTTGCTCTCTCACATTGCAGCTATACAGGCAGCACAAAAACCTACTACTCTAAAATAACTTAGAGCATTTCTTGGTTTAGCAGGCTATTGTAGACAGTAGATATCTAACTATGCTGAAGTAAGTAAACCTTTACTAGAACTATTGAAAAAGGACACCACTGAGCCCCCTTCCATGGCAACCATGCCATGAACAAGCTTTTACTCAGTTAAAATCACTTCTTTCAAATCTTCCAGCATTAGGACTGCCAGGCTATTCTAAAGTGTTCTTTCTTTTCTGTTGTGAATGCATCAAAGTAGCATTAGGATTATTAGCACAGAAAAAAAATGATGGCTTTAGACCAGTTTCTTATTGCAGTACAAATCTTGATCCAGTAGCAGCCACACTTCCCCCTTGCCTTAGAGCTGCAGCTGCAACTGCCCAGTTAGTTGATATGGCAGCGGCACTTACTCTGGGTCATGATACTTTTGTTGCAGTTCCACATGTTGTCAATGCTTTGCTACTAAAGACTAAAACAAAATATTTTTTTGCCTCTAGACTTTTCAAATATGAGCTAGCTCTACTTAATAATCATTCTTTGCAAATTATTAGATGCCCTCCCTTGAATCCAGCTTCTCTTATCCCTACTCCTGACGAAGGTGAGCTTCATGATTGTGTTCTTGTTGTTAACAATGTGCTTCCTCCTAGACCTGAAGTCCAAGATACTCCTTTGCAGAACCCCAAATTAATTTTGTTTGTCAATGGATGATGTATGAGAAGGGAAGATGGACAATTGACAGCCACTTTTGAAGTCTGTAGTATTGATCAAGTATTATTGAGGGGAAAATTGCAGGGAAATGTTTCAGCTCAAGTAGATGAATTAGCAGCTATTACTGAAGCTTGCAGGCTAGCAAACGGAAGGACTGTTACCACGTGCAGTGATTCAAGATATGCGTGTGGAGTGATTCATGACTTTGGAAACCTTTGAAGAGAAAGAGGTTATTTGAGCTCTGTAGGGACAAAAATTAAAAATGCAGTTTCTATAAATGAGTTATTAGATGCCCTGCTTCTCCCAAAGGAAATAGATGTTGTTAAATGAGCCGTTCATAGGTCAGATACCTCATTTGAATCTGTAGGAAATACCTTTGCTGATAGAGTGACTAGGCAGGCTGCTTTGTTAAATCCTATCAAGGCTTCTTTTTTGCAGCCTCCTCAAGTTGAAAATGTACCTGTAACTTTGCGGGAATTATTGTCTTTTCATAACCAAGCTGACAACTCTGAAAGGGTAAGGTATATCCATGACGGCTGCTATTGTTCTCTGGACTTAATTTGGTACCATCCAGGCAGAAGATTAGTGGCGTCACGAACCATTTACAACAGTTGGCACGGGCTTACCATTTGCTTTCCCATCCCAGCAAGACAGATTTTGATTGACTGGTATGGGATTATGCTTCAAAACTTGTTCAGCATCTTATACAAACATGTAATATCTGTTTCTAAATCTGTGACTGTTCCCACACAGCATATTAAAAAGACATGGGGACTTTTTTGTTGTATACAGTGTGACTTCATAGAATTACCAATGTGTGCAAGGCTTAAGTATGTACTAGATTTGATTGATGTTTTATCTTGTTGGGTAGAAGCCTACCCATACATCAAAAACGATGTAGTCTCAATGGCCAAGAAGATATTGTATGAGCTTATATCCAGTTTTGGGGTACCATGTTGTATTCAGTCAGACAGAGGTGCTCATTTATTTTTTGAGTCAGATTATTCAAAAAATTTGAAAAGTTATTAATATTCAGATGCAGTTTCACTGTCCACACAGACCTCAGGCTTCAGGCATGGTAGAAAGAATGAATCAAACTTTGAAAACCAAATTAGCAAAACTTAGCACAGAAATAGGTCTAAAATGGCCAAAAGCTTTACCCTTAGTTTTATTTACTACCTGCAGTGCAATCAGTGCACCTAGATAGTTCTCCCCTCATGAAATCCTCATGGGAAGTCTTATGAGAATAACAGCCACACCCCATCTGCAAATCTTGATCTGCACGTAGTTGATGAAACAATACTTAATTATTGTAAACAACTTGTTTCTGTTCTGCAGATAATCTCTGCCAAGCTCCAGCCTGGTCTTGATGCAACACATGATATCAACCCAGGAGACTGGATGTTTGTTCACTCCTTCTCCAGATGACATGTGCTCCAACCTAAATGGAAAGGCCCATTCCTGTTGCTCCACATAGCTACAGACATTAGACTGAAAGGGTCTCCGACATGGATCCATATCTCCCATATTTGAAAAGCGGTCCCAAATGAAGGAAGCCAACCCAACCTACCCTCCATAGCCTTGTCTAATGCTGAACCAGTTTCCTCTTATATCACAAGAAAAACCAGTGAGACTGGGAATACAACTGTTGACTGATGCTGTCAGGACATCAGAAGGAGACATTTTCCCTGAGTCAAGTGACCAAGTGCTGGTCATGGGAGCTAAACTAAAACATCAACATTTATGGAGTGTATTTGAAGTGCAGCAGTGACCTACTCATCTCAAAACAAATTTGTGCCTGGACATTTTTGAAAATCTACTCCAACCTCGCACTCACCATTCATGTCTAATTGTTGCCATGATGACTACAATTGTTAATTTTGTTCTTATACTACATTTTCTGATCCCTGTTGAAACTGTAAGTAGTGTACAATTTCTTAAAAGAGACATAAAACAATTGATAAAATCTATTCAGAAATCATCAGATTGGCATCCGAATTTCAGTACATTTCACGCCATTTTGAATACATATCCTAAGACTGTAAATGTTAGTAGCTGTTGGGTATGTGCCTATATGCCTAATCCCTATGATGGAGGTATTCCATTGTTTCTAGTATCTGTAGGTGAAGTTGATATGGGAACAGTTTTTTCATCAGTAGTACTAGGTAAAAATTCTCTGTGGCATAATGTCACATCATTTAATAAAATTGCTGCACTTAAGACTTTCAGTGACTGTTAAGGGTTATACTTGCTAAGCGAAAAATGTGACTGTAGAGGCTGGACAGAGCAAATGTAATATTACTTTAAGAATGTATGTGGAAGTGCAGTATGGTCATGCTGAAAGACTTTTATTTTATTTGTGGCAGTCTAGCATATCCCTGGCTGCCAGCAAACTGGCTGGGTGTTGTTATACTGAGAGAGCACTTCCATCCATTTAGTATGTAGATGCCCTTCCCAGTGGTAAAATGCATAATATACGTGATACTCAGACTGTAAAAATTCCAATTGAAAAGGTTGATGCTTCATGGATTTAACATCATAATTTACAACAAGCAGCTTTTAAAGGACTTTCTCACATGGATCTTGGTGATGATGGTATTTCTGAGGCTGGTATATTATCTGCATATGAGACTGTTAAATCAGTTGGGAGCTATGAATTCTCTCTAAGCTATTAGAAGTGCTAAGCAACACAATGTTTGAAACTGTTAATCTGATTACTCTAGAGCTGAGTGCCATGCATGCAGTAGTACTCCAAAATCGAACGGCACTTTATTTTGTACTTGAGTTAAAGGGAAGTGCATGCGCTCTCATGCACAAGGGATGCTGTTAGTTTATTCCTGATAATGACCACGCAATATGTAGTTATTTGTAAATCATCCAAAAAGTGGCTGAACTGTTAGATACCAAAGAAGTAGATAGTTCACAATGGGCTTGGCTAACCAATTTGTTTTCAGGGCTGGGAGGCAGTTTCTTGAAATCTATAATGCTTATTGCTATTATTATTATGATTGTATCTTTGCTTTTATTCTTATGTAATGCTTTAATAACCAAACTCATTGCATCTCAATCAAACCCCCATGTTACAGAATTTGCATGTTAGTGATTTTGAAAAAGTATAATTTGCAGATAGTGTCAATAAAAGTGAAACAGCAAATGAAAATGAAGAGTTTGTTTTTGAATGTTTTGGAAAAATGTATAACCATATATTTAAAGTGTAAAAGATGTTTTATGATGTAAGTGTGATGCTTTCTCAGTATCAAATGAGGAATTGTAAAGGGTTAAAATGAAATTGCATGTGTCCTAGAAGGTTAGTGGATGTGTTTACAACAGCATAAGCAGAAACATGGAAAAGTACAGGATGTTAAGTTTCATTTCTTGAGCCTGAGGCAACATTCTTTCTAAATCTCATGGGAAAAAGAAACTTATTCCATACTAAGCTAAACATGTAGATAAGAAATGCAGATCTGTTTTTACTAAAACTGATACATTTCTATTTGATATTTCTGAAGAATAAACTGTATTATGAACTGTATTACTTAATATTTTTCTATTGGATGCTAGCAGTGGTATGAGTGATAAAGTTTAATACTTTGTTAAAATTTTCCTATAAAAGAATTCTTCATGAATTCTTTCGTTCAGAGAGACATGACTTCCTGAGTACTGTCTCTCACATGTATGTGTTATTTCTTTTAATAAATTATATTTTAATCTGCCAATGACTGAAGTTTATTTCATTAACACTATTCTATGGTAACTTTTCATGTCTTTGCTTAAAGTGAGAAACTAACTAAAAATGTATGGATTAATAAAATGCCACAAAGCCTTTGGATTGTAAAGTCCATTCAGTTATTCATTTTCTGATAATCATCTTATCCTGTTCAGGACTGAAGGGGTGGTCAGATCTTATTCCAGTGGACAACTGGTGTAGAACATTCTGGATTGTAAGCCAGTGCATCACAGCGTGGATAGATACATACCTGCCTCACTCACACCTAGAAACAGTCCTGAACTTTACTTACTGCTTCTTACATATTTTGCCAGGGGATTTGATGTGTTTCTGCTGACTGTTTGCTTAATTTGGGAGTAAGTAGCCAGTACATTTCTGCAATTAGTTAGCCACCTTTTTTTTTTTTTTTTGTAAAATAAGATACGTCAGTAAAAATGTTTGGCGTCCTTTCTTGAATGCTTACTCTGTAGCTATCTACATTATTTGTGTATTTCTGTCAGAGTGCAGTTGAAGTCAACTCTCTGGCTTCTAATTAAGCTATTCTTTAAGATTTATTATGTTTGCGTTGCTTAGGCAAGAGGTAGGCCACAATACTGTACTGTACTGATATTGTACTGTACTGATATGGGTGTATTGTTATAAGGACTTATAGGTCTTGAAGATGGCAAGCAGCAGACTGTTACTTCATACTATACTTCTCAACTGTGCAGATTTTCACAGAATGTTTAGATTTTTGCCTTTGTTTTTTGGTCTGTTCCTCATACAATACATGATTTTCTGACAATTCACTAAGGACTGAAGTCACTAAATAATGTTGGACATTTGAGCTTTAGACTTCCCACCATTCAAAAATCTCATACTAATACAAATCCTGTTATTCTAGCAATTTTATGGGTTTGTAAGAGCAATATTAAAGTCTGTCCTTAGTTGGGGGTCTTTATATGCCCATTATTTTAGGATTTGTCCAGATTTCATGTGCTGATAGTTTGAGAGATGTGCTTGATACTAAAGCGCGATGCATATATGGTCAGTTTCTAGACATGAATGAGATTCTTTTAAGACTTAAAGTAGGGTAAAATGTATCCATCTGCCTAAATTTTAACATGTGACTTTGAACTGTTAGGCATCAACAGCAAGGTTTGTGCCTTGGAATTTGTGGCAGTTATTCTTTTGCTGATAAAATGCACCACTTTGAAATATTTCAAATCACTTGTCATTTCAGCATTTCTAGCTTGCATTTTACATCTGTCATTGGAAATGTTTGTTGATTTTAACTTGCATTTGTAGATTTTTGTGATAAATCCTCAGTTTAGGGTGTTACGTAGAAACATGTACCTTAACTTATTCACTCCAATGGAGCTCAGGAAGTTTGCACTGTAACTTCCAATGGGTGGAGCCTAAGCCTTTTGACAGAATCAAATTATGTCCTCACATTTCAAACAATGTTCATAGCACATGTGAAAGATAATCCCCCTTCACCCCTGTAATTTTGATAATCTGTATATTGCTTACTGTGGTGCAGCAGTTAGCATTATCGCCTCACAGCAAGAGGTTCTCCCATTTGATTCTCGGCTGGAGTGCCTTCTTTGTGGAGTCTGCATGTCCTCCCCATGGTCGAGTGATGTATAAAGACATGCAGGTAGCTGCATGCCTGAATGAGTATGCTTTCTTTGAAGGTTGGGCATTGGGCTGGCAACTCGGCACCATAAAAATCCACTGCCAGTCATTAGCGGACCAGAGTTCCTCTGTAGCGACCCCTAACCGGGAAAAGCCGAAAGACATTACTATTTCAAACAATGTTCATATCTGGAACCATAGGGGTTATGAAAGAAGTATAAATGGCAAACCCTTCAGCACAAAGTATTTTTATAGTGGTAATATTCTTTAGGTTCTAGGTCTTAAACTAAATTGTATATGTCATATTAAACAGAGTAACTATTATATTTGTAATTTTGTAAACAACTTACAATATCTCAGCAAATGCTCATGTTGCACACATACTGTTAGCAGCATTTTATTCATCTAGCCGAGAGCTTTCATATGACACTAAGTAGTTCTGTTTCTGTTACTTGGCTGTTGAAATATTTGAAAAAATGTGAAAATTATATCTATATAAATTTGTTATCTCTCA
This sequence comes from Protopterus annectens, assembly GCF_019279795.1. Classification (NCBI taxonomy): domain Eukaryota; kingdom Metazoa; phylum Chordata; order Ceratodontiformes; family Protopteridae; genus Protopterus; species Protopterus annectens. The sequence continues at coordinate 325,688,253 of NC_056736.1, forward strand.
TGATTACTAAGTTGCTATATAAACAGCTGTATTATCTGTAAATTGCACTGTATCTGTAGTTGCAACTATCTGTTTTTGTGGAGCTTTTCTCCCTGGGCCTCTACTTAAAATGGACATATATCCAGTTATACTAGCCCAGTCAACAAATGTAAAATAAAATAAATAAATAAATACATATCATAAAAATAGCAACTAATATCTTTTTACCTGCACTAGATATAGGTCAAATATTACTGCAGTTGAATTTGCGATAGTGCAAGCTTTAAGATGAAATATTTTAAAACCTTGTACATAGCATAGCTTTGGAATTATTGATGCAAATATGAACAAACAATATTTGATGCCTAGAGGCGTCAGTAGGAGTTAACTGCAGATGCACCTGGAGGTATCACTTGGATGTAATGAGTTAAATCAGTCAAGCAAATCAACCAATGCAGTGTCAGTATTGCAACATGTAGAATGCTCACCTTTTTTGCAGAAGGCAGTGAGTTCTTTTACATCACATGCTGCACTCATGAGTGTGCTGTCCTTTGGATGACATGTTAAACTGAAGCCCCATCTGCTTGAGTTGATGGTAGCTTGGGAGTTCCTCAACTCCCTGGCCAAATTTCCACAAGTAATACAAGTACCACCTAAGTTCTTCACCCAAAAAAGGCTACTGGTCTAGTGGGACTAACCTGGTCAATAAAGGCTAAGTAATAAATAAATAAAATAAGTCTCTGATGAACTTTAATTTTGTGTGTTGCAGCTGTGACACATTACAACATTATTTCTGTCCAGGCTACAGATGCAGAAGGTATGATTTTTTTGTATGTACATGCAGTGCATTACAGCAGATTTTCATTTAAACTGTATGACCTTTCTGTTCTGCATAAACGAAAGAAAACATTGTACTAAATAACAGCATAATATTTATTTAGTTCTTTTTAAATGTGGCATTCAATGGGAGAGGCATTGGGGCTGTATAAACATCACAAATGTGCAGTGAATGTCAATACTTACCATAAAATGTAACACACAGAACTCGCAGCAAATATTTACCTAATATAAAAGTAGCATAAATAAGATTCTTTGTCACTGGTTTTAAACCTGTTGCCAGCATTTCTGTTTTTAAGTAGAAACTCTTGTTATTGTTTTCCTTCTAACCCCTATTTGAACTTACTGTTTTGTGTACATTTGCATTTTAATTTACGTATATATACAACCTGTCTTTGCTGTGGTGCCCACAGATCTAAGACAACTAAAACTAAAATATTACTGACTTATTGGGAACATACCTAACTTATGAAAAGGAATATTATAAGAATACATAATAAATATTTATTTCATACAATTTGGTAACAGAAAGAAGGTGGGTGAATAAATCATTTGGGTTAGTCACCGTACATGTCACCTAAGGAAATGTCATAAAGTAGTAACTGCTTTACATTCCTTTTCATTCAGCACCTTTCTAGACCCTTCTATTCTTTGGCTTCATGAAGTTATGTAACATGTTTAAAAGAGCTCCCTCCAGAAATTTCCAGAAAGACTGGAGTCTTAGGCAAGACTTGAAAGGCCAGTCTTTGTGAAAGTTTGTCATTGCTACCATCGAGTAACTTTCAGTGTTGATCAATAATGGCACATTCATTAATTTGGTTGGTTGATTTTCTCAGCCTGTGGGTGTGATGGTTCAAAGACACTTTTCAGACATTATCTGAACCACAAGTACGTAAACTTTTCAAAGAACATCAGTATGCATTATAATAGTAATACTAAGGCATTCACTTTTGGATGATCAGTACATATATTTAACAGCTGAATCATTACTACTCATAAGTACAATAAACTAAATATGTATGACATCAGTTAAAGCTAATACTTTGACAAACAGCATGTAACATTTTGTCAAGATGCGACACAAAAGTTAGCTTTGAGGTGATATTTAATACCAAAGGTAATGACTTAGATTATTTATTTATTTTGAAGACAAGAGTTTTTAGTGATTTCTTTTGGGGTCTTTTTAGCGTTATGGTATACTGGATCTTTTATATTATCTGAGAGTATGCTAGCCTAAAAAAAGAATCTTATGGATCAGTTTGCTAATTACCATGTAAAATAAGCAAATAACATTTTTTATTTGGATTTCTTATCTTGGGATGATTACAATCAGTGCGGACCTATTCCAGAGACACCCTGGGGAACAAAAAGTACACAAATACAAAAAATAAAGGAAAAGAAAATACATGGTTATAGACAATTACAAGTGTTTGTAAAAAGAGATTGTGATTTTTTTTATTATACAAGTCAAGATGAGAAATAATAAAACTCAACCCATTTAAGGAAACATTATGTCACGTGCAGTTCTAAGCTAGGTTTAACTCATACACGCCACAGTGTTTTCATATTGTAGTTAATGGCAAAGAAAAACATACATGGAAACTGACTTAGGAAGACTATTGCAATTATTTACAGGAGCTTGCTGCATGGTATACAGGAGGACAATGGGAAAAGAATGATGTAACAGAAGAAGAAAGAAGTTGTATAGCAGATAGCAAAGAGAATGCACCGAGATAAGGAGGGGAGACAGATATAGCAAGGGGATAGCTAAGGCTATGTATGTTATAATGAAATACATACAGCTATTTACAAGGAATGAATGACTTCTACTCTGGTAATCAGAATACAAAGTATTCTAAAGTTTAAGGAACTGAACTTCTTTTACATGTATTAGTGACTTGACTAAGTACATTTTGTACTATAGGACTTGTACAAGTGACATATTTTGTACATATGACTTCAACTCAATATATAAACAATTATAAGCCTTTCACTAATGAAGCCATTTCATAAAAGGTTGTAACCATAGATGACCAGATTCAACATAGCAGCCTATGCACTAGAAGCATTGGACAGTGAATAATTTCTGTGAGTAACCAAGGTCATCTCACAGGTTTTGAGTGGTAGAAGTTGGTTAAGTCCCGTCACACATGTGCAGTTTGACATAAGGCCCATTTCTTCACTTCAATGCATAGGGACTTAGGGGCATGAACCTGGAAAAGGAATAGATTATGTGCTATACCTAGCTACTTAAACAATTTTGAATACATTGTTTCTATTATTTCCTCTGAATTGGTGTTATAGTTTGCACTACTTTCCACATTGTTTCTGTGCTGTTAATTAGATTAATTACTGTTGCTGCATTTATTTGCTGTGTTTTAGTCACTTTTCAAACTTACAGTAAACAGCCAGTTTTGACCAATAGTATGAGTCATCTAGATCATGTGCTGGTAGACTCAATGAGACCGGGGATGATTGCTGCAATTCTGAGAAGATAAACCTTCAGTTGTTTTTATTGGCTCTTTTACATCCCGTCTTTAATTTATGTTGCTCAACCAGCCACCCATTGTTGTCTTATTCTAAGACTCTTGGAAGCTGTACACAAGCTAAAACCTGTCAATGTGATATTTTGATTCCATTTTCCATCCACAGAAATGGAAAGTACACTTGTCCCACTGCACTTAATGCCACCTACCTATTTAAATCAGTTTTGAGCGGTTTCTTTTGTTTTTCTTTTCTGCATGATGCTACATTTTCTTTGAACTTGAAGGTACTGCTATTAATTAAAGGTGTTTTACGCTCTGCACTGCTTTTTAAGTGGGTTTGTGCTCTAAGTACTAAATCAGTTTTCAGTGGGTTCTGCCATTTTTTTTGTATTTTTTACTGTTTTCCTTTTAATTAAAATGTACAGTTATTAAATGAATTGTTTTTGAAGTGTGCACTTTTTTTTTTTGCGATTGCTGTGATGTTAATAGGATTAATCACTGTTGCTAAATTTTTTGCTGTGTTTTAGTCAGTTTGCAAACTTACAGCAAACAGACAGTTTTGGCCAGGACTGTGAGTTATCTGGACCTTGAGGTAGTTAGACCCAGTGAGACTGGGAGTGATTGCTGCAATTCTGGGAAGGTAAATTTTACTAGATAGAGCTTTAGCATTTTTTTCGTTGGCTCTTTTATTTTTCCCTGTTTAATTTATATTGCACTAAGCTGTGCTTAGTGAAGTAGGTCTACACCAAGCAATTAATATATGCAGACATTTCAGCTGTACTTGTAGTAGTACCTAATATAACAGAATGCACCCAAATTATGTCAATAATTAGACTCCTGCTACAGGCAACTGCAGCAAACAGCACATAACAGCATGATGTATGCAAATCAACTAGCACCCTATCGGCAGCCTCTACTGGTGCTACACTGAGCACCATAGACCATGGCCACTACAAATAGTTCAACACTACTACTAGTAAAAGCTTCCAAGCTGTGCTTTCACAGTTATGCATTTATTAAGAGGTATGCATATACCTATTATATAGATATGCAGATATATATATATATATATATATATATATATATATATATATATATATATATATAAATAGATAGATATTAAAATGCACCATCCATCCCTAACCATTAATTATCTGAATAGACCATAAACCTCTCTTGCTGCTCTGTAAGTCAATCAAGTCTCATTTCTCATTGGACAATATGGAAGGTTAGTATATTTGTTTCTCCTCTTTTGCCAGCCTCATATCTTTTGTATCCTAAAGCACTGTAGCAACTGAATTAGGCTCACAGATAATGACTCCTACTAATCACAATTAAATGTTTTTGAGGGGTGCAAATATCTGAGGCATAAGAAGGTTTCACTCTTACAGAAACAAAAAACAGACTGTGAGCACTGAACTATAATACCACACACTATGCATCCAACCCTGACACATAATGTAATGTAATGCCATATGAGCACTCTAGAAAAAAATAACTCTTTACCTAAGCCTTCTTGACTGATAAAGATTAAGTATCAACAAAAATTAAAATCAAACATCATAATATATATCTCACCTCTAATAAAGAATCACCTTAAAATCTTGAGATAAAATATTTCAATTCCAGTACAGAGGATCACTTCACAAACAGATTTTGTAGTGATTGGTGCATCTGCAGTGGGACAGACAGATTTCTCACTAACTAGGCTGGACAAAGACAGTATGTCAGAGAGTTATCTCTTAGGTGCAAGAATCTCAGCCATATCAAGGGCCCTAAGGACCACTGGCACCAGACAAACAAAACTACAGCATGGTAGTTCTGAACAGAGAGTGAATGACTTTGGGTGAAAAACACTGATGGAGATGTAAAGAAACATGTCTAAGCTCTCTGTGCTTGTTTCAGATGTAAGGGAGACCCTGATACTCAGAAGAATCATTCCTTCCTTCTCCATGAATGATGGCTAGGGACAGAGAAAATATTATTGGCTTCTGCCTGTTGCCTAGAAAATAGGAATAATTCTAGGGTGATCCAATATGATTCAGCACAGAATCAAAATGCTTGACAGTCCTACTTGCTTTGTAAGGATAGTGAGCACCACTTGTTCAAAGGCTTCTGCATACTGGCTAAAGCCTTTGCTGCCCCTGTTTTTCCAATATCAGAACAACAGGATCAGTTTAAGGTGGCTCTGCTTAGTGCCAGAAATGTAAGCAGCAATAAATATGTATATATATATATATATATATATATATATATATATATATATATATATATATATATATATATATATATATATCTATATATATATATATATATATATATATATATATATATATCTATATATATATATCTATATATATATATATATATATATATGGATCTAGGACACATGCTGGACTACCATATGTCCGAATCACAAAACATTGAACACACATACACAAAAGCGCTTAACATCAAAAATCACTTCTGTGTATGTGTAGTTAAAAAAAAAAAAATCTATGTTTCTGCAGGGAGGCTCCCCCCCCCCTACTTTATTATTCTCACTCCGAGATTGCACTACAGTGGGGAAAAGGGAATTCTATCTTACCCGCACTGTATTCCGATCTATGAAACAGGCACACATACAAGGAAGCGCTTGTCAATGTTAAGTGCTTTCGGGTATGTGTGTTCGATGTTTTGTGATTTGGGCATATGCAGTCGAGCATGTGTCTGGATCCCACATATATATATATATATATATATATATATATATATATATATATATATATATGGGTTTACTTCACTTCACAGAAATCCAAGTTTACTGACATTCATTTCACTTAGACCAAATCACCTAAAGTTCAAATTACTGAAAATTTGTTTCACTGAATATAATTTCACTGAATTGTAAGCTATAGACTTGATGTGGCAGTTTGTAGAGTACTGTGAAGCAAGTAAAGGGTATTTGCCCTCATCCTCACTGTAGTGCAACCTGGAGTTAGTATATACAGTTAGGGGGTATGTGGAGGCACAGCCCCCCATGTTGGAGGGTGTGGGCAAGTAGCCCCCACTTAGTATGGTTTTATATTGTCTGATTTCTGGTAAGAGGATAAATAAGTTTTTAAGTTGTAGATGGAGGTAGACTTTACTTTTGTGAGTTTGTTTGCCTTTGGTTTCCCATTTAGTCTTGTGAAATGTAGCATTGTAAGCTGTCAGTGAAATGAGATTCAGTAAAACAAAGTTTTCAGTGTTGTGAACTTTAGGTGAGCTGGTCTCAGTGAAAATAATTTCAGTGAAATGGGTGAAGTGAATAAGACCCATATATGTGTATAAATATATATATATATATATATATATATATATATATATATATATATATATATATATATATATATACACACACACACACACACACACGCACACACACACACACACACACACATATATATATATATATATATATATATATATATATATATATATATATATTATAAAATCATTGAAACTTGGTTTAAATGTCCTAAAAGCACTCCTGCAATGACTGGGATTACTGGTTTCCCTGCCTTCAGACCCAATAGCAACTATGGTGGCATATCCATTTTTATCAGAGACCATATCAGCTCTAGATAGATTATAGAGGTGCATAAAGTGGACTTATCAAACTTCAAATCACATTAAATAAAATCAACTATCAGTTTATCGCCCAAAAGTCCATGTCAATGTTCTAAATGTTATGGATGAGCTCTCCATAAATAAGAACTCCATTATTCTTGGTGATTTTAAATACCAATCAATGTACCAGAGTACATACACCACCAAAACAGTATATACTTAGAAGTTGTTAGACCTAATAAATAGAAACATAATGGACCAGAATGTTACTTGCTTGACTAGAGGATAACATATTCTTGACTTGAAAATGTCACTTCATCATGCAAATCTCCCGTATTAATTAGCTCTCTTATTAAATCAGACTGTAAGCTAGTAACTTTTTTACTTGTACAATTTAAATCCTGCAAAACCAACATATCAAAATTGAAAGACTTCAGTTGCATAAATCTCCTCAATTTCTAAGATCATCTTCTTCTTTTTTATTTCTTTTGGCTGTTCCCATTAGGGGTCGCCACAGCGGATCATCTGCTTCCATTTCTTTCTGTCCTCTGCATCTTGCTCTGTCACACCAACCACCTGCATGTTCTCTCTCTGCCCAACCACAAACCTTATCTTAGGCCTTCCTCTTTTCCTATTACCTGGCAGCTCCATCCTTAGCATCCTTTTCCCAGTATACTCAGCATCCCTCCTCAGCACATGTTCAAACCAATTTAATCTTGCCCCTCTGGTTTTGTCTCCAAACCATCCACCCTGAGCTGGCCCTCTAATATATTCATTCCTAATCCTGTCCATCCTCGTTACATGCAGTGCAAATCTTAACATCTTTAACTCTGGCACGTCCAGCTCTGACTTCCTCCTTTTTGTCAATGCTACCATCTCCAACCCATATAACATAGGTGCCCATATAGCATAGGTGGTCTCACTACCCTCTTATAGACCTTCCCTTTCACTCTGACTGGTACCCATCTGTCACAAATCAGTCCTGATGCTCTTCTCCACCCACTCCACCCTGCCTGTACTCACTTCTTCACCTTTCATCCACACTCACCATTACTCTGAACTGTTGATCCCAAGTATTTAAACTCATCCACCTTCTCCAACTCTATTCCCTGCATCCTCACCATTCCTATTCCCTCACTCTCATTCATACATATATATTCTGTCTTAGTCCTGCTGACCTTCATTCCTCTCCTCATATCTCCACCTCACCAGGGTCTCCTCATCCTGGTCCCTACTCTCACTACAGATCACAATATCATCTGCAAACATCATAGTCCACGAGGCCTCCTGTCTGATCTCGTCTGTCAACCTGTCCATCATCATTGCAAATAACAAAAGGCTCAGAGATGATCCTTGATGTAATCCCACCTCAACCTTAAATGCATCAGTCACTCCCACCTCAGAACTAACCACTGTCTCACTACCCTTGTACATACCCTGTACCACTCTTACATACTTCTCTGCCACTCCAGGCCTCCTCATACAATACCACAACTCCTCTCTAGACACCCTGTCATATGCTTTCTCTAAGTCCACAAAGACAGAATGCAACTCCTTCTGACCTTTTCTGTACTTCTCCATCAGCACTCTCAGAGCAAACATCACATCTGTAGTGCTCTTTCCCAGCATGAAACCATACTGCTGATCACTAATCATCACCTTCGTTCTTAACCTTGCTTCCACTACTCTTTCCCATAACTTCATGCTGTGACTGATCAGTTTTATCCCTCTGTAGTTACTACAGCTCTGCACATCACCATTATTCTTAAAAATTGGTACAAAAGCACTTTTTCTCCACTCCTCAGGCATCCTCTCACTTTCTAACATTTCATTAAACCATCTGATTAAAAACTCCAGTGCCATTTCTCCTAAGCACCTCCTTGCTTCTACTGGTATGTCATCTGGACCAACAGCCTTTTCATTCTTCATCCTTTTCATAGATGTCCTTACTTCCTCCTTGCTAATGCATTGCACTTCCTAATTCACTATCACCACATCATCCAACCTTTTGTCTCTCTCTCTCTCTCTCTCTTATTCTTTTCATTCATCAGCCCCTCAAAGTACTCCTTCCATCTGCTCAACATACTCTCTTCACTTGTGAGTATGTTTCCCTCATTATTCTTTATCACCCTTACCTGCTGCACATTTTTCCCAGCTCGGTCTCTCTGTCTAGCCAATTGGTACAGATCCTTTTCTCCCTCCTTAGCGTCCAACCTCTCATACAAATCTCCATATCCTTAGCCTTTGCCACCTCTCTCTTTGCCATGCATTTCATGTCCTTATACTCCTGTCTACTTTCTTCATCTCTCTGACAATCCCAATTCTTCTTCGCCAACCTCTTCCTCTGTATACTTTCCTGTACTTCCTCAATTCACCACCAAGTCTCCTTGTCCTCCTTCCTCAGATGTCATATGTCTCCCTTACCAGCTCTGCTGTAGTTACCCAGCTATTTGGTAACTCTTCACTGCCACCCAGTGCCTGTTTTAATTCTTCCCTGAACTCCAACTTACAATCACCCTTTTTCAACTTCCACCATTTGATCCTTGGCACTGCTCTCACACACCTTCTCCTTTTCTTGATCACCAACATCATCCTAAAGACCACCATTCCATGCTGCCTAATGACTCAAAATTCAGATCTGGCAACACCACCCCAAAAAATGTATTAGCAAAATTATTTGCCAAGGAGTTTTATACCCACATGAATAAATGTATAGAACCCACAATCCCATACCGGTCAAAATATAATGGTGAATTTAAAAGCATACCATCCTTGTTGTCCAATGACATAAATAAACTCTACAATAAAAGGGAGGAAAAAAAACTAATTAGACTATACAACAGATTTACATGTCCCAAGTGAAGGAAAACATTAGGAATTTAGTGAAGATTATGAAAAGACTATTAGTTCTACTAAGGCAGCCCATAAACATAGGTTGACGTCTGAAGTCAAGGGCAATTACAAATCTTTTTTAGTTATGTTAGAAAACTAAGAGACAACATTAAACAAGGCACAGAACTCTTACTAATTGACAAAAAAACTACTCAGACCTGGTGGACATTAAGAATATCCTAGTAAATCAGTTTAGTGTATATTTCACCCCTGAGACGTCTATATAAAATCCTGGAATTCCAGTAGTTCTTAACCCCCTTCCCCAAATCACCACTAAAGAACATGTACTGAATGTGCTGTCCAAGAATAAGTACACATCCTCCATGGGACCAGGCAACACATCCAGTTCATTAATAAATAGTATCAGTCATGCCTTGATCAAACCTCTGCATGACCTGTTTAACCTAAGCCCGGCTTCAGTGCTGGTGATGCCACTACACAAAAGTGGCCCTACTGCCTTGAAACTGTAGGTGCATCATCCTTGTGAGTCTCATTTGTAAGGCCATGGAACACATGATAACAGATTTAATTAACATCAGCATTAAAACTCCCATCAAGCTAGATCCACAGTAATTTGATTGTATCTAATGCACCTGGTTGTCTTCTTTGGAAAGGTAACAGAAGCTATTGACAGCAAACACCAACTGAAGTGGATTCCCACACCATATTGAATAAAACTTGCTTAATGAGATATCACATTACACATGTTAACGTAATAAATGATGCAGAACTACAGAGTAACACTGGTTTCATTAAAAACACTATTGAATTAATAAAACATAGCTACCACCATCAGATTTTGTACTTTTATGTTGGATCTGTTTAAATACTGTTGCCAAGTAACAATTAAAATTTCATGTTACTGTTCAAAATCATCTCACCAGTCCAGATAACACCAGAAACAGAATGAAGTAGTAATTAAAGAAGATTCTGGGTGAAGAAAACTCATCAGAAGTTGTACTGTCTCATGCACAGCATAAACTGAAAGAGGAAAAACCCACCTAGAGGATGTACAAATTGTAATACGGAGAATAAAGTCAAGGAAGGTGGCAAGCTCTGATGAAGTTACAGCAGATATGATAAAGATTTGGGGTAATTTAAGGGAGAAACAATTCTAGAGTATATATTTCAACTGACCATAATTCCATAGGATTTCCAGATTTTTGTGTCATATTTTTTGGCCTGTTCCTCATACAATGTGTGATTTTCTGACAAAACATGGGATTGAAGTTGGCAAATAGTAACAAACTTTTGAGTTTCAGACTTCATATCATTTAGAAAATATAGGTGAATTCAAAACCTATTACATCATCATTTTAAGTTTGCAAGGTTATTATTTAAAATCTACAAAGAAAGGATCCACTAAAACCTCCAGGCATAAAATTGTACAAAATACTTTAATAAAATAAACCAAATACAAAATAAAATGACCGCTTTTGGGAATGAATCCCTTCTTCAGACTGTCAAGTTCAAGTAAAAGAGGACTATTTAAATAACCAAGATCCAATCAGAATTCAACAAAAGGGAAGCTGGAGATGATGAAAGAGTCTACCTAGGCATTCCTACACTTGGAGAAAGCATATGACAAGGTTCAAAGAAACCTGATTTGGGGAGATGTGTGACAGTTCAAAGTCCTGGAAGTGCTGGAATTAGTGCAGGCTATGTACAAGGACAAAGTGAACCATATACATTTTTTGACCACATACAGAGGCTTCCAGTGGGATTGGAAAGGCAACAGGCTTCATCTCTTTGGTCCATATCTGGCCTTAGGCATACACCAAAAAAGCAGCTGCCTAGAGCGCCAATCTAGCGGGGAGCTTTTTCAGTATTAATTAATTAATTAATTAATTTAGTTAGTTATTTATTTGTAGTAAAGTTTTTTTTATTTTAAATGGTTGAATGAATATAGGAAAACTGAAGAGTACGATAAACTGTGAGAAAAAAGAAAAAGAATGTGATGTGGAAGGTGTAGGTAGACCAGGATGGGCCACCAGGTGGTATGGGGGGCACTGCGGAGCCCTTTTGATTAGGGCAGCAGATGACCAAAGGCAGGCCCTGCTTTGGCACTCCTGGTTGTACTGGCTGTGATAAACTGAGAGGCTGCCAGCCTAGTTAGAATTTTGTAAATAATTCTATGTCATTGTAAATATTAATATGATCCACAGCCTTGTTTTACAAATGTAAGAAAACTGCTCTGTGCTAAGCTTCAAACATGTAACCACAGTGCATCCTGCTGGAATAAAGCTGATAAGTAAAGAATTTTATGACTGTGTGTGATGGAAATTCTTTCTATTGTCTTAAGACAGAGATAATTACTAGGTTTCACATGTAAAGTGTGTTTTATTGCTGTGACTTTTTTTGCAGCTGCAGATCACAAGGAAATGTTAAATTTTAAGTTTTGTGAGGCTGGGAAACTTAAGCAGAAGTGACAAGAATGATGTAATCTGAAAAGACTCAGCAATAATATGTAGTATCAATTTAAGAACTATCTCAGCAGACAGATTGCATTTTGTATATGTTTCTGAACCTTAACAAATCAACTCAGCAGTATTTGCCTTGCTTTGTAAGTAAGTTATTTAGGTACAGTGATTTCTCTTAGAAACAAATACAAATTCAGTAAAAGTAGTTTAGATTTATGTGAGACTGTTTTTACTATGTTATTTTAAAGCATTTCCTCTGATTTTTTGAACTCTCTAATGTCATTGTGTTGAGTTAATAAGTATTGTCTTGTATTTTTGTTATTTATTATTAAATATATTTAAACCTTTTAACTGCAGCTGTTTTGTGTAGAGATAATTTAAGCTCTTAGGATACTTGCATATATTTGGTGTACAAGCCATTCCAATAGCCTTGCTGTTCATTACACTTACTATTTGGATAACAGTAACATTGCACAGTAGAATTGGACACCCTTTGGTAAGGGTCTTTAGAGTAGCTGATAAGAGTAGTTGGTGGCAGGTGGTACTACCGTATAGTATGGGCAGAAGGGGGCATAGCTGGAGAACCTGTACCAGCCTTTCCCAGGAGTGTCTGTGTATTTGTATATAAACCAAATCTCAAAATGTGTGTGTGTCAGCCACTTGGGCAGGGACACGAAGCACTGGTTGGACAGAGATGGTAGTGGAGCTTTTGGCTTGACTACTTGACTGATATCTGAACCCTATAGCTGTGCCAGTGGGGAGTCTTATTGGGGGATATGGAGAGAAAGGGAAAAGCCAGCCCCAGACTGACTGTGCCTCTGTGTGCTCTTAAGGGAAATTGTACTTTACTGTGTGTATACTTGTTATCTTCCTAATGTGGACACCCCACACTGGTGCTTGTGATGAGGAGGCTCCTAGATTACTGGCCAGTGCACAAGCATCACATTGGTAATGGGCTTCAAAAGCAAACAGGTCAAAGGGGAAGGATGAACGAGGTTGCATACACAGTCACGTGCACGAAAGCTGAAGACAATTTATTAAAACAGCTTTGGGAGAGATAGAAAGAAGTCAAGAGGAAATAAGGTCATCTTCAAAAAGGATGGATTGATTACATGAGAGAAGAGCTGTGAGTATCAGACATTACTGTCAAAGAAGGTGTGAAAGTGAATGTAAATTGAGAGAGGTGGCAACAGTTAATGAGACAGAACAACCCCATGTGAAAATGGTAAAAAGGGGATGGCTGATGATGATGTTCCTTTTCATTTGTGGTTTATTTCAAACTGGTAGTATAATCAAATCCAGCAAATGACAGACAGAGAAACGTACGTCCTGATACTCTATAACTCAGAGTCCTACACTAAGAACTTTAGTTAATTTTCTTTTATGAAATAGAACTGGCTAAACCATCATCTGCTTCTTTTTGCAAAACTCTACAGAGTGATATCTATTTTTTTTTCAGCAGTACACTGTCTAAATAAATAGCAGCATGTAGCAGTGTAGTGAATGGGTCTGAACTTTCACAACACGTTGCTATTAAACTTGTTTCAATGTGCTCTGTACTCTGCATTTCTCTTAACTTATACCATTATGCCTATGTTTTCTGAACACATGATGCATCTGTATTTTGAAGATGCTGATATTAGTAAAGTTATACTTGGACTGAATGATCACAACAGAAATCAACTAATTAATCCCAGTGAAGTTTAAATGCTGGATAATATAAGATGGTGTCACATGGAAAATTTGCCACACGATGCTTACCCTTCTGCACACACAAACAGACTGATGAAGATATGAAGACAGAATTATCAACACAAATTATTGACAGTAGTGGTAAACATATGACAGATAACATTTTTAATAGAAATTGTTTAAAAATTAAACCAGTACATTTTATGAGCATTTCAACCTGAATATATATAGGTTCATAGTAGGCTAACTGCCCTTGCGAGCCATTGTAAACCTATCCAATTATTCCTTTGGAGACTCAAACTCTGCACCTTGTGTTTGTAAGGCAAACACCTTAACCATTAGGTCACTCTCCCAACCCCATATCAGTTTAAAATGCAATTATTAAATGCTTCTATGGCTCTAAGTGCTTTGCCATATGAAATGACTCTCTACATTTTATAAGCATAGTATTTTAAGACAAGGAAGCAAGCATATTGTACCTGATTTTCATTCTTTATTTACAATTTTTGCTCACTAAACAATTTTGCAAATCCAGGTGTTACAGATAATATCACTAATCAGTCATACTGTTAAAGTCATACTTTCTTTCATGCATATCTAATACTTGGTTTTTCATAACAAGCTTTAAAATGTCCTGCTTCTGCACTTGCTTACCTGATATCTTATTTCACCCTTAAACTAACCTGGCAGGGGCAGCTCGTGCTATAGGACTGCAGGACTGCAGCCCCCCCCCACCTGTAGAAAAGAAAGAAGAAAATTAGAAAACAAGCCATGAGTCCCAGAACTCCAGTCATGCATGCTTGGAGTTCCTGATATTCACAGAACTCCAGACTGCTGTGTTAGGCAGTCCGGATAGAGGAGTAAGGCATCGCTACCCTGCAGCCAAGAAGTCTGTGCGGTGATGACTGCACAGAAGAGAGCTTGCTTGCTTTGGAAACCAGCTGTTAGCTTGCGTGGGTGGGCTAAGGAGAAGACTACAGAAGAGTTTGCTTGCTTTCAGGGAAAACAACTGGATTATTGCTGCAGTGTGGAATGGCAGACTGAATCACCTACTGGGGAGGTAGTGGTGCATGTGTAATGCACCAGTTGATATATACTGGTGGCGAGAGAGAACACATGGTGGTGGGTACAGTATACTCAGGCTTGAACCCTATACTTTGGGTGCAGGTGGCAAAGGCCTGAATTCCCTACCCACCACCATTTGTAAAATGTTTGCAGATGTTTGCCTTATATTTGTTCTGTTCCTCATAAAATCTGTGGTTTCTGTGTGTTTGTTTTTTCTTGCAAGTAGTAGTGCTGTGATGCACTTGCAGCATTGTTGCCTGACAGCTATAGGTTCTCTGGTTTGATTCTTGGCTGGGGTGCCTTCAGTGTGGAGTCTGCGTGTCCTCCAATCTTACAAAGAACATGTGTCTGGAGTGTTTCTCCCTGCTTTGCTGAAAATTGGCTTTTGTTCCAAGTCAGACTTTCCTGGTTAACAAATGTTAATTTAAAATAACAGGCATTTGAATGTCAGACTTCATATTCTTCAGAAAGTACATGGTAACACAAAACATTTTATTCTAGCAATTTTCTAAGTTTATAACATGGATATTTGAAATGTGTCCGTATTTTTGGGATTTTCATCCAGGTTTTTTGTGCTAAGGTTGAGAGCTATGGTGAGAACTGAATTCACTGAATATGTTTGGGGGCTGTATTCCCCCATTATTGGCTTTGTTCAAGTGATTTGTGCTAAGAGGTTGACAGCTATGGTGAGAACTGAATTCACTAAATGGTAGCCATTTAAGTTTCTGTCTTCCTCTCTTTCATAAAACAGATTATTTGGCATTGTAGTATGTTGCTCTGTTTTGCACAGGGTTCCCTGGGTTCAACACTTGGCAGTGAAATTTATGGTGTTAACACAGCATTTTATTCTAGCAACTTTCCAACATTATACAAGCAATTTTTAAAATGTGTCCCTGGTTTTTGGGGGTTTGCCCCCCCCCTCCATAAATGTTGGCTTTTTCCAGATTTCTTGTGCTGCAAAGTTCAGAGATGCAGCTGAGTGTTGAGTAGATTTTACAAGGAGCTGAGAGCTGTAGGGGAACAACAGTTTAGTGCTGCTTATGCTGATGCTTGCATTGTTAATAGCACAACAGGTAATGTACTTGCTTTTGATGCAGAAGGCTGTGTATTTTACTCCCTTAGTAGGTAGATTCATTGCTAATACTGTACTGTGTTGCAAAGGGGTTGGATGCTGCAGTCCTTTTTGGCAAAGATACCTAGTAACTATGAACCTGTTATCAGTTTACCACCCATTCCCTATTGTGATATTACTAGCTTATCATTTTTTTAAAGCAACATAGGCAATTTATTCCTCAAGGGCAACAGGAACTTTATTTGTAGATGAAACAATGACATACAAAGTTGTTTGCTAGCACAACCTCTTCATTAGTTACATATTTCTTTAATGTGGAATTATTTAGATGACTTTGAGGGCTTCAGAGCTTGTGCATATTTACTGATACTGGTGGACTGTACAAGTTTGAGTAGACTTTTTATGATGGAAATGTTCTGAATTGGACAGTTTTGTCATTAATGGTGCATGGATTTTGTTTCATTGTTTACTGGAAAAATGTTCAAAACAATAAATTTAAAATGCCCTCTAACAGCTGTACTGTATTGTACAAGGAATATAATTTAATATAGTCAGGAAGGTGTATCAAAGAGCACATGTATGTTTTGTGTTCAAGGGGCCTATGAATTGAAAACAGCCCAAAGTTAATCTTTATCTGCCACTGGCAAAATGTATTTTCTTTGAATGTGAGTTTCAATGAATGTGATTTTCAAGGGCAGAGAAGTTTTAATGTTAAGTCTGTTTTTATTGTGAGACTGCATTGCTTTGTTTAGTAGATATCTATTAAAGTTTGTGCTGTAAAATGCAAAATAAAACTTTCAAATTAAATCCAAATCATCGCAGAAGTAAAGCAGTATGCACATTACAGTGTTTATGGTAAATGGGGCGAAATAACCAAGGAATGGGACATTGGAATGGCTGTAGGGGTGAGGCTCCATTCGACCATGATTTTGTGAGGGGGGAAGGCAGCAAACTCAAAGACAGCCCCAGCTGACCTATACCTCTCAACTGTCCAGATTTTTGCAGAATGAATAGATTTTTGTTTCTTATTTTTGGTTTGTTCCTCATAAAATGTGTGGTTTTTTGGCAAATCATTTAGGAATGAAGTCATTAAATAATGACAGACATTGAGTTTCTGACATCATAATCATCAGAAAAATGCATGCTAAAGCAAGATCTGTTATTCTATTAACTGTCTTAAGTTTATAAAAGAGCAATTTTTAGTACTGTTTGTATGTTCCCCCAATATATTTGGCTTTGTCCATATTTCCTGCATTAAGAGGTTCAGAGGCACATTCAAATAAATCAGTTTATAGAATTAGGAAAATCCAAACCTCTCAACTGTCCACAATTTTGGTGCAAAATGTTGATCTCCCCATAATAATCCCTCTGCAAAATGGCAATTTTGGAAGAAAACGTGGAGGGTTTACAATTATAAATAGCTGTAATGATCAGCGTTATAGATTACTTTTATTTCAGAAATGCATGTAGATGCTCTTATTTTGTCAGCTGCTCAAGTTAACTGTACTAATATTAAAAAGGTGTCCCTTCTTTGACAGGTTTCCAGCTGTATTGTGTGGCAATTTTTAATTTTTTCATCACATTTTTGGTCTGTTTTTCATAAAATTGTGGTTTTCTGGCAAATTAGTGGCAAATCATTAAAGATTGACGTTAGAAAATAATGGCAGACATTTGAGTTTCAGATTTCATACCCTTCAGAAAATTCATACTAATGCAAGACCTACTACATTCTAAGTTTATAAGAGCAATATTTAAAAATTGTCCTTATTTTGGGGCCTGTGTCCCACTTCTATGTATGGCTTTGTCCAGATTTTTTGCTCTGAGGTTGTGAGGTATGAGTGTCAGAGCCATCACTGTCAGCCAGAGACATTTCAAATTGTGACATACTTGTTGCACCCCACTCCCTATTGTAGTGGCTCTGGATGTGTCCAAGCAAGGCAAGGAGCAGTTATGCAGTGTAAGTGTGCAGAGTATTCCCCCATCCAAGGTAGTCCACAAGTATGACCATGGCTTTTCATCTGTCCTTGATTTTGCAGAATGTTCTGGTTTTCTGTCATGTTTTTATACTGTTTATTTATGCTTCTTATTATTCAGAAAATGCATGCTGTCTCAGTGCCATGTTGCTCTGAGTTTAAGTAACAATGCTTTAATGACTATCAGGTAAGCTTGAACGAGATTATAAAATGCTAGTAAGCTTTAATAAGCATACTGTTAAAGAATTACCAACACTGAAAGCCTTTCCGTTATTGCCATGCAGAGAATATTTACATAACTAGATAATGTATAAGCATTAGGTATTGAAATACATATGACAGTATTTGTAATAAAGGACAGGATTACAGTATTTTCAGAATCTCATTACATTTGTTAGAGACTTGCAGTCATCTTTGCAGGCTTTACCCATAAACTAAACAGAATGCCAATCTATCATGTGTGATCCATAACTTGTGCAGTAATCCTTTAAGCAGTTTATCTTGAGCTTGTTTCTTGTTTGCTGTTCAATTTTTACATTGATTTTGTCTTCCCCATGAAACAAGTAGATAGTTGTCAGGCATTTTGGATAAGAAACATTTTTATAAGTGGGGGTATCACACAGAGATTGCTACTTTCAGCATGTTACTTGGTAATTTTATAAAGCTGAATATAAATTATAATTAGAACTGCAGTGCAAGGAGAAGTGGTTTGAGTTGAGTGCTGCTTGTTTTTTTTTATACTTGATTTTGACTGGCATTCTAGTAATGTATTTAAAAAGTAATTTATTTTTTTATGCATCACAACGTTTGTGTTTCCATCTAGATATTAAGTAAGTTGTCATGTAGCCAATCCATTGAAATATTTTTTCTTCTACACTTCATGTTGTCTTGATTGGACTTTCGTAATGATGGTTTGGCACCCAGGGCGGCGTATTTAATTAAAGTTCCAGTTGTTGTGGTTTTGAGCATAGCTCCACCCCTTTCTCACTGGCCACACCTTTTCCCTTTGGCCCCACCCATTCAGCTGTCTCCTGCAGCCCCCCTTTAATTTGAGGTTACCAGCTGCCACTGTAACCTGGTGCTGGAAATTTGTTTGGGTTTTGGAAATACATACCTAATGGTACATATTTTTTAAAGCTCTAATTTTTTTCATAAATAGTCTCTTTCAAAACTTTAATTTAGAAATTACCTTTAAATGGCTATGTCATTTTATTATCATGTTTATGAAACACTCCCCCTACTTAAGGACTGGCATGTTTACTCTCCCTACTTAAGGACTGGGCCTTACTCAATGTTTCAGTTTGTAACATTACTGTTATAAAAAAAATGCTTTTCATTACTCAAACTTTGAAACAAATATTCTACACACTGTTTTTTTGTTTTCTTCTAAACTGTTCAGTAACTAATATGCATAATCATATAATTAAGTTTCTCTTTTGTTTCAAATGTCCTCTTTTATTACCAAATACATTTATTGATCCTGACTACAAAATTTATCCAAAAATTGTTCTAACAACTTATTTATAAACTGGGATGATTATTGAATTATTGCCACAGTATCCCTTGGTAATTTTCAAAATCTTACGTGATTACTTTTCTTATGATTTGCTAAAACCAGCATTACCTTAACTGAAAATGCTACTTCATTTTATTTCTTGCTGTGTTTATTTTACATGTATACTTTTCTGTTCATTGTCAACAACAATTTCTATTTTTATTTTTTTAATTTTGCAGACTACTTACATCTCCTAATTTGTGTATCACTATTTCTAGTTACACAGCAATTTGTGGATTTATAAATCAGATTTTTTTCCTTCTTCCAGCTTATGGGTCCCATAACAGAATTACTTATTGAATGTTTAAATATAATGGAGTATTTAAAATAAACATTTTCTTAGGCTAAATCTACCTCATGTAAATAATTAGATTTTGAAATTTTATAAACTATTATGTATGAAAACCCTTAGGAATCTAATGGCATAACTGATATAGCTTAATTTACTGTGCTCAGTTATTTACTTGAAATTATGTTATACGCAAGGGTGCTTATAACCTTGGCAATAATTTCTATAACCACATGCATATTACTTTCACCTGAAGCAAGTTTTATGAAGAAGGTTGTAGAACCTTGATTTGTAATTATGTGCACACATATAGATATGTCACTGACCTTAATCTGCACTTGTGATCATAGGCCATAACATCTGAACTTATGAATATTTGTCATAACAC
The DNA here is from genome assembly GCF_019279795.1 of Protopterus annectens. NCBI lineage: Eukaryota > Metazoa > Chordata > Ceratodontiformes > Protopteridae > Protopterus > Protopterus annectens. Next base: position 325,708,492 of record NC_056736.1, read on the forward strand.
TGGTAATTTTGATATTTTACCATGGCATCTATAAATATTATAAGCACTTCTGATATGTGCTTATACAGCACAAAGAATGCAACTCCAAAGTTATAAGTAAGGATATGTTTCAGTCTTTTATGTATGTCTTACCTACCTCTATTACAAGGACTCTGAATACTTCCACAGGCTAATACAGTCTGTAAAACTCTTTCTTACTGCTTATGATTTTTGCAGCTGTTGTTTTATCTGTTAAGGTCATGTAAATCCTGTTGTTCTAGACTGTGGCTAAAATGGTGTCTAGTAGATCATTCCACTACAGAGGTCAGCAAACTTAAAAAGTAAACAAAATAAAGGAATTGTAGTATAACAGCAGGCAAGCTGTTGTGGCCTCAATAATTTCCATTCAGTAAATGAGGCTGAGACATTGTTCATCTTATCTTATCTATTTGCCACCTGAGTCTATCTTCTAAGTTTAACAGTGCCTGTCTTTTTCATCTATGTACATTTGTGTTGCTGCCTCTCAGAGTCTGTAGCCTGTGGCCTCACTTCTAGCCTTTGAATAGTAATGTGTGTGTTGCAAAAGGGGAGATGAGAACTCATGAATGATATCAATTTGCACACTTCCATCACAACGAGCACTCCCTGTGCACCCACACCAGTAATCATATTGGTTTGTCACTACCATAGCTACAACAGAAGTGCAGTTAAAATTGATATGATACCATAAACATACTGGTGATACATCAGAAAGTATCCAAACAGCTATACTTAAGGAAAAAAATACATTATGGGAAACTTTACACAGTAAATGTTGAACCATACTTGAAAAAACAGTTCTTCTTATATAGAGAACAGAACCATAACTGTGTACTGTTCGACTATATTATGTAATAAAGCCCCTGTACATTCAAGTAGATGTTGCATCACTGTCAGCTTTACCTTACCTCACATATTGTATAGCCTAATCCCGTGGCTGTCATCCCAGCATATCTTGTCTCCCTGCTGACTAAATTGGTTCAGTGTGTCATTCCTACCCTTAGTAATTTGACCCAGTTACCAAACCAGGACATACCTCTCAGCTGTCCAGATTTTTGCAGAATGCTGAGATTTTTGCCTCATATTTTTGGTCTGTTCCTCATAAGATTTGTGCTTTTCTAGAATTTTGTGGCAAATCAGTGAGAAGTGACTTCATTAAATAATGACATGCAGTTGAGTTTCAGACTTCATATCTTTCAGAAAATGCTTGGTAAAACAATACCTTTTATTCTAGCAACTTGCTAAATTTATAAGAGTCATATTTAAATTCTGTCCCTATTTTTGGGACTTTATCCCCCCATTATTTTTGGCTTTGTCCAGACATTTTATGCTAAGAGGAAGCTTAGTCTGTTTCTACCCTTCTGTTGTGAGCCTCATTGCCCTTGGTATTCTGAGACAGTGTAGGAACTACCTAAAGTTTACCAACAACCACCTACTACTGGGACAACATAACATGATTTGTTAATGGTGAAATTATCTGTAAAGGAAGATCATGTCTAAATAATGCATTAACATTCTTTGAGAAAGTCACTGCAGCTGTAGTTAGTTGCAGAAAGTTCATACATCATGATTGCCTCTGGCCAGGACCTTTGTCATTATTCCTCATGCTGGAACTGTATATAAACTTAAAGGACTAGATGTAGACCTTTATATTATAAGATGGCTAGCAAATTATCTGACAGCTAGAATTCATGAACTTAAAGTAGTAGGTGCTACAACAGAAAGCAAAATGGTGACTAGTGTTATCCCTTAGACCTCAGTACTGGATGGTCCTCTGCCCAGCAATAGCTTCTCCAAGCTCCAAATGACTAATCCAGATTTATATCGCTAACTAAAATAGCCAAGGTTTGTAAGTTGGGGGTTGGTTACTTAGCATCTGATACCGTCTAATTACAGCAAGGGATAAAACATACAAATCAATGGTGTTTTAGAAATAGGATTAAATTCAATTCAAATAAGTACAGCCTTGCTAATTTTGGTAAGCAAATTCTGATAGCAGCTTAGAGTTTAGACAGCTCCCTATGTAAAACTAATGTGGTTGTGAAAGATATTGGCAACTACATAAACAGCTTTCTATTATTTTACTACAAGTGACAAAAGTAGCCAGTAAATGTTTCTATTACAATTAAAAACTAAGTGTATCATTCAAGTCAAATACAAGCATCATTTCTCTGTATACTGCATTGATCAGGCCAGTTACAGTACATCATGCACTTTTTGCATGTATCTATTCAAACTCATCATGCAGATAGGGAGAGCTCAGCATTTCCTAACCAAAATGATGACCAGACTAAAGGCCCTCAGCTATCAGGACTGGCTTAAAGCTCTATCCCCATACCCTGTTTCTAATAGGCCCCTTCATGATTATGATTTATGACCAGTATTCTGTGCTAATAAGAACTCAGCCTTTATTGGTTTCCTACACAGCCTCAAAACAAATGGCTCCATAAGCACTTGAACAAAAGACTTCACAAGGAAGTCAGTTAATCAGATAATGTTTCTGGCTTTCCCCTGAAAAAAGATTATCCAGTTTAAAAATAAATGGTTGCAGAACTTAGCTTTTCAGAAGCATCAAAACCCATAGATGTGCATGCAGGTGTAATATGGGTTAAAGGTTTGGTATCTACCTCCACTTCCCCTCCTATTTGTGGATGTCAGCAGCCATTTGAGAGGTCACTGTATAAATGGATTGCAACGAATAAGCACAGATCCAGAGATTACAGATCATAAGAGCAGAGGTCAAATGGGGAGAACGGTCAAGACCTGCCCCTTCCTATGAAATAAACTGTCACTAAACTTAAACCCATTTAAAAAACAAACTTTGTTTTACTTTTAAAAAATGACCACCCACTTTGTGAAAGTCTGCCTTGGTCATTTCATGCCTTTAATTCTGCTCCTCTCTTAGTAAAGTTTTTACTTGTTTTATTTATATTCTATACAAATCACTTGCACATGTAGCATGACAAAGAGAGAACATGCAGTTACAAACAAATGATTATACCTAAAGCACATAAGAAATTATTCATAGTACTCAAGCACTATCCTGTTTTGGCCAGAAAAGTGAAATTCTGTGTACTTAGTAAGCCTATATGTGTTCACAGACAGAGACACAGACCCACATATATTATTTTTTAAAATATAAGATAATCAGACAATAATATGAACGTAATGTGCTAACTAACACATAATACTGAATAAACCCAAGTTAATAAGAGTAAGTAGTAGGGAAAACATATGTTCAAATTAATCAGATTGTGTTCTTCTGTCATTAGTTGACAGAAAAAATATCACAAGCTATTGAGGCAAATAAATAAATAAATAGTAAATCAGTTTTACTAAAACCTATTAAAAAAGAGTACACATTGTGTTGTGGTTGTCATCAGCAAACTAATGACACACCGTATAAGATTAATGTACATAATATTACTATATCCCATCAGATATCTTCATCCCACCACTGTAAACTTGTCTAATTTAGCAGCTGATAAAAATGTAAAGCCATTTATTTTAATCATTTATCTTAGATATCCATACTCTTCTCTGTGATTTATTGATATTAGTAAGTACTGTGATTGTGTTCCAATAAGAATGTCAGTGACTCAGCAGTAGGTAGCACACTCATCTTTGGTGCTCAAATATCAGGGGGCCGAGGTTTCTCTTCTCCCTCTGTATGCCTGGATTCATTTTTTTTGGGGGGGCGGTTGGCATAATCATTAAGGTCTTTAAGTCACAGACACAAGATACAGGTTTGATTCTAACCACTCGTTATTGGGTAGGCTTGTAGCAGTCTGATAACCGATAGCCTAGTATTTACTTTTGAACCTACAGGTAGTATGTCAATTCATTAGTCCCATGTAGGCATACATGCATGCATTCCAAGCAGACATCACTCTTAAAAATACTAACAGATATATGAGAGAGAGCAACTGAGAATGAAAAGGAGCTGAATGCAAATAAATAAATACAACAGAAAAGGTGTTTACAGCAGAGTTACATCTCCAGGTGTTTTTGCAGTTGTATCCTACTGCTGCCTCTGGCCTTTCATATTTGCATTAATAATTCTAAGACCATGCTACATAAAAGGTATAAAAAGATTTTATCTTAAAGTTTACATAATGACAAAACATTATATTGATATTTGATGTCTGTCTAGTGCACATCAAGAGGTATTGAATATTATCTGTATGTTATTTATATTACAATAATTTTCATACTTATTTAAATATTTCAGCAATTAAATGACACAGACAGATGTGATTAGCCTCATAAGAAAGCTTAACATTTTATGAAGAAAATGCTGCTGGCAGTATGTGTGCTGCTTGAATACTTAGAGATATCATAAGCTGTTTATACAGTACAACACAATTCTTATTTACTGTGGTTATTGTGGCTTATAAAATGCAGTTTAAGACTTATAATTTAATGAACGCAACCATTGTAAACGTTCCTTTGTCCAGAACAGTTTGCCATTTGCAATTTTCTAGGAACATCTACTGTTCTAGAGATATGAACATTTGTTTGAACTGTGAGACAATAAGTTAATTTTTTTAAAGGCTCAGGCCGCAGTCACTGAGATTTAAGAATAGAAGTCAAAAGAGCTCCACTGGAAGGAATGAGATATATCACTATTCAAATATTAAACAGCAGATGACAGAGTGGATAATATTATAATCTATCTATTCATATGCATTGTTTGACCCTGTCCAGGACAAGTGAGTGCTGTTAAGGAGAAAAAGCATAAAAAAGCCCACACAGCTGAACAGTATACCAATACCAAGGACTACTTTAGTACTTTCAGAATAAAACAAAAATTAAGTGCTTTTTATGTAGCTTTGTACAAAGTGCATGCAGATATTACAACTGAAGAAAGGAAAACTTTCTACTGCATCTTCTGGTTTGAATTGTGAGAAAATTCTATTTTGTTTTATTTATTTTTACATTTGTTTACCGGGTTAGTCTGACTGGGGCCAGAAAGCCCTTTTTCAGTGAAGACCCAAGCAGAAAAGCTCCAGGAAAGTAATTAAAAAATAAGAAAAGTCTAATGATTCAAGTTGTAAGATACTTAGTACAACAACAGAGAGAAATATACTATATGAATATATACAAGGCAAAAGTACAGTATTTTGGGAATGCAGTAACAATATGTTTTAGAAATTTAGTTAGCATTAAGTTATTTACAAGGAATGGAGCAATGCCTAAAAAAAAAAAAATCAGAGTAACATCATGGAGTAGTACAACAAAGATGCATTTAATAGCATACATACTAACTGCAGAGAGAGTAATATATGTAGACAGTTTAGGTAGATACCAGCCAGATATGTTAACTGAGAGAAGAAGAAGAACAATTCATCAGGTAATTTTCTGACAAGTACATATCCCTGCATGTTGGAAATGAATTTTTAGTTGCTTTTTGAATTCACCAATTTGGTAGTAGTGTGAGGGGACAATGGAAGTTTGTTCCAAGAGTATGCAATTGAATGACTGTAAAGTATTTTTCCAATATTTTTGTTTGGCTTGGACACCTGCAGAAGGTTTTGTTGTGAGCTTCTGAGGTCATGATTGGGTGTGTAGGGTGTACTTATGGATGTAAGGGCAGGTCAGGAGTTGGGGCTATTTAGGATGCTGTGTGCAATTTGTAGTTGTGATATTTGAAGCATGTGAGGGAGCTCAAGCCATCTTAAGCTTTTCAGGGATATACAGTGATGAGATTTATAGCTATTACTGGCTGCGAATCTTGCTATCTTGTTATAGGTAGTTTCTAGTTTGGTTAAGAGATTATTTTGGAGGTTAGTAAGTATGGGATCAGTATACAGCAGGGTTGGTGGAATAAACGTTTGAGCCAGTATAGGTCTAGATTTGTTAGGTATATATTTGTTGTTGCTGTATAGAAGACCTAGTTTTTGATTGGAGTTTTTGACACAGTTTAAGATATGTAGATCAAATTGTAATTGGTCGTCTATAGTAACGCCAAGCAATTTGGTGTTTGAGTCGGTGGTGATAATTGTACTATCTAAGGATGAGATGGTGAAGTTGTCTTTAGCTGGATTGAGGTTTCTTGGAAAGAAAAGGAGAAGCTTGATCTTTTTGGGGTTGAGAAGCAGGTTATTTACAGTTAGCCATTGTTCTGCTAGGCACAAAGATTGTTGAGTGACAGTATGGAGATTTTGTATATTGTCAGAGGTGTTAATAATTGTGGAATCATCTGTATACTGGTAGAGTGGGGGCAAGAGACATGGGGGTTATTTGTAAATATATTAAAAAGTAGAGGACCCAGGATAGAATCCTGGGAAACCACGGTCTTAACAAGATGGAAAGGGGAGAAAGATGTTTGCCATCTGACGGACTGATAACTGTTTGAGAGGTAGCTGTTAAACCAGAAGGTAGTGGAGGTAGAGAGTTGTAGGTTGGAAAGTATGTTTATGTGGATGGGATAGGAAACAGTATCAAATGCTTTTGATAGGTCAAGAAATAGAGCTGATATGAGTTTATTATTATCTCTGGCTTGGGCAATGTTGTATGTGAAAGATAGGAGGACAGTGGTAGTACTGTGAGAGGATCGTAAACTGTGCTGTGTGGGTGTAATTAGGTTTGCCTGTAAGAGCTGGTTTAGTATTTGCCTGTGTATACATTTTTCCAGTATCTTGGATAAGGGGATAATATGACAATAGGCCTGTAATTTGAGGGTTCTGTAGAATTTCCTCCTTTGTGGCGGGGTATTAGGTTCATAGGTTCATAGGTTCATAGGTTGGTACTAGGCTATCAGCCCTAGGGCCTATACAAGCCTAGCCATAACAATTCCCTGGCTATTTCTTCCCACATTATTTACTTTCCTGGACCCCTGTCTAGCAGGGCGACTGACGTGATCCCTGGGGTGAATTTCCTTTCTCCCATCCAATCGTCAAGGTTCCTCTTGAAGAGGTCCAAAGAGGCACTCTGCTTGACATGTATGGGCAATCTATTCCAGAGTCTGGGGAGTCTCTGGGTCAGGAACCTATCCCTCCAGCATGTTTTGTTTATTGTGATGACAAGGTTTAGATCCCTGGAGCGTGTAGCTCTGAGGGATTGGGATTTCTTTAAGTTTAGCATGTCCAACAGCTCTGGGTTTGACATGGCCTTGTATGTTAAGCAGAGATCGCCTCTGAGTATACGATATGCGACAGAGTATAGCTGGAGTTTTTTAAGGCGGTCAGCATAGGGCATCTGCTTTAGGCCTGTGATTCTTTTAGTGAGGTATTTCTGAGGCCTTTCCAGTTGTTGCAGATGTCTTGAGGGGTACATACCAAATGGGGCATTGTATTCTATAATGGGTCTAATGAGGTATGAGTACAGTGGGACAACGACCTCCTTTTTTCTGGATGAAAAGCCCTTTATGATGAGGTGTGCCACATAGAAGGATTTCCTGACTGTTGTGGCAATGTGGTTATCGAAGGTGAGACCACTGTCCACCTGTGTCCCTAAGTCTCTTATCACACTTTCTGTGTTTAGTGTACTTCCACCTATATGGTAATTCATGGATACATGCTTTTTCCCAAAGGGGATAACAATACATTTCTTGGCATTGAGCTTGAGCCCATGGCTCTGGCACCAAGCATCTGTTTCTGTAAGGCCCTTTTGTAGAGTATCCACATCATTTGGGGATTCAATAATGGCTCCCAGTTTGCAGTCATCTGCAAACTTTGTTAGCCAGAGTCCCTTAGTGTTGACCTGTACTTCAGAGAAGTAGATGCCAAACAAGAGCGGCCCCAGGACTGAACCCTGAGGTACTCCACTTGTCACTTGTCTGGAGCTGGATTTGGAGTCGGCTACTTTTACAGTGTGGGTTCTATCAGTAAGCCATTTAGCAACCCATTGGGTGACATAGGGATTAATGCCCAACTTAATAAGTTTATCTATTATTCCAGAGTGGGGGATGGTGTCAAAGGCCTTGGCAAGGTCTAGATAGGCTGTGTGGGCCACCTTACCCTTGTCCATGGCTCTGGAGACTGATTCAAAGAAGTCAATCAGGTTCAGGAGACAAGATCGGCCCTTCACAAACCCAAACTGGGTGGGGTCCAGTGTTTGAAGGTTGCCAATGTCTTTGTTTATAAGTTCCATGATAATATACTCCATGGCCTTGCAGATAAGGCTTGTCAGACTGATGGGACGGTAGTTTCCAGGATCCAAGGTGGATCCCCCCTTGTGGATTGGGATAACTGTAGCTCTGCGCCATTCAGTGGGCACGAAACCTGAGGTGAGGCTATGATTAAACATGACACTTAGGTGAGATGCCAGTTCATATTGTAGTTCATGTAGTACACAGCCCGGGATGTCATCTGGTCCCATGGATGCTGTATTCTTGGCTTTAGAGAGTGTGTTTTGTACCTGTGTGGCCGTTATTACTGGAATTTGGCAATCTTCCAGTATTGAGATGGGCCATTTAGGGGGTGAGCGGGGGGTGAAGTTGGCACTGAATCGATCTGCCAGGATATTGGCAATATCTTTCGGATCAGAATATTTAATGCCGTATATTTAATGCCATTCTGTTTTAGCTCAGAGCAGATCTGAGCATTGCCATTTAGATTCTTGACATAGTTATAGAATGCTTTGTGGTTGTCTTTGGAATCTTTGGCAATTTTATTTTCGTAACTAGCTTTCAAGGATTTTATGAGGCATCTCAGTTTCTTACTGAGGCTAGTAAGGGAGTTTTTTGCATCCTGGGATTTTCCTCTTTTGGCAAAAGTTTCTTCCTTTTGTTGTAAAGTTTGTTTATGGCAGGGGACCACCAGATCAGCTTCCTTTTTTTGGATGAGAGCATTTTGGTTCTATTTGGGATGGCACGATTCATGCATGAGTGGATGTGCTCATACAGTGCCTTAGTGTAGAATTCAGCAGTTGAACATTCAGTTCCCATCTGCATGGGTGTCATGAAGTTTGTCACGTCTGACTTCAGTAGCATGACGTTGGCTTTGGAGAAGTTTTTTATGGTTTCTTTACTGGGGGGTGGGGTTGGGATGTGGATGTTAAGGGTGATTAGCTTATGGTCAGACCTGACCAACGAGGGGGTGACCATAGGTATGGAGCATTGATTTCCCATGTTGGTAATGACCAGGTCTAGGATATTGGAGCCGCTTGTGGGACTATGGATTACTTGATCCAGGGCGTTGGAATTTATGAATTCCAAGAACTGTTGCACAAAGGTGTTGGGACATGAGTAGTTTTCCCAGTTAATGGCAGGGTAGTTAAAATCACCCAGTATTAGGGTGTTTGGTTCTATCTTAATATTTTCCAGTATGTTTAGAAAGGTGTAGTGAGAATCTTGGAGTATGGTGGGGGATCTGTAGCAAGCTACAATTTGGATTGCAGTCTTACCTAGTGTTAGTTGCACTTGGAGAATTTCAGACACATTGTGTTGGCCAATGAATAATTTTTTCCAGATATCTGATACTGTATTTTCTTTGGTGGATCTGTTGATAAGTATATATACAGGTTATGCTATGGATTCGGCTGCATGTTTGAGAAATAATGGAGTGAGTTTGTCGGCTGATGGGGAACAGGGTTTGTGTTTGTTAAGAAGTGATCCGATGAAGGTAGTTGCTACGGGTGCTAGGGAGAATGATGGAAGAGATGAGGTATCAAGTGTTTCTGGTTTAGTAAACTTTTCTATTTTTTTCAATAAAAAAGTTAAGTAGGCTTGCAGTTTCAATAGAAGGTTTGTTAGGGAAGGGGTTTGGTGAAGAGGGGTTCCCTGGAGAAAGTAGTTTGTTTATTGAGTGCCAGAATTTCTTCGGGTTGGAATGCGGGTTGCTCAGAGATTTTTTTTTTCTAGTAGGACCTGCTTTTTTGTTTGGTTGCAAAAGTGTTTATATAAGTTCAGGAGGAAAGCTGAGTTTTTTTTTTCCATACTCTTCAGGCACTCTCTCTCTTGATCATAAGTGCTTGAGTTGCCTGACTTAGCCATGGTGCATAATTACATTTTAGCCTAATTTTTCTACTGGGAGACAGGGTGTTAAGGGTTTCTAGCAATAAATTGTTGAAGCTTTGGACAGTTCATTAACGGGCAATGTGTGTAGGAATGACCTGTTTACAGTGGACAGTAATTTGTTTAGGGTAACAGGGTTGTAGATTTTAAGGTTACGAGACTCTTTGTATTGGTGGCTCTTGTTAAGATTGGGAGAGTGTCTGACTACTGACATAGGGAGGTGGTCACTAAGGGAACTAGGTAGGGTGGAAGGGTTATTATAGCACTGAGGGTTGGATACTAATATCCAGTTGAAAACTGAGACATTGTGGGAATTTTTTTGCTGGTGCGTGGGTGAGTTGATCAGCTGGATAAAGCTATAAAGATTTATAGAGTAGCTGGGGATCCAGTATTAACAAGGTTCCAGTCAATATTCATATCCCCAAGGATGGCGGTTTCATAGGGAATGGATATAGAAATCCAAGAAAGAAACTGCTCAAGTATGGGAATGTTTTTACCTGGGGGTATGTAGATTGCTGCAATGACACGTTTTTTGTGTTGATTTAGGTTACAGGATGCTATAAGTATTTCAGCAGGGCAGAAATCAGGGATAGCTATTGAGGGGGGTGAGCTGGTCAGAGTAGAGTATAGCTACTATTTCATCCTTTTTTTTACTTCTGTCAAGTTGAACAATATTATAACCAGGGGGGAGAATTTTGCAGTTTGTAATATGTGGTTTTAGCCATGTCTGAGATAGAGCAAGTATAGCTGGGTTATATTGAGAAATCCACGCATGAAGGAGGGTACTTTTATTGACAATGCTTTGTATATTCATTGAAAAAAAAGGATAGATTTTTGGAGGCTTGTGATTGTAATGAGTCATTTGAGAGGCAGTTGGAAAACGGGGGGGGGGGGTGCTGTACAAGTATGGCTAGAGTGCTGTTGTCAAGGGCCTGGGTTGGGGTGAATATCACCAGATAAGAGTAATATTGTGCTTTGAAGTATTTGTATGAAGAAATATTTGCAAATGAACTGATGTTTTTTTTTTTTTGTGAGAGGTTGAGCATTTGGTATGCACCGTACTTTGAACTTGTGAAATGATATAGTGGTATGGTTAAAGAGAGAGAGACAAGAGGAATAGAGTAGTTATTTGTATGGTGGACAGTGGGATAAGAGAGTGTGGGGAGAAGTGGTGGTAAGCAGGTGAGGAGTATGGTAAGTGGTTAGAGCTGAGAAAAGAATTATAAATAGGAAGGAGAGAAATACAGTTTTGAAAGGTATAACCATGATTTAGTTTCAGCTCAGAAATAATTAAAAGATAACAATTTATTTAAGGTTAGTAGAAGAAATCAGGAATTAACTGATGGAGTTTTCTAAAGTGAGTGCCTGAAAGAATTAAAAGTGTGTAAGTCTCAGGAGGGGTGGGGGGTGGGGGTTACAGTTAATGATGTTGTGGGGTATGAGTAGAGGAGATGGATGTCTATTGGCTAGTGTGGAGGCAGGGCAAAGTGGGTTTAGTTATAAAGAAAATGATGTCAGGGGTGGGTGGGAGTGACTGTATGGCATGGGAATGACTGCAACTACCATGGTAAAATTAAACATGCCTCTATGCAGCCTAAAATTATCCAATGCAGTCAAACACGTCAGGTATTCTAGCAAGGAATGTGAAAAGTATAAATAGCTTAGGATAAACAGTACTGTTATAATTTATCTGTCTAAAAAGAGAGATAAATATTGATTGATATATGTATAGATATATTGATATAGGCATAGGTATAAGTACAGACATATTACAGCACCGTATCCTGAAACAAAGAAACATGTAACTAAGAGCACACTCTTGGTATGTATGTAAATACATACATACACACACACACACACATATATATATATATATATATATATATATATATATATATATATATACATACATACATATATGTGTGTTGTCACAACCTCAAAATTTGACAATGTTGAAAGTGAAAACATTGAGCCCAGAACATCGAAAGTGCAAAAGCATGAAGCTTAACAACAGCAAAGTGCAGAACATCAAATCTTACAATATTGAATACAATAACATTGCTGAACTCTACTCTAATCTCATTTTTGAAGACAAATGAGGTTGACATGCAAGCATTGTGCATCCAACTCATATCAAAACATAGCAAGTATCTTGTAAAGTCTATGAATCATAGTGACTCTTTCAAAAACAACACCTATAAATATAATAAACAGAAGATGAGTCCCTCAATGATGTTTCAAATTATGTTTGCACATGAGTAACTAAACATAAGGAAAGAGTGCATGGATAGCAGTTAAATAGGGCTGCTTTTGATGTTAAGCACTTGGCTATTGTCAGGCTTTATGCTTTTGTAATTTTGATCTTCTGGGCTCCATTTTTGACTTTTGACAGTCTCAAACTTTAAGGTTGTGGTGACATGTATACATATACATATATATATATATATATATATATATATTGCTATATTCTCTCTCTCTCTCTCTCTCTCTCTATATATATATATATATATATATATATATATATATATGGCTTCATGTTAGAACGTTGACAACTGACTATATCGACAAGTAGCCCTGCAGCATGAAATAAACAAAACCTCAAAGCATCGAAATTTCATATAACCGACATCTACTTCACCGACAACGCGCTACACCAACATCGCGTATTACAGGTAACGGGTATTAACATATGTGAGGTAGGGGATGTATTTATAAACTTATGTCACTTAGTCTGACATTATAAATACATCACCTACCTCACATATGTTAATACCCGTTACCTGTAATACGCGATGTGGGTGTAGCACGTTGTCGGTAAAGTGGATTGTCGGTGAAGTCGTCTCGATGAAGCGGGTGTCGGCGATGTATATATATATATATATATATATATATATATATATATATATATATGCTGCAGTGTGTATATTTGCGTTATGTAGCTGTCGATTAAGTGGCTGTCGGTTGAATTGGCGTTGATTAAGTAGATGTCGGTTATATGAAATTTCGATGCTTTGAGGTTTCGTTTATTTCGTGCTGCAGGGCTACTTGTTGATATAGTCAGTTGTCGACGTTCTAACATGAACCCATATATATATATATATATATATATGTGTGTGTGTATATATTTAGATATAAACACAAGTTGGTGCAGAAGGCTGTGGGTTCTATTTTCACAATAGGCAGATGGATTGCTGGCACTGTAGTGCAGCATAAGGGAGGTGCTGCTCTCCTGAATGTGCTGAGTGTGTTATCCTTCAGATGAGATATTAAACTGAGGCCCAGTCCGCCTGTGTTTGTGGTGGCTCAGGTGGATGTATAAGATCCTACAGCATCTATTAGAAAGAGTATAGGTTCCTTATTTAAAAAAAATATGTGCAGCACTATTTACAAGCTTACATATTTACAAATGTATGTAGTGTACAAATGCCCATTCCTTTCCATAATTGTCATACAATCATAGATATTTTACATTTCATTATGTTAAACTTCTGTCTACATTATCTTACTTGACTCCCAATCTTTTTCTCCACAACCATCATTTAATGTTTCCTAAAATTACTGCTAGTCTCCATTTACTACTGAATATGATTTCATTTAGCCTTTCATTCCAAATGGTGTACACAACATAAAATAGTATTCTATCTATTTTTACTAACACATTTCTTATTTTTATAGCTACAATACCCATACATAATCACATCCATATGTATTTCATTCACTTCCTTTATATTTTCAAAGAAATGTTCTTTACACATTTTTCCCACAATTTTGTGACCCTTATACATTATAATAAAACATGTTCTGTACTTTCATCTTTATCACAATATATAATAACTCTTTCACTGATGTTATTATAGGACGTATTTCCCTTTACTGGTAATTTATTAATAAATAATCTCCATAAAAGATCTTGACATTCTACTTGCTTATTACACCATGTGGTTCGTACTTTTAGAACTTTAACTTTTTCATTTGTTAGCTCAGCCCAAGGGTTAACATGATGTTGTATCATGATACTATTTTGCCACACTTTACTCTCACTTCTGATTTCATTAATTTGTATTTTCAATAAAAGATTTTTTCTTGGTAACATCTCATTACTTAATTTAAACTTTTTTTTCTTATTTTCAAATTGCTTAACATACCTCAGTGCTGCTTATATTATACTTTAATAAATATAGTACTATTTTTTTTTCAATTTTATCATTTATCCAAAACAAAACTTTATACAGATTCAAAGCAAAAGCATAAACAAGTGGGTTTATTAATCCTAAACCTTCATTCTCCCTTGTCTATGTATAAGACTTCTCTCTTCACTGGATTCAGTCTTGAACTCCATATCAAAGAAAAAAAACATATTTGGAGTATTTGTTTTTCAATGATTATCAGTGACTTATAGCCACTAGCTAAATATGCAGCCTTTCCCAGTATAAACAAATTAATCAAATAAACGTTTCTATTAAATAATAGTTAGTATGTTTTCCAAAAACAACAAAACTCATTTACTTTTTCTAGTATCCTCTTCCATTGTTTTTCACTTAAATTTTCACCCCAAAATCGTATTCCTAACACAGACATTTCCTTCATTGAGAAAGATACTTCTCCGATCTTTACTATATCATGCGGGCCTTTACTTTTTTCTTTATTTAAAGTCTTGCCTACTGTGTGTAAACAGTGATGTATGTAACATATACATTCTTTGATCCAGACTTTGCTTCTCATAATCAGTATAATATCATCTGTATATGTAAACATAACTGGAATTTGTATCCCGTCATTAGTCATATAAGTAGCAACTCTCATGTGCAAATTTATATCTCTAACTAATACATTCATAACTAATGCAAACTGTATACTACTCATAGGATATCCCTGATGTATGCCATTATGAAATTATGTATATATATTTATTTGCTTAACTATCCAATTGCTAAAATTTTTACTTTATTTTTATCATATGCAGAGCCACTTATATCCTTATTTTTTTACTAATGTTATACTCTTCCATTAGTCTCCACACAAGTTCATGTTGTACTGTATCAAATGCTTTATTTAAATATTCCACCATAATCTTAGTCACATCAGTCTTGTTTATAATATAAAACAGCAACTGTGACATCAAGTATAGCTTCAATTCTCATAAAATACAGCTTCCAAATTTCACATGGTACAAGCAAGTATTCCTTTATCTATAGGTAAGCACTTTCACCACTAACTGTGGCTTTATCAGAACATATACATACTATTAACTGACAAAAACAGTCTTTAAATACCCTCATTTAACTATTAACACCCACTACATTCAAATTCTCATTTAACAAATGAACACTGTTCTTTCAATTACATACCTTCAGTGGGCAGGATCATCAATTGAACCTTTACATAATTTAAAAACATATTTACTATAAACATATGTTATATAGCATTTAATTAAAAACATTTCAAAACTTCTAAAAATCATTCCTTAGATATAATCATGCTATATGGCCTCACATTATTCAACATATTGCACATTCCCCTATACGATATAAATGTCATTAGCTCAACATAACTAAAAGTAAATGTAAACATTAATTTTTAATTATAATTGAATACTTTGTTTTTACACAACTGCATCATGATGCGAGTGTGTTCTGTTGAGCAACGATGTATAGCTCATCATTGTGTGCTTTTAAAAAATAAAAAATAGTAAAAAGTTAAAATAATACTCGCTCTTTTCATTTTACACTAACTATATAGTGTAAGCACGTCAAATCTATGCTCTGCGCTATCACCATATTCGCAAACCATTTAGGGTAACCAATTAACAAAATAAGCAAGTATAGCTAGTTCACTATGTATGCTTAATCACTCATTCCAACATAACTTACATTCACTAATGTTGCATCGTCCTGTGCTTAAAACAAATAAATTAAACTATTCCTTTTAAAGCCTCATTTAAATACATTAAATCCAAGTCTTCTAATCACAGTAGATTTAGCGTACGTTATATAAAAACATTATTACACAAAGAAACACAATCAGTCTAAAGTGAAAACTTCTTACATATTTATACATCACCATCTAAGTCCTTTAAATCTTATTCAACTTGGCAGTCCATTAATAGTTTATTTACAGAGCTTTACCAGTGATTCCTCTACTAGTTACAGTAGGATCATCCTTTCGGTATACGTCTATGTGCAATTGCATGATGTCAGAATGCCAAGTGTTGCTATGTCAACGGACCTCATCTAAGTGATCCTATTTTCAGGGCAAACAAATACAAATCACACACATGATTTTTCATTCACGCATACTACAAAAAAATCTACTTTACCAGTTCCACATGATAACAGGGTCACACATAAAAAATGTTTTCTTTCTAAAAAGCAAGCAAACTCAAAAATTCATGGAATGATAACTAAACATTTCCATGATAGCCACAGTCAGAATCATGAATTACTATTAATATATTCATATAACCTTTTCAAAATAGAGTCAAAGCTAAAGTTCCCTAGAGATAATACATTACTCTCTCTAAGCACTCATAACATCCATAATATAAATTGAACCATTAATAGAGATAAACTTTCAATATATTCTAATGCAAAACTGAAAAAGTTTACATAAAATAGCATCATACATATGAGAAAATGTATCTGGCCAAGAAGATGGACTTATATGGTGGATTCAAAACAAGAAACTGAAAATTAAAATAAAATACAACAACATGTATTTCATAGCTAGCATTATATAGGCTCCCACACACAAGTGTATGTATCAGGGATGCTGAGTATATTGGGAAAAGGATGCTAAGGATGGAGCTGCCAGGTAGGAGGAAAAGAGGAAGGCCTAAGATAAAGTTTATGGATGTGGTGAGAGAGGACATGCAGGTGGTTGGTGTGACAGAGCAAGATGTGGAGGACAGGAAGAAATGGAAACAGATGGTCTGGTGTGGTGAACCCTAATGGGAACAGCTGAAAGAAGAAGACTTTAGAGAAAAGAAAATATAGCCTGCTTTTCCAGAGGCAATACTTTCAATTACTGATAATCTGCCGTTCTGTCATCTGCAGCTAATGAATGTTTTTAGATATGTAGCAGTTGTTAGGTTAGAGTATTCTCTAGAAAATGGTGGGATAAAACTACTTATGCAATCATAGCTATTCTGTCACCAACTTTTTGTTTAAAAGTGTTTATTTTACATTCCATATTTTACACTCTATGTGCAGTTATAAACCTGTTTGTATATCTTTAATTGTTTTTATAATTTTTCTTAATACTCTATTAAATAACGTGTTTTCATGTATACAGTTAGAACAGATTGAAGCTGGAGTTTTCACTTCTAATATGTAAGGATAAACTCACGACATTAATGTCATGATTTTAAATCTGAATTGCACCTATAAATCTCCAGCCTGCTGCAATGACTGCATCCTTTACCAAAGTTCACTTTCATAATGTGTACATACCTCATTATTATTTTGCATACATCTACATAATTCTTGTTTTTTTATCTCGTATATTACTTCATCAGTCTAATGTCTTTTAACTTTCATAGAACTTTTCTTCTGGGCATCCTTTGAAAAATGTCAATTCTATCCAAAGGTTCATAGGTAGGTACTAGGCTATTGGCCCTATGGCCTATAAAAGCCTAGCCAAATGGTACCCTGGCTTTCGCCACCCAAGAAAATTATTTTCCTGTGCCCCTGTCGAGCAGAGCCAAAGAAGTGACCCCCGGGGTGAATTTCCTATCTCCCATCCAATCATCAAGATTTTTCTTGAAGAGTGCTAATGAGGAGCTTTATTTGATATAGATAGGTAGTTTGTTCCATAGCATGGGAAGCCTCTGGGACAGAACTCTATCCCTCCATTATGTTCTGTTTATTGTGGTGACAAGGTTTAGGTCCCTAGAGCATGTAGCCCAGAGAGATTGGTATTTCTTTAAGTAGAGCATGTCCAACAGCTCTGGATTTGACATAGCTTTGCATGTTAGGCAGAGATCGCCTCTGAGTATGCGATATGTGATGGAGTAAAGCTGGGGTTTTTTGAGGCAGTCTGCATAGGGCATCTGTTTGAGGCTGGTCATCCTCTTTGTGAGGTATTTCTGCGGTGTTTCCAGTTGTTGTAGATGTCTTGTGAGGTACATACCAAAAGGGGCATTGTACTCTATAATGGGTCTAATGAGTGATGAGTAGAGAGGAACAATGACCTCTTTTTTTCCTGAATGAGAAACCTTTTGTGATGAGGTGTACCACATAGAAGGATTTCCTGATTACTGTGGTGGTGTGATTATCAAAGGAGAGACTACTGTCCACCTGTGTCCCAAGGTCTCTTATCACACTTTCGGTGTTAAGTAGACTACCGCATATGTGGTAGTTCACGGGTACAGAGTTTTTACCAAAAGGGATGACAATGCACTTTTTGGCATTGAGCTTGAGGCCATGGCTTTGACACCAGGCATCTGTCTCAGTGAGGCCCTTTTGTAGGATGTCCACATCGTTAGGAGTTTCGATTATGACTCCTAGTTTGCAGTCATATGTGGACTTCATTAGCCAAAGACCTTCTGTGTTAGCCTGTACTTCAGAGAAGTAGATACCAAACAGGAGAGGACCCAGGACTGAACCCTGTGGTACTCCACTTGTCACTGGTCTGAAGTCGAATTTGGAGTCTGTTACTTTCACAGTATGGGTTCTGTCAGTGAGCCACTTGACAACCCATCTTGTGACATAGGGATTTATACCTAATTTAGTGGGTATATCTATAATTCCAGAGTTGGGGATGGTGTTGAAAGCCTTGGCAAGATCTAGATAGACTGTGTGAACCACCTTACCCTCATCTATGGCTTTGGTGACTGCTTCAAAGAAGTCTATCAGGTTTAGGAGAAATGATCTGCCTTTTACAAACCCGAACTAGGTGGGGTCCAGAGTTTGGAGATTACCAATGTCTTTGTTTATAAGTTCCATGATGATACATGGCCTTTCAGACCAGGCTCATCAGGCTAATGGGGTGGTAGTTCCCGGGGTCCGTGGTGGCTCCACCCTTGTGGAGTGGGATAACCGTCATTGTGCACCATTCAGCGGGCTCAAAGCTTGACGTGAGGCTATGATTAAACATGGTACTTAGGTGGGGTGCTAGTTCGTTCTGTAGTTCATGTAGAACGCAGCCTGGGATGTTGTCTGGTCCCATGGATGCCGTGTTCTTGGCTTTGGAGAGTGTGTTTTTTACCTGTGCAGCCATGATTAGAGGAATTTTGCATTCTTCTGATATAGAGATGGGCCCTTTAGGGGGTGAGAGGGTGGTAAAGTTAACACAGAACCTATCTGCCAGGATGTTGGCAATATCAGTTGGGTCTGTATATTTTGCCCAGAGTTAGTTGCACTTGGATAAGCTCAGATGCATTATGCTAAGCAACTAGCCTGGAGGTGTGGATATTCTTAATGAATATTGACACACCTCTGCCTTTGTTGTTCCACTCCAGGTTGTATGGCCTAAAAGTTTGGTATGAGTTATAGCCTGGTAGTGCAGTGGTGCTCTCTGGAGCGTTGAACTAGGTCTCAGTCACTGCCCAGATAATTGTTTTATTTTATATTTTTTGGATTCCTGATAAAGGTGGGGGATTAGTAGTCTTTGATCAACATGACTACACAGTGAGAATGAGGCACCTGTTAGACACAGAGGCTTACTCTAAAGCATCCTTGAGTGAGGTCAACACTGCATATAAACAGATAAGAGGCTATTTCAATGACTTCTTCATTGATGCCATCATTGATATTGGTACGTTTAATTTCATCTCCCTTCCTTGGCCAAAAATCCCAATTATGTTTGGGATACCAAAAATCCACAAGAATGTGGAAACCCCCCCCATGGGGGGTTCATTAACTTACCCTTGTGACAAGGTAGTGGACAATATTTTGAAAAAATACTTGATGTCAGAACCGCAAATATGCAAAGACTCATGGACCTTCCTAGAGAACACTAACAACTTGGAATTTAACACCAATCACAGTTTCTTAACTAACGATGTTAAGGACTTATATACATCTATTCCACACTTAGAGGTCATAGAATGGGTGAGTCTTTTGCTTAATTCTAAGAAAGCTCCTTCACACGAAATTACTTTAGTAGAGTTTTTATTAGACATCATTCTTACTAATAATTACTTTTTATTCAATAAGGATTTTTATTTACAGAAACAAGGGGTCACCCTGTAGTGCCAGCTTTGCCAACTTGGTGATGGTGTACTAGGAAATAACTTTTGTTTTCAAAGCTGAGCACTTCAAGGTGAACCTCGTTTACTACACCCGTTTCTTGGATGACATCTTCGTGTTATTTAATGGAGATGGCATTCAGGCTAAGCTTTTTATTTCATTTCTGAATTCCACAACTGATTTCCTTGTATTTACATCAACATTCCACACAGCCACAATTGACTATTTAGATGTGAAACTTTCAAAAGATAAAGTCAACAGGGGGATATGTATCACAGATTTTTAGAAAACCCACGTACTGTAACTCATTCCTACACTTTTCTAGCTGCCACCCTTTCCACCAGAAGCGGTCCATTATAAAAGACCAATTGATAAGGGCCGCTAGAATGACCACACTTGAGCTCGATGTCCATCAAGAGCGTGATTTACTTAGGAAGATGTTTGAAAAGCGTGGGTATCCTAGCGACCTTATTGGAACTTTAGTCAGTGAAGTTTCTGATAAAAGAAGACTTGGAATTCTCTCTCCCATCCTTGGGCTAAACAGTTTAGAACAGGACAGTCTTGTTCCTCACATGGTAGATTGTCAAAACAGTGTATTTGTCCCAACACAAATTCCATCACAAACTTTAGCCCCTAACTTCAAAGGTGGATTTATTACTACCTTCAGTAATGATAGTGGCCAAGTCAAACGTATTTTATGTAAAAACTGGCAGTTTATCTTGACTGACATTTCACTATTCAGTAAACTAGGTCCAGTTCCAAATATTGTTTTTCGTAGAGGCCACAACCTTAAAAACTTACTTGAATGTGGGGAGCAACAACTTAAAACACATAGGTATGCTGGAATGAATTTGTGTGAATCTTGCAGGATGTGTAGATTCATGGAAGTGGGCAATACATTTTGTATAGGTGACAACAAGTACGAGATTAAGTTTAAACTCAACTGTAATTCTAGACTAGTAGTCTACATAGCAAGATGTGTCTGCTGTCCCGCATTCTACGTGGGGAAGACTGAACGTAGACTGCGGGGCAGGGTTTATGAACACACCTATGCTACTTCAGTCAATAAAATTGACAACCCACTAGCAAGACATATAGCAAATAATGTGGGTCACAAATTTACCTTTAAAGCTATAGATCAAGTTCAAGCTAAGTTGAGAGGTGACCCACTGAACTTACTTTTAGAGGAACATGAGCTGGAATGGAAAATCCGTTTGAATGCATTTGTTGTACCAGGTTTAAATGATGCTTGTAACATTGCCTGTCTTCTGAAACTAAGAAGTTTGAGACGGTAATTGGTATTTTGCTTGAATATAATTCTATTCATTTTAGCTGTACAATATTTTAGAGATATACCCGGTTGATTATTCCATAATTTTGAAGATTAGTCTAACTTTTTTTATTGTTTGAGTCTAACAGTTTAATGTCTTCTGTATAACTATTTATAACAATTTTGATGACACTTTTAATCTGACAAACTTGCAGCTTTTGTATTTAGGTGTTATGAACACGTGGTTTTTTAACAAATGTTTCTTTAAGAATTTGACATACTGTAGGTGTGGTCATCATATGACATGTCTCAATTACTTATAAACTACTGTTTGAAACTGTGTATCTTTTCTGAAGAAGTTGCTACATTACAAGCAACGAAAAGTGCTTCAATAAATTGTTTTATTTTATATTTTTTGGATTCCTGATACTTCCTGTGGTGGGTCTTGGTGCTGCTGACTTGGTTTTTGTGTTTCAGTAGTTGTTGGCTTCCTTTCCCTGGTTTAACTGCACAGATATCAATGTTCTCCATTTTAAGGAGTGCCACAAGTGAGAGCATTTTGAGATTTAGACTTCTAGCATTGAGTAGCATCACCCTCAGTTTTTTTGCTTGCCTATTCCTGTTACGGTGGTGAATTTGTCATTTGAACCTTGCCTAAAAGAGTCACTATAAGGCGGTAAGAACCTTAGCCACTATCCAGAATCCTAGGGGTGACAGGTGCAGGTCATCTCCTGAAAAGCATCGTGGTCTGTTGACCATGTCATTCCCAACAGACAGATACTGGATCCCTTTAGAATAACACCAGAAGCTTAGCCAATTGTTGGGGTGATGGCAGAATGCTACTCAGTGCTACGGGCATACCCGCCTGGGCTACAAGATCAGAGAGCTCTTCCATGTCTCTTTTCATGTAGTTCAGGGAAGTACGTCTCAGGTTGTTCACACCAACATGGACAATGAAAGAGTCATATTTGTACTTGTTGTGGCGTGACCTGAGTGTGTGGGTTATGTGGCGGATCCTGGCACCTAACAGGCAGCTGACAGTAACCGTCTCCTTGTTTAGCCTGGTGAGTGGGACATTAGTGTGCCTGACTATAGAGTCACCTATGACTAGTGTGTTGGGTACGTTGTTTTGCCTTATTGGCTGTGATTGAGTGGCACACTGAGTCTGCAGGCTATGTGTCATTTGGGTTATATTGGGGGGGTGGAGGTTGCTTGCATTTCTGCTTTGGAGGTCTCTGTTGCTTGAGCAGATTATTATTGAGAACCTCCGTGAATGTTTTTGTATTTCTATGTGTGGATTTTGGTGGTGTAGATTTAGTGAGACTATGTGATGAGTGTGGTGTGGTGCAAGTATTTACCTTCTCCTCTTGACTGTCAAGTTCAGTCTTGGTTGGAGAGAGCTTTACCTCCAGTTTGGCTAGATAAGTGCATCTCTCACAGGTTGTAGTGTTGGGTAGTAGGAGGAGAGGGTTGTCTGTGTACATGAGGCAATTTCTACATTGCCCCAAGATGCTTAGATTCATCAGATAGTCAGGAGCGAACACTGGGAGCTGACCCTTAGACATGCCTGAATAAAAAACTATTTTCCTCTAGATAAGTGAGGAAAATGAGTACAAGAGCTGTTTTTCTCTAAGCAAGTGAGGAAAGTAAGTGCCAAAACTATTTTCCTGTAGGTAATGAGAGATGTTGAGTACTGTAGAAATTAGTAGGTTATTTAGTGCTTACAAGTTCTGAACAAGTGCTGATCACAAATAAGCAAAGTCAAGTGCTAAGAATCTGTATCTGGACTAAACTAGTTACAGGAAAGGGGTTAATAAGTGGAAATGTGGGCTTTTAAATCAGAAAGTTGAGAGAGATGGAAAAACTTCCCAAATGGCCAATAACTACAATGTCTGGGCCAGAACCACTCCTTATGTGGTAGATAGGTTACTTAGTGCTTACTTCTCCCACAGATAAGCTAGAAGGCTTTCCTCTAACACAGAAAGCTTGGGGGGCTCAGAAGCTTACATACAGTCCTGGATACAGCAAATCCAAATCTGGACTACACTAGTTACAGGAAAGATAGGAAACAGGCTTAGATTTTTTTTTTTTATACAGAAAATTAGCTAAAACAGCAGTAAAAACAATTCAAATGCAGTGCAAGCTAGCACACGAGTATGTAGCAATGTTAGACCAAACAGTTTAAGAAAATGCAATTAAATTAAAATATTAAGGAGTCCCTCGAGTGAGTGCATTTTGAGGTTTAGACTTCTAGCACTGAGTAGCATTACCCTCAGATTTTGCTTGCTTGTACCCGTTACGGTGGTGAATTTGTCATTTGAACCTTGCCTAAAAAGGCACTACAGGGGTGGCAAGAGCCTTAGCCAGTATCCAGAATCCCAAGGCCGACAGGTGCAGGCCATCTCTGGCAAAGCATTGTGGTTTGTCGATCATGTAATCCCAGGCAGACAGATACTGGATCCCCTTAGAATGACACCAGAAGCTTAGCCAATTGTTGAAGTCCACTTGGACTTTCCTGGAAAACAGTTAATTAATGTGGCTGTTGGCATTCAACCTTTGGGAAAGTGACTACACTGACTATAACATAAGTTTAAGTTTATAAGTATGGCTATAATTTACTATGATTTAATATGAGGTTGGGTTACTGGAAGAGTGTACAGTAATTGGGGCCTAGATGCCAGATTAGTCTGGCTACTGGCAGCATGTAATAAGAAAGTAGGAAAGGGGCAGTGACAACTGAAAAGTATAATTGCTTGCACTCTCCTTACAATCATTTTGTGCTTCAAAATGTATTTTTTAAGCTTGTTTTTGTTATTCTAACTATTGTATGTAGTAATCTTATCATAATTGGAGCTTTTCTCCCCGGGCCTCTACTGAAAAAGGATATGTATCCAGCTAGACTAGCCCGGTCAACAAATATAAAATAAATAAATAAAATAAAAATAAATAAGTAACATGTCTTGAGAAGCATTGTGTCTGTGTGTGTGTGTGTGTGTGTGTGTGTGTGTGTGTGTGTGTGTATATATATATATATATATATATATATATATATATATATGTATGTGTGCGTGTGTGTGTGTGTGTGTGTGCGCGTGTGTGTGTGCATGTGCACGTGCATGTGCGCGTGCGCATGTGTGTGCGTGTGTGTGTGCATGTGCGTGTGCGCCCGTGTGTGTGTGTGTGTGTGTGTGTGTGTGTGTGTGTGTGTGTGTGTGTGTGTGTGTGTGTGTGTGTGTGTGTTTGTAGATATAATAGCAATGATCTAAACAGCATATGATTGACAGTAAAAATGCTGACAGTAAAATATGTATATATATATATATATATATATATATATATATATATTATGTGTGTATACATATATATATATATATATATATATATATATATATATATATATATATATATATATATATAGTAATACCACTAGGTCTCAATTACTGTTGTAAGTTTGCACTAGAAAGCACTTGATACAGAACAAGTTTGGTGAAATCCTGTGGAACCAGTTACTATAACTCTTATCTATAGCTGCACCACATAAAGCTTCTTTGGGTGCAGCTGGTAGTAACCCAAGGTAGTAAAGTACATTTACTGCCCATTATACCATGACCCCCCCCAAAACGTGCACGCTGATTGGCCAGCGTGCCCATTGTAAATCGAGTTATACTAATGGAAAAAGGTCCGGTCGCCCGGACTTTTTTCCATTAGTATAACTCGTTTTTTTAAAACACTGTCTCGCTATGCGCAGTACATCAGAACTGCCGCGGATGCCAGACATCTGCGGAAGGGCAGCAAACAGGCGTTATACTATGCCATTATTTAAGAAAAGTAATAGTTTCTTTTCTTAAATAATGTCATGGTATAATAGCAATAACCCACTTCTGGGTGTGGGTAATGCTAAATTTACCCACGGTTGGCTTTGTTTGATCCCTCAGGACCAAACCACGCCAACCGTGGGTAAATTTAGCATTACCCACACCCAGGCGTGGGTTATTGCTATATTATTCCCCCACCTATATTATTTGGTGATCAGTGATGTACATTTAAATCATGTAACTCCTGATATCACATATAAATTGATGTCAGTGGTATGGATTTTAAACATCACATCTCTGCTCCATGTGTTACAGTTATAGTAGTAGTATTCCTATCAACTTCTTAGAGCAAGAAATTTGGACAACGTTATACGTAATGGGGAGGGAACAAAGGCCCAATGATAGCAACAATTCTTAAATATTGCTCTTGCAATATTAAGAAAATTGATAGAATAACAAGTGTTGCATTATCATGATTTTTATAAAGGATATGAAATCTAAAACTCAAAATTCTGTCATTATTTTATGATTTCAGTTCTCAGTGATTTGCCAGTAAACCACATTTTTTGGAGAAACCGACCCAAAATATGAGGAAAAAATCTGAACAGTCTGCAAAAATCTGGACAATTGAGAGGAATGATAATGGTGTAGGATTCAGACACATTAACTGCATAGTCCACAATATGTGTAGTATTCAATAATGTATTTATTTTACCTTTAAAAGACTTTAACAGTAACACAGAAGATTATGATTAAGATTTCGAAGAAAGTAGATTATGTGTTTGAAAGAAAATGATGTTGAAAAATTCACCTGCCGTCAATCAAGAGATAAATGTCTTCACATTCCCTTGTGCAGTTGTCTAGTTTTTACTTACCTTAGCTGTTACTCATTTAACATCATCAGATATCAAGTAAGAGCTTTACAAAAATTATGCAAATGAAATGAAAATAAAAGTGGGATTTGGTCCCAGACTGAAACTCAGACGTTAGGCAGCTCTTCTGGATAGAAGAACCAGCCTTACAAAGCACTGCAGAAATGTTTTCTTACACAATACTCTCAGCTCTGCTGCTACTGGGGCATTCATTACCCTAATAAGGCACTACTTTAATAGTTTTTTCAAAAGGTATTCTCAGCTCTGATAAATATGAAATCAGAATTTTGTATGGTACTGCAAACTGTTCAGATATGCTACCAAAGCCCTATGTTGTTACTGGTTTGATGACAAAATAGCAGAAATGTACATGAGGTAGTTGGTGGTGGACTGAACTTTTAAACACAAATAGCATGCGCAAGAAGGAGCTCAGAGATATGATGCTTGATTCATTTCTCATACAGTAATCGCAGCTATTTTAAATTATCATCAACATGAACCCATTTTCTACATATGGTCAGGGTAGCCCATCAACTGTTATCATCATTTTTGATTCAGTGTCACTCTCCTACCTTCCTCGATGGTCATGCCTTGTTGCCTCTCATCTTCTCTCATGCAACCCATCAGTCTCTTTATTGGATGCCTTTATTTCATCTTGCCTTCTTCCTGTCTCTCCCAAATCTTTCTCCCTATGTTGTCTTTTGCTTTTCTATAAATGTGGCTGATCAACTCCAATTGGCTGGAGCTACTTCGGCTTCTGCTCTGTTGTCCTCATTTCTTCATCTGTCCCACAGTGTGCATCCCACCACCAGTCTCAGGCACTTCATCTCCACCATCTCTAACTTCCATAACTGATATGTCTCCACTGTCCAGGTTTCTGTACTATACCATAGTACTGGCCACACCACTGTTTTGTACACCTAACATTTCAGCTTTTTTGGCATTCCTTTGTCACACACTATTCCTGTCACTCTCTGACAACTGGCTGCAGCCCCTGTGATTCTTACTTTGACTTCCTCATTCAGTCTTCCCTTCTCCTGTAACACTTTTTACAGATAATTGATGTTGTTAACCTGTTCCACTTTTTCCCATTCTATCTCAGTTTTCAGCTTCTTGTAATTTCCCCTATTAGCTGCCAAGGAAACTGTCTTGTCTGTATTCATTTTCAACCAGTGTGCCTTCAGTTTAGCATTCCATTGCTTATCATTTGCTAAAGTTCTTGTTTAGAGTCTGCTAGTAGTGCTGTATCATCTACATCCAGCAGCTTTGTTGATCCATTCCTGTTGACCTGTCTGCTAATACAGTTCATCACCAGTACAACCAGCAGTGGATACACAGCTGAACTTTGATGCATACCCACTCCCACTCCTACTAGGAATCCCTCTGTGAGTGTGAGCAGGGTTTGCACCTAAATGATTTGGTCCCTTCACCAGTATGACCAGCAGTGGACTCATAGCTGTATCTTGATGCACACCCACTCCCACTAGGAATGCCTCTGGGAGTGTGAACATTATTTGCACCTGTATGATTTGGTTCCATCACCAGTACGACTAGCAGTGGACTAAGAGCTGAACCTTGATGCACACCGACACCGACTTCCACTAGGAATCCCTCTGTGAGTGTGAACAGTGTTTGCACCTGTATGATTTGGTCCTGGTACTTAACCTGCACTAATTCTACCCATGTTTCCACTACTTCAGACTATTGTAAGACTGCTCAAAATCAGGTTTCTTGTGGCCTTATCATATGCCTTCTCCAAGTCTAGGAATTCCCAGTTGAACTCTGTCCTCTGCTCTAACTTCTTCTCAACTATCTGTCTCACTACAAACATCAGATATGTTATGCTTTATCCTGATCTGAATCTGAAGTGTTCATCTCTGATCTTAATTTCTACTGCTCATCATAATCTTTATAACAATCATCCTCTCCATCACTTTCACTCATGTGACAGGAGTGTGATACCTGCATATTACCCACAGTTGTGTGTGAATGTTGCCTTTATTTTTGTACATGGGCACTAGAATGGTATTATCTAGTGTTCGGGATCATGCCTTTTAAATTTCTTTACTACTCTTGTTTCTAATACTGTAAAATGTTTTAAATCACTCTACACAATCAGAACCACTTATGAATCTGTACTTGGTGGCAGTAGCCACATGAGGGAAGCCATACTGTAGCTGGACTAGTAGAATCTCCTCAAGAACACTGCAGTCTTCTGCAGATAGGAAATAAGAGTTTTTTTCCCAGGCCCAGAACAGCAGGTTGTTGATTTTAGGTTTGGTGTTTGAAAGTCAGTTTTTATCCAAACAGATTCCCAGTATGTCACAATTGCGGTGCTTTGAGGAGGGACGTATCAGGATTCACTGTTATTCCAACTTAGAGGGACAGAATTAAACTTTTGTTTAATTCCAGACACTATGGCAGTAGGTTTATTGGCATTAAGCATTTTATTTTTATTAAAGAGTCATAATGAGGTTAAAATCAGATTCCAGTTGGTATTTAGTGCTAGAGGAGTGGAAAAGGCAGTACATCACCATATGTTTAGTATAGAGGATAAGGTGAAGCTTAAGAAGTTCATTAACAAACTTATGTATAAAAAGAAGGAACAACACAGGAGAAATGATTCCCCACTGACGGAGATCCTGTGTGAGAAGGATAGAGGGGGTGACAGAGGAATCACTTTTGCTGAAAAGGAATCTGTTTAGACCCATTCAGTAGACTGGGGGTTGAACCTTGGACTGATGAGTGCCCCCTCCTGGAAGTTATTGTTTCATGGGTTCTTGGGTAAGTACTAGGCTAGCTGCTCTAGCAGGCTACTCTAAACATAGACAGTTTCCATTCTGTACTCAAAATAAGCTCTCCCAATTGGTTAAAGATTGGCCGTACCTATCCAATGGTCAATAATTATATATTACCATTAATGAGAATAAATGGGATCATGTTATACATAATTTGATGTGATCCATGCATAGCATAAAGCATTTAGGAGCTGCCTCTGTCCATTAATAGTACAGGGGACAGTCCTGAGGTAAATTTTCTGTTGTGTAGTATAGAGGGACTTTCTTACAACAAAGGGCACATGCTAGTCAAAAGTTAGGACACTGTCCACATAAGTTCCCAAATGCTGAATGACTGGGTCAGTTATTGGGGGTGTATTGTCAATGTGGTAATAACCTGGGGTAGATGATGTCCCAGAGGTACAATAATGCATTTTTTGGCATTTTGTTTCAATCCATGATTTTGGCACCAGTTATTTGTTTGTCACAAACCTTGTAAAGGATGGCTAAGTCATTTGGGGATTTAGTTATTGATCCTAACTTGCAGTCATCTACAAACTTAGTTAATCAGAGGCCTTTGGTATTGGCTTTTACTCCAGAAAAGTTGATGCCAAACAGGTGATGTCGCAGCACAGAACCATGAGGGACTCCGTTGGTGACTGATCTCTTTGTGTAAGTAAAGTCCCCTGTATTGATTATCTGCATCCTGTCTGTGAGCTAGTTGGTAATAGGGGTTTATTCCCAGACTGTTTCACTCTTCTGCTATGGCTGAATGGGGAATTGTGTCAAAAGCTTTGGCTAGGTCAAGGCATGCATTGTGTACCATTTTGCCTTCGTCCATTGCTTCGGTGACTTTTTCAAAAAGAAATCCACCAGTTTCAGTAAGCATGACCTGCCCTTGATGAGCCCAAACTGAGACAGGTTCAATGTCTGGAGGTTCTCTATGTCCTGATTGATTAGTTCCATGAGAAGTCTTTCCATAACTTTATATTTGAGACTGGTCAGACTTATGTGTCTTTAGTTGCCTGGGTCTATGTAAGGTCATCCCATATGCAGGGGAATGACTGGAGCTGTTCTCTAGTCACTTGGTATACCTGTATGGAGGCTAAGAATGAACAGAGTTGTTTGAGATGTTGGTAAATCATCTTCATGTTATTTATGATGCTTCTAGAGATATTCTCAGGACCCACTATTGCAACAGTGTATGTTTTGCTAGCACTTTATGAACTTGGTCTTGTGTGATAGCTGTAGGTGAGCCAGTTTCAGGTATATCTTGTGGGACAGATGGAGAGAAGGGTAAAGTTAGAGCTAAATTTATCGGCCAAATAAGTTAGCTATATCTTCAGCATCAGTGTAGGTATCATCATTCATAAACAGCTCATAGCGTTGCTGCATTTTGCTTTTGAGGTTACACACATAACTAAAACATGGCTTGTCTTTCACTTGGATAACTATTTTAGACACAGACTTGGCTTTGCTGGATTTTATTAAGCTTCTGAGTTGTTTGTTTACTTCAGTAACAAGGGCTCTAACATTCTGGGAATTACTCTTCTTTCTTTTGGTAGAATTATTTTCCTTTTATTATAAAGCTTGTTGATATTATGGTTCCACCATTTGGGTTTGTTTTGGGGATTGCCCTGCTCTTGTTCCTATAGGGCAGAGCTGCACCTGTGCAGCTGTTTGCATGCTGATATAGTGTGGTGGTGTACACTTATGAGGCCTTGTGCTTCTACATGATGACTAGTAGCATTGGAAATATCTCTATCAGTGTGACAGGTTCAGTTAGAGCACGCAAAAACATGATACTTCCATTTTGCCCACTGATACCCAAGCCTGTATGGATGGGCCGCTGCACTGCAAGGAGAATTAGAATTCTGAGCCTTTTAAGTTCTGCTGCCTCAACTAAGGCTGTCAGTAAAAGTAATGTTTTGTGTTGTTTGTATTGCTGATATAAGCAAGCACTGTACTGTAATCAGTTTAAGCAATCCTTCATTGGCCAAGGCACTGTCATTTGTACAGCAATATCTAGCCACATTATACTTATATGATGTAAATCAAATTCTTAGTAAATAAAACCTTTATGATATTCATCATCTTCCATCTTGCTGTGAAATACCACAAGGAGATATTTTCCATAGTAAATACAAAAAAGTAATCTCTTACCTTACCAGAATACAGAAGGAGAATAACAAATGGGGACACTGCTAGAAATAGCTCTGCATCTCAACACTTGGGCTGTATTTGGCCTGTCTTTAAACATTTTCAAGTCAGTGGTATTTTTTTTCTATTTTTATTAGTTGTTCCTTAAGTCACCTTTTGTGAGTGTTCAGTGCAGGAATACCTAGTATTAATAAGATAAAATCAAAGAGATGCAGGAATAAAAAACATATGATTTCAACAGATTGGTATTTGCTCCCTACTGCCAAAATAATCCAGTTGTTACAACTTGCTGCCACTTTTCAAAAAAAATAAAAATCTGAA
This sequence comes from Protopterus annectens, assembly GCF_019279795.1. Lineage (NCBI taxonomy): Eukaryota > Metazoa > Chordata > Ceratodontiformes > Protopteridae > Protopterus > Protopterus annectens. The sequence goes on from NC_056736.1 coordinate 325,739,870, forward strand.
ACAATTTTAAGAACTATGGCAAGATGGAAGCTGCATCAAGAAGAGGCAAAGTGTTAGCTGAATTAAGAAAGATGATAAGATATTAATACTCTGAGATGACAGATGTGCAGAATCATGCTGTGGGGCAAAGTCTACTCTTTACAATAAACGACAGGTAACTGGAAATTGAAACATTTTATGAAAGATAACTCAAAAAAATATATAAAATACAGGAGAGAGTGCTATTCTCTGGAGTATAGGCATTGGTTATAAAAGAGGACATCTCTTTATTTTTAATTTGTTAAATTGCTTAGTTGCACCTATACTGCCCTGTAAAATTGATTTTGAATCTTTGATTAGAGATAGATTATACAACAGTCCACTCTATAGCCATATAAAATAACAATTTACTAAATTATATTGATGCTGAATATCTCAGACAGAATTTGCTGAATTAATGGCAATTCATAAGAACACAAAGGTAAAACTTTGCAGCCTGTGAATCCCACCCTCACACTGATAGTTGTTCTTATATTCTTACTATGGGGCCATGTTAACATAGGTAAGGATTTGTGCTTTCATTTCATTTTCAACACAGAGGATTATGATTGGGTCTCCAAACATAAGTAGTTTGAGACATGGATTTTAAGAATTCACCTTGAGAGTAAAGCTTGAGAGGTAAATTTTGAAAGTCATTTCCTGAACAATTAAGAAGTTAAGTTATGAATGGAAAGATCTGTAATAATCTGAAGTATGTAGTGCTATAACTGCTACAACTACAATAGTTAGGGAAAAAAAAGAGTGTGTCCACCACGGAAAAACAGCATGAAACACAAAAAAAGTTTTAAAATCTCTTAATTATCTCAGCTAGCCAAGGTATAGTTTTTGTTATAAATTGTTTGTTTCTTTTCTATTTTTAATATGCACAGCTTACTGTTTCTCTCAATTCTCATTTTCTCTCCCTTTCTTTTTTTTATTTCTTTGTGAATTATTTTACACAGGCATATCTGTAAATGGTCAGATGTGATCACTATACCTCCCCGGTAATCAAATGTAAAATAAAATATGAATGTTTAACGTGGTTTGTTAAAACTTCTGCTGTACTTCTTGCCCCATTCCTGTTCTGGTTGCTAAACACTGTGAATGCTCTAGAAGAAGACTGGAGCGTAACAGCAGTTAAGGGTGCTTAACAAAGGCTTTCCTTTCTGACATCAGAAATGTGCTTAACAAGTTTGTTTTTCCCCCCAGTTTTGCAGTATAATCATTCAGTTCCATGCACTACAATATTATAATTGCATCTTTCAGCAGTTCATTATTCTGCTGGTTTGGCAAGGGTTGTTCGGTTAAATGGGATCTTTTCAGCTGTACTTCTCTTTCGTCGTGTGAGCCAAAAGTAATACCACTTTCTCTCTCATTCTGACCAATTGTCTCACTTTATTTAAGAGAAGAAGAAAACATTCAGGCCACTGTATTTAAATTAGTAATTAGCTGAAGAGGGCTGATCATACTTCCCTGTCCTGAGCAACATTCGTCTAGTCTTATTGTAGGATCTTCAAACATTTTAAACAGGTTAGAAATGCAGTCTTTTCAGTGAGTCCTAGGTCTACATTGGAACCTGCTTTTAGTAGCCTGTCCTGGGTATAACTCCTAAAACAGAAGCCAAGGATGCACCTTAGCTCCAGAATAATGAAAATAAAGTGAAACAATTGACACACTGTCTGAAACAGATGGGACCATATTCTAACATTCCATCCAAAGGACAACACACTCAGGAGTGTAGTACCCACTTTTAATGCACTGTCAGCAATCCAGCTACTTGCTAGAAGAACAGAAACCTCAAACTTCTGCACCCAAAGCAAGTGTGCCACCTATTGTGCCACTGGCATCACATGTGGAAGCAGATTTAACAGAGTGACAGGTACATGGAGCTCTGGATGTAGAGGCCATACATATGTCACCAAGGTATATCCAAATTACAAGAATTCTCACCATAAAAGTGAGTCTGACTTGCTATATTCCTAAAGATAGTTACAATTTACTGGAACCAGATAACAAGTAATCTGATAATTAAAATGTAGGATATGAGGTTTTATGCCTAGTTGTTTCTGTAGCAGTGAGGCAAAGATGTTTAATTTTAATACCCTTTGTAACAGGGATTTTCCCCACTTAATTTGTGCCAAACTGTCTAAATGCACATTCCTAATAAAAATGCAGGATGACAGATGTTTTTTAACTGTACAGTAAGTAGTGTTGTGTTAATTCCTTAAGAATAAAAAGATGCACATATAAATTTCCCTGTCTTTTATGATTCTTCATATTGTTTTGTAACTGAAAGTTAACCTTTGAAAGCATGATTGTACTGTTTAGTCATTTGATAAATCTGCATGTTAATTAACCACAGCATACTTTTCTTCTGTCGCTGATCATATATGTCCAAACATCTGAGCTACAGTGTTTATTTTTAAAACAAGTAAATAACACTCACTTGTTAGCCATATCAACTAAACTGACCCATCTCCATCCAAAGGAGAAATGGCTATAATCTGAGTTCCTCCGTGATTTTTGAGCACTTTACTTTGTCACAGAGAGCAGAAACAACTTTGAGAAAGAATGCAGTTTCCACCACTTGGATTTGTAATCTTATCTTTCTGGTCATTGACCAAAGCTTATGATCGTCAGTGGGAAGGGAGACAACATGAGTTGATAAATGAATTGAAAGCTTTGTCCAATGACACCACCCTTGCTTTACCACCAGAGACAGATGCAATACCTCAGAATGGCCAGTGCTGTATCAGTCCTCTGGTGAGCCTTCAATTCCATCTAGCCTCATTCAGGAACATGATCTGGGTGGGGCCAGGTACAGTGTTAGCCATGTGGCAGATAGGGAATTTAACATTATAAACATGAGTTTTTACTGTTGAATATGATAATCTGAACAGTATTTTTTTCCTGTTTTATTATTTATTTATTAATTACAGTTCAATGACCTGGGAAGTCCACTGGGCCAAGAAGAGCCCGATTTCAGTGGAGGCCCGGGGAGAAAAGCTCCACAGGCATGTAATACACTATATGAGTTCTCAGAGAATTACATAGACAATATAATCATGAATATCATGCAATGTATGTACAATATTGATAAAATAGTGCAAAGTAGTGAAGTATTAAGTACAAAGTATGAAAGTAATTATGTTTGAATACAGAGTGGTTTGAGTAGCAGTGGAACAAAACAAAATACATGTTCAGGCTGTAGCACTTTAACATTTGGAGAATAAGAACTTTTTTTTTTTAACTTAACTTACAGAAGTAGATGGGTGTAGAGGAAGATATAGTAGAAGGTAAGTGTGTCTAGCAGAGGTTTTGCAGGTTTAGTTGAGTGTAAGGTTGCTAGGTAGAGAGAAGATGGGGCTGCTGAAATGAAAGTTAGTGGGTTAGTGGTGGCAGTTTTACATGTTTCATATAGTACTAGGAAATTTAAACTGTACAACTGCATAAAAGTGTGTGTCGCTTAGATTTGTTGTATTTTTTTCAGTATGAAATAAAAAAAATTAACTTTCTGAATGCGTAGCTCAAGTAGGTTTTACTTAGTTACTGAGCTAATGCCTTATTTTGAGGTTTAAAAGAAATATCAGTGCACAGATCTGTTAAGGTTAGTGAGTCAGAAAAGATTGTTAGTGTACAAAAAAGGTCACCGTATATGTTTTATTGCAGGGCTTTAATACGGGAAATAATGGCTAATTGATTATCCGCCTCAATGCACAGATATAGGAATTTGTCGATTTAGATTTTGCTTTGAAATTTTGGACATTGCTTTATAAAATGCATTACGTTACTTGATTTTATTATTTTGTTTTAGAGTGTTAATGGAGTGACTCATGCTGGACATACCTTAATTTCAGATTAATCAGAACAATAAAGGATTTGCTGTAGAGTTAAGCATTATTCACAGACTGTAGTAAAGCAAAGGCATTGGTTTAGAAGTACTTGTGCAAATGTATCAGATTTTATACTATTACAATAACCAATTACAGTTTAGCCTGTATGAGATTCAGGCATTAGTTTTTTATGGCGCAGCCTATATGAGATTCAGACAATAGTTTTTTATGCCGCAATCTTAAGTAACACAAATGCATAACAAGCATACATATCTGCTGCTTCATTTCAGCTTTCATCAGTTATTTTCCTATCCCTGTGGAATGACTTTCTTTTCACCTTTGCAAAGTTATGGAATTGTCATATCAAAATGATTGTTAAAATACATGCTTTGCTTTTTACACCAAAGGAAAGTAAGTGAAATGACATTCTGTGAAAGGAAAATTTTGTTTTTGTTTTTTTGTGAAATACATAGATCTCATTATATGTGATATGCAGAGTTCTTTCACTGCAATGGGTGTAGGGAATATTTTTGCCCTGCCACACAAAATAATTTAGCTTGTGTTTTTGATTTTTCACTGACTGACATATTGCTCAGTTTTGTTTGAGAAAATGGCATTTGTAGTGAAGGACTTTAGTAAACTGTATTACATGCATCTTAGGTACAAATTATATCATATTTGAGATAAGGTATATTAGATAATTTTCTCTTTTGTTTGGTCCTCTTCGAGGTACAAAGATGTACCATATAGTTTCACATGTTACAACATTTTTGTGTAAGAAGATTTGGGAAACATCACGAAATGGATTAGTCCTAAGAAAACAAGAAACTAATACCCCATGCAGTAATTGTGACACAAGTTGGTTGTGATACTCATGTCAGGGTTTGTTGGATTGTTGTTGCAAATGTTAAATCAGATCATGTCAAACTAATAAAGGAGTTAAATTTCCATGTACAGGAAATCTGATTAAATGCATTTCTCATGATAATGGCTTGCATATAACACACTGTTAAAATAAATTTACCATGTTTTAAGTTCAGCCTTTATTAGAAATCAAAAGTTATGCCCGTGTGTTTAAATAGTGCATAGCTCAAGAATGTACAATGATACACAGTTAAAGTTTATTCAGACACAATGTTAACAGGAAATAGTGTGAGGGGTCATTGTCAATTGTGTGCAGTCAAAAGTGCTAGAAACAGTAAGCGGTAGATAATTTACCATAAGTCTGGAATACAAGCAAGCGCTACAGTATAAGATGATGTGAAATGATGGTTGTAGGAGAACTAAGGAGCAAGTTTTGTATTCAGTAGAGTGCTCTGATGTTACATAAAACAGCAGATAAGTAAGGAAAGGGCAGACAACAAACTATTGGTGCTATAGCACTGACAAAGCAAAATCTGGAAAGATACCAGCTTAAATGAAGGTTAGAAAAATAAGTCTGTACTTGTATCCACCTTAACAGGACTGCACAAAGACTCATTTTTTAGTCCTTTAATATTTGTTGTTTTTATTAATAATCTGATCCCAGATATATATCATTTGGAAATACATCTCTTTGTTGTTTATGTTGCTATTATCCATGTTATCTCAGCCATTAAGGTGATAACATTTGAAACACACACTATTTTCAGTGTAGTGCGTAAATGTTTTCCTTCAAATTATTGCAGCTAAACTTGTCAAAAACATTGGCACTTATCTCTGCAACTCTGCTAAGTCTCAGCATTTCAGCTGCATCTGAAATATGTCCAATGGGGTCACAGCTATTACGTGGTAAAATAAATAAATAAATAAATATAATAATAATAATAATAATAATAATAATAATAATAATAAAACACAATAGTCGTCATTTCCTTATCCAAAGAAGAGTCAATCTACAAATGGCATAATCAGAATCTCTGGTTAGGCAGACAATTAACTTTTAAAAATTGATTTGGAGGGGGACCTCCAAAGTTATTTTTAGCAATAGGGGGTTCAGTAGTATCAATAGGCATCTTCATTTTCCAGATGTAACTCAAATGTCTGTTGATCAGGTAAATTAATTATTTTTTCTTGGACATTTTTGGGTATTTCTCAGAACAGAGGAATATGAAACACTTGGAGAAAACTCACAAAGATAAAAGGAGGCTATATGAACTTCACAGAGGCACAAGCCAGACATTAAGACTGAATTCTGGAGCCATGAAACAATGATTTATAACCCTGTCCAATGCCCTAGACAGCTATCCACTGAATCTAATAAAAAGCCATTGGATTAGGAATTGTCTATTAGCAAGAGTAAGCATTTAAATCTGAAAAGAGCTGAAGACAGTTACATTCAGCAATCCATAAAACAGTTTAAGTATTTTCCTTCTCAGTAGATTTAACATCATTGAATACAAAATATGTTATTATTCTAGCTAATCAAGTGACCACAGTTTCTATTTGTGACCAAAGAAAAATGAATGTTTCTCTAAAATATATCACCTAGCAAAATAATCCACAAAATAAATGAGATGGAACTGCTTGTAATACACTTGTTTAGTTGAGTGTGTTTTTTTTTTCTTTTTTGCACCAGTTAACCTGGTAAACCCACTAAATAAAAGTCCACCTCTTCAGGGTTAACCTAGGAACATCATCTGGGAACGTGCAAGTGCACAGAGTGACCCAGAAGACAGATGGAGGTGGCAAGAATCAAACCTCATACCCTGAGCTACAGGAAACAACTCATCCTAATCTTCTGCACTCATATTACATTTGGCATCATTGCGTTTCTTTTGTGTACAAACTGTTTTTGTTTTTTTGGTTTTTTTTGTAGAATTTAAGTATTTACACTGTTATATGACAAGCATCTGGAGTTATACAACACATGGCTAGCTTAGGATTCAGATTGTATCACCCTTTCAGACTAGTAACAGTTAAATGTATTTAACTTCTTTATTCATTTTGCATATGTGCATCCATATTATACTGGACTATATATATTTTTTGTAAACCAGCAGAATTAAAATATAAATACAACCAGAAAATAAATAAAAAATCAAAAATGGTACAAAACTCAGTTTTAGCTATATTAGAAAATGCCATCTGAACAGGCAAGCATGAAAAACAGATAAGACATTGTTGTTACAACAAAAAACAATTATCAGGACAGTAATCTAATATATAACAGATCAGAGATAAAATATTTTTGTTTAAAGTCTACTCTTCTCAAGTTAACAGAACAGTAGAAGTCCTTATAAACTCTGAACGAAAACATGTGGTAGTGAATAGGTTATTATACTACTGACAAAACAGAAACATAGTTCAAGAGATTGTTCCCTTTCCCTTTCTTACTTCATAGCTGTGATCATAGTCAAATAAATATCTGGAAACATTGTGCTGTGCTACTTTCAAAGTCGAAACATAGTAAGAAGGAATGTAAGAATGACATTTCAAAGCCAAAACAGTCCCTTTAGCAATACACAGGTTTCCTTTGTCTGTGCTAATGATGCAAAAACATAATATCCTTTTACAGTGGCATTAGTGCTATCATGACCCTACAAGGAGCTTCTTATACATAAATCAGGGTCACTTTTACTACTGAGCTACCCTTTCCATATAAAGGTAGTTTGTATCAGGTGGAGTACAATACCAGCATGCATCACAGCCAGCACAATTCCAACTTTCAGGCAGATGTGGTTGGGGACTACCACTAGCTACAAGAGGCAGGTGCATGAAGAACTTTCTGCAAGAAATCAAGGCATTCCTCCACTGCTAGAGCCCTACAGCCTATGCAGTAGATCAAGACCTCCTATATTATGAGGCTTCTTCTTTAGAAATGTCTATATTCTAGCCAGTATGTTCTGGATCTCATGCCTCAGTGCTGTCTTCCCTCTCTGACTATTCTGTGATGAATCCATCCTTCTAGCGTGTAGATATAGGTTGCTGTATTTGTATCAAAATAACATTATTATCCATCAAAAATTGATGAAAATAAGGATCAGAAGATTATTTGCGATGCCTTTATATGATGTTATAAACAATGATTTTACGTAACATGTTAGATAATCCATACATTCTAGCCTAGATTCTTAGGGGATTGATAAGAACTAAGTCTTGGGAGCCAAATACCAGTTCTGATCTCCAGATATTGCCATCTGTTTAGGGTTGATTGAGAGTTCTCCTTGAGACATTCCACATGGGAAAGAAATACTCTATCTCACTGACTAAGAAAGAAATACTTTATCCCACTGACTAAGACGTCCTTTATTAAGATTAAAATCTTGTTTATTCACATAATCCAGTGGGCAAAGTTTTAGTTATCAATCTGCTACAGTTCCACAACTTTGCTAGCTGGCCAAGACCTTTTGTATTATCGGTCTGACTTAGACACCTCCATATTCTTGCCAGAAAGTATTCTCTGCCCCAGGCCTCACACCCTTACCATCTGACTAGTCTGTTAATCTGACTAAGTAGCTTAGCTAGTTTAGTAAATTTGGTATGATAATGTGGTGGTTTGTACAACTGATAGAGAGCAGTTACAAAGGGCAAAGTTTCAGGTATGAGGATTTAGGAAGATAGTCTTCATTTTTGCAATAAGGAAACTGAAATTACATCTTGATGATTTAATTATGAGAGTTCTGTATGGAATTCGATATGGATTTATAAAATGTCAATAACCAATCAGAAAAAAGATAGAAAGATATCTACATGTGAAGGGAAAATTAGGTAGTAATATCAATTTATCTGTGCCTAACTTTTCCAGAATAAAGTCATAAGGTCTTCCATTTTTTTTATATTTTGGAGCCCATCTCAGAATAGGTTAGGACAGCATGTGAGTATTGTTTGAGATGTTTTCAAACAAAAATCCCCATTAATTTGCATTCATCTACCAACTTAATCGTAAACTTTACTGCAACCCATATTTGAGCATTAGGGTGACCATGTAAGGAGAAAATGGGTAACTTATCTTTAATTAGGCCAATTCCTGAAATTACCCACAAGCCTTAAAGTATGTACAGTATTTTCTGAAAGTGGTATGCTGGAATGGAGACACAAATTGTATGGTTATCTGTGAACTTGATAGTATCATTGAAGGCTGGTGAGGTATATAAGTACCCCAGTAAGCTTCTGGTGTAAGCATGCCCTAAACATTTCTGATATCTTGTAAGGATTTTGGCAAGGGGACAGTAAGCCAGCTGGCAATCATTTAACATAGGTCATGACCTCCAAACCATTCCAGCACTTTCCCAAATACAGGATCATTTGAGTGAGGTGAATGTGTTCTGGAGATGTAGAAAGGTGCCGCATGTGAAAGACTACTATGGCAGTAGTGCTGCTGCATGGATAGCCAAAGACTAATTACATCTGTACTCATTTGTCTCCTCTTCAGACGCTCCTCTTTTGAATTGTGCATAAGATTTGTTAGGTATATTTCCATTATCCTGGCCAGGACATTACACACTTTAAAGTTGCAAGGAGGAACAGGAACATTTTCTAAGATGCTTTGCCTCACTAGCTTCCTTGAAAAAGATTGAGATAGTTACTCATTTGGATAAGTTAAGAAACTGCAAAAATTTAGGGGTCACTGTATCCAAGTTTCTCTCTGAATGCTCAATAAAATTCCAAAATCAGACTTCTTGGACGTGTGGCCTGATGAGGTTGAAATAAAGCTAATGCCGCCATGCAGCATGATAGGTTGGCTCAGTTTCTCCATTTGCCCAGTTGGGACTATGGAAAGTACAAGTGAATGAAAGAATTTTCTGCCAGATTTTGAAGCTGTCATGTTGGCTTTGTATACATCTTGATACTATACCCACATTGTCATTTATTTCTTTAGAACAGTGATGAGAAACTATCTCAGTTCTAAGGCAAGAGTCTGTATATTCCACTCTCTAGAATGTGAGAGATACTGGCAGTAGTTTAGGGGAGGTTACTCCTTGGCTCAGCACAGTGGTATCATGAACACCTGCTCAAAGGATCTCAATCTCTTCATTAAAATAAACAGAACAACTTAGAGGGTTAGGTTTGTATCACAGAGAATACCATTTTTATGGAACTGTCTTCTACTCTATGTAAAGCAAAGTGCTTCTCTTACTCCATTTAATCATAATTTGGATGAAGGGATAGATAACTATAAATTATTCACTTGTGTAGCACCCCTGTCCCTCATGAATAAGCAAAATGTGTAAATATCCTAACACATCCTTTTCCACCCATCTCTAGGTTATTTCTATACAAAATGTAAGGGCAAAAAAAAAAAAAAAAACTGCCACGGTTTTGTAAAGCTAGGCTTCTTAAGATACTCACAGATCAATAGCCTACCAAGTACTTATGAACCTATAAACCTATATTTTCCCCGCCTATTCCACCATCCGTGAATATCATTATATTGATGTGATTATTTCTAAGCCTTTAGGTCTTTAATTTCTTAATCTGTGATGTAGTTTGTTTGGACCTTATCTTGAAAATCACTCAGTGAGACTCAGTGAGTGTGAAAGTTGTAGCTGTTTTTGAACAAAAATTAACTATCACTCTATCTAAAACTGTTCTGTCTAATTTGATATTGAGTACCATTGGCCACAGAGAAAGGAGATGCATGCAGCCTGTAGCTGACATAGCTACATCATCTCTCGATGTGTAATAGTTAAAAGCTCTGTATGACAATATGGTTTTTATCCTGCCCGATGGGAACCAGTCCAAGGTGAAGTATAAAACACCATTAATGTCCACAGTTAGAGTCAGGTTTGTTTCCCCTAACTCTTATCCTTTATAGGGCCCAAAATGTCTTGCAAATGGAGAGTGCTTGTAAAAGTCTTATGCATTGAAGTTCCATAAATATTATATCAAGTGGGTTGTTTACACCTCAGATCACCCATTTCCCTTTCTTGTCTACTTTTTTTCAGTAAAATAGTTTTGGTGTGAATGAAATTGTATGATAGCCACACCATTTAAGACAGAAGGTGTATCTAGCAATACCCTAGCCATGCCATCCTTCACAGGACCTTGACAAGACTTCACTTTTCAATATTGCTTCTTGCAAATATACTACCTAAACCCATTCCCCATTCAAGTCTTTCTTAATGTATTGTAACATAACTTAGGAACACAACCTTTAATATGCTATATTATGAAATGAATGGAGGAGGTCCACTTGGCTAAAGGAACAACACTGGACATAAAAGCACGCATTGTTTTTCCATTGATTATCTGAGTTGTCATACTCCAGTAGGTTAGTTTGTGTATATTGAATGAGAGGGGTATATTTTAGAGACAGAATGAGATTGGGATGCTAGACTTAAATGTGAGATATTTGTCATCAGCATCCTAATATATGATTGCTAGTGCGCAGTTACTGAAATTTGTTAACAACTAAATATTTCCCAGAAACCATGCAGATGAAATGCACACTTTTCTTGAATTTCACTCAGTTACAATATTTTTGCTACTAGGATCATTTAGTGATGAAAAATGACAAGGATGAATACTTCTCATTTAAAAAGTCTTGAGTGGATCCTATTGGCAGGAACACGGAATTTGGAAAAAGTAAACAGGGGAAGGTATATGCACTCAGTCCCAGGGCAAAGAACATTGAGAGTTCCTTCTTTGTTAATACCAAAAGAAAATCCACCTGAATTTATAATCTGGGTAAGGTGTTGAGGTTGCTATCCCCTACAGAAGCCGCTGCAGAATTATTCTATGATACCCTGTGTATGTCAGAATCTCTCTGTAGCACCTCCCCACCCTAGTTTATGCACTCTAGAGGGAGGCTAAAATAAACTGACACACTTAATTAGAAATCATTTGTGGTGAAAAAATACATTTTTTTCTGAGCTACAGTGAGTTTCAGATGTGACGGTTTCACTGTATTTTGAATATTCAGTGACTGCACTTGTCTGTGTCAGTTTATCAGGGATCAAACTTCTCCTATGTTTAACTATTTGTTTTGTAAGCCTCATTATTTATATTCTCCTCTTAAATATTCTTACCAACACCCTCCTCATACCCACACAGTAGGCCTTCCTAATATAATATGCAGATGATTCCACACTCATTTGCACATCTGACACCATGGCACAACTACAAAAAAATATTCTGGAAGCTTTAAAGCCACTGAAACATGGCTTTGTACCTCACAATTCATGCTCAACCTGAAAAAAACAATACTACCTTTTTCCCCCAGTTCCCTCTCTCATGAAAAAACAAAACGTAAAGTCCTCCTTGTCATGATAATACAATCACTGATGTCAGTTTTCACAGAAGATTATTAGGGATGATAGTGGATGATAATCTTAAAATCGACCTGCATATACAAAATTGCATAAGAAGAACTCATCAAAAACTAGGGATGGTTTACAGAGCCAAAAACTTTCTCATCAATGCAATTAAAACTACACTTGCCAATACTTATCTCCTTCCCACACCTCTTTATGAGAATCCCTCACTAACCTTCAAGCATCACAAAAGTCAAGACATGAACAATGCTGCAACAACGTTGTTAAAATCTGAAGCAAATACACCTTTCCAGACCCAACACTGTACAGAAGAAAAAGCCTAATTTGGTTACAATTACCCAATCAACTAACATTTACACACCTTTTTAGCTCCTTTAAAATTATCTAGCATCCCTCTGTTTGTCCAGTACTAAATAACATTCTGCACTAATATGTTCCCAGTATATCATTATAATCCATTGACCAAAAACTCCTGTCCATGCACAAACCTATCAAATCACTGGGTGTTGTCTGTACTAATACCATGTTGCTTGGGACTGAAATTCTTTATCTCTATCCATCTGGTCAATAACCTCCCTGCTGTCCTTCAAAATCATTCTGAAAAACTTCCTAGTCAAAATCTGCCTGTGTTCTTGCCCAACACCAGGATAAACTATATCACTTTATATTACAATTCCTGTTTGTATTATAGTAACATACCTTTAATCTACAACCAAGCTAAATTTTCACTAAATATTAAATCATTGTCATATAACTTGTATATTTTCTTAATTGATGTTTTCATATTACATCTGATTTGGTATAATTATTGAAACGGTAGATGTTTTTGCATTATTTTTAAAAGAAGTAAAATTATTGTTCTTAAAATGTTTTATTATACTTCGGAGCTTTTCTCTCTGGGCCTGTGCTGAAAATGTACTCCTACCCACTCAGACTTTCCCAATAATCAATGGTTAATAAATAATAAATATATTCTTTGTGAAAGAAAGGACATATTCATCCAATTACCCAGTAATCTCAAGCTTCATCTTGCTTCTGTCCTGAGCACTGTTAGTCAAGTCTTTGTATTATGTCACTATAGAATAATTACCTGTTTGTATCTTGGCTTTTTAAGAACTATCTGTGTAATGTAGCTTTGTAAAATTGTGTTTTGCCACGTGTATCTTAAATGAATCTGTTGGAACTTTTCTCCCTGAAGATAGGCTTTGCCCTGTCAGACATTCCTAGTCAGCAGAGGTAATTAATAAATAAATAAACGGAAGTTAAAGTTTTCACATGCATAGGCAGACACAGGAATTCAGACAGATGGGCAACAGAATGGAGGTTAATGTTTATGAATGGTCACTTCATTTGTAACTGTTATCCTTTGAATACATTAGACTACACCACTACAAGTACACCATCATATTAAACACCCCACCACAAGTACAACATCATCCTAAACACCCAGCCACAAGTACACCATTGTATTAAACACCCCACCACAAGTATACCATCATATTGAAGCATATAAAATCTTCACCACTCCAAAGAATAAACATTTTCGGTGACAAACTGTCAAAAGTCATTCTTGCGGCATGTGAGAATTCCCACACATAGATCATGCACTATACAAACTCTGTAGCATAAAATGCATGTAAGTAATAATAAGGTACCTTGTAGTATCTTGTTAGTAATGCAATACCTGGAGTACAGTATACAGAGAAAGCATACCGGCTCATCTTCATTGGGATCATTTGACTAGTTACTCTCTAAACAGTCAAAGTAGAAATACTGTGTTGCTAGAGTGACAAGAGAAACATGGAAATGGGACGTGACCCCAAATAATCTTCTGGTTATAGGTACCCCAGCACCACAATATGAAAGCAGGAAAGGCATGCTGCAGTCTTGTACAGAAACAGAGCAACAGACAACATATGAGGTATGCGCTATTACCAGCTGGCATGCTGATACTAGCCTGATAGAGTTAGTCCTCTGACCTTCTGTTCATTGGTGACTACTGCAACCATATTCATTAATTCACCACACGCCAGTGATACTAGCCTGATAGAGTTAGTCCTCTGACCTTCTGTTCATTGGTGACTACTGCAACCATATTCATTAATTCACCACACGCCTGATAGAGTTAGTCCTCTGACCTTCTGTTCATTGCTGACTACTGCAACCATATTCATTAATTCACCACACTCCAGTGATACTAGCCTGATAGAGTTAGTCCTCTGACCTTCTGTTCATTGGTGACTACTGCAAACATATTCATTAATTCACCACACGCCAGTGATTCTAGCCTGATAGAGTTAGTCCTCTGACCTTCTGTTCATTGGTGACTACTGCAACCATATTCATTAATTCACCACATGCCAGTGATACTAGCCTGATAGAGTTAGTCCTCTGACCTTCTGTTCATTGGTCACTACTGCAACCATATTCATTAATTCACCACACGCCAGTGATACTAGCCTGATAGAGTTAGTCCTCTGACCTTCTGTTCATTGGTGACTACTGCAACCATATTCATTAATTCACCACACGCCAGTGATTCTAGCCTGATAGAGTTAGTCCTCTGACCTTCTGTTCATTGGTGACTGCTGCAACCATATTCATTAATTCACCACACGCCAGTGATACTAGCCTGATAGAGTTAGTCCTCTGACCTTCTGTTCATTGGTGACTACTGCAACCATATTCATTAATTCACCACACGCATGGCATGCTTGCATTTCTGAAGCTGCTCCCCTCTGTCTTTTCTGTTGCAGACTTTTTCTCTTCCACAAATGGTTTGAATAAGTTTGAGGCTGTCACTATAAGGTGGAACAGGCACTATATGGCTGTCTGGGTGGAGTTTTATTTTAGGAAATGAAACGGTTGTAAGCAATTGCACTTTTTTAAGATGGGTAGGTACAAATCTCTAATAAGTGTACTCCCACACACAGACAAATGAACCAGAAGCTCTTGTAAAAGGTAAGGCTCATGTTAAAGACTAGACTCATTCTCAGAAGTTTGTGTCTTCTTTGGTACAGGAAAGACAAGAAGGTGGTCCCACTTGTTGCCTAGTTGAAATCGTGTACTGCCAACCTGCTTTAGTTCTGCAGTTCTGCCATTTTCATTTCTCTTTGCAGATATGTTATTTAAATACAGAGATACTGACAGAATGAAAAAAAAAAGTTGTATTTTACAACATAGGCAAAACAGTGAATACACAAGTGCAGAAAAGATTTATAGCAGAATAAGTTGCCAATATACCATGCTTTCAGGATTGTTCCTGAAGCATAACGTTGTTCTTCTTCTTTCAGCTTTTCCTGGTTAGGGGTTGCCACCAGCAGAACTTCGGACCACTAATGATTGGCAGTAGAATTTTATGGTGCCGAGGTGCCAGCCTGACGCCCAGCCTTCAACAAAGGCACGTCCATTCACGCATGTCATTCGAATGCCACTCGACCGCAGGGAGGACATGCAGACTCCACACAGAAGGCGCTCCAGCTGAGAATCGAACGGGAGAACCTCTTGATGTGAGGCGACAATGCTACCGCTGCACCACTGCGGCTTGTTCCTAAAGGGTAAGGTAACTGCCATTAAATGGAAGTGGAAATGTACCAGCTCATACTATGTAAGAAATACTAAAGGATAAAAACATAAAGTGCAGCAAAAATGATATTGAGGACTCTTGTTTTGGGGATAAATTTATAACGTCTACGCTACAATACTGTATTAGTTATACTTATGTGAATGAGTCCCTAATAAGGCACAGACCATGTTGACTTTTGTAGCTGCATATATAATGTGCAAAGTTTATGGCTAAAGTGATAGTGCAGCATTTGGTAAACATACTTCATGCTTCAAGCAACTTTAGAAAGAAAAAAATATCCAGGAAGTCATGTGATTAAAAATGAGAAAGTGAAGAGCAACAAATAAACTGAAGTAAAAACAAAACAACAGATTGTGAATTAGAAGCTTTTATAGGAGTGTACCACTACAGAAACAGACTGCAGGACTGAGAGAAACAAAAAAAGAATAATTATGTATTGTTGTTTGACTGCCTGATTAACTCATATAGAGTATATAACATATTAAAAACAAGAGCAGAGGATCTTAATATCATTTTGAAGAATAGAAACAAAGGAAGAAATACAGTGGATATTAAGCTGACACCTAGAAGTTCCAGAAAGGGTGTGTTGATGAAACCACATCTACTTTACAACTACCAAGACTACCTAATTTTTTCACTCCATTCCCATCTATTAATGCCATATAACATAATCAAACATATTAATTTGTGACAGATGGCCTATCAGTATGCTTTGGTGTCTCTGTTATACAGCATTTGCAAGGTAAAGTGTATGCACTGAGCATTTGTAGACGTGAATAAAAATAAGAAGAAAGGAGACATTTCCTCTAATAATATGGTCTGCTTTCTGTTAATGTAGAGAAGAAAGTGAACATAAACTCTACATAGCAGTGCATATACGGTAGGTTACGGCTATAAGCTGCTAACAGTGATCTGCACATGGCCAGGGGACTGATTCTTTTAGTCATAGAATGGAATTTGAAAGAATCCAAGCATGTCACCTGCTCATACCAGTGCACTTAGATCACTGCTGCTAGTGAGATCTCAGTGCAACAGTGAAGCAAATAAAAAAATGAATGATGGCAATACAGTAAGACAATAAAACCGAAATCTCACTGAGAGGTCTTACTGAGAGTAAAGGTTCAAGTGTCTTACAACTGCATTCTGTAGAGTGACTTTTCCTCCTAAGTCAGGCCTAGATATTTCAGTAAACTTTGGAAGAGAACAAGCTATCTGAAAAAATAGCAATCATTTTATTTGTCAGATCTAGCACAAATAAATGGAGAAAATGTAATAATCTTTAGTGCAATTGGAAAAAGAAACAATGTTTTATAAAGTGATGTTACAATGTTTAAGACAGGCTTAGAACCTCAGACAAGATTATTACTGGTTGTTCGCTCTATATATATAAAGACCTGGAACAATATAATGTATCATAAACCCACAAATCTAAATTCTTTTTAAAGCACTCCAGTTTCTTTTCCTGCCTTACCTCAATAGGTAATGAGTTCCAACTTTGGCTCTAAAATTCCAAAAAAAAGTTTCTCCTATTCTATTTCTCAAATCTTTCAGATTAACCGTAGTTATTCGTAGTACTTCTCTTATGAGTTAGACATGTAATTACTATTGTACTTTCTATTTTATCATTATTCCTATGTTTAAACACCCAAAGTAGATGTCCTCTTACTTACCTACAGTAAACTGAAAACAATTCAGAATTGTTAATCTTTCTTAGTAACACATGTTCTTTAAACCCTTAACATTTATTGTAAAAAAGTATGCATCTTTTCCAGTTTACAAATTTCAAGACTATAATTCATACAGAATACATCACCATATTCCAATATTGATCTAATAATATAATGATAAAATGAATAATTAAATAAGTATATTTAGATACCCAAATTATTTTTGTTAATCCTTGTTAAGAAAATAATCTGTATATATCATCCAGACCAGGTGGGGTATTTTGCCTTAGTTTATTTAATGCGTCTTCTACCACCCCTCCATTATCAATGGACATTTAAAATCACATGTAATTATTGTGTAATTGTACTTGGTTATCCCTACAAGAATGGAAAAGCAACTCAGCAAAACTTACCACTGTAAAATGGAAATGTAATCCACAGATTATTATTTTGTTCTCTTCTACATTGTTACATATTTAAAAAGTGCATTTTTTTACTAAAGACATATGTATGCAAAATAAGTTTATGCTTCCTTTTTGCCATCCTAATGTTTTTTTAACTTATAATCTTTCAATATGAAAGACCAAAAATACAAGTCCAAAATAATAACAATCGAAAGCAACACATTAAACTGACTGTACATGTACATATTAAGGTGTGGGGGCTTCTACAGTCACGTCCCCTACTCCCACATCATTCTATCCACCAAATCAAATGCTTATCTTTCTCTCTATATCTACACCTATCTAATGATGCACGAGTCATAGAGTTGGATAATGACCTCTGAAAAATGCCTGTGTGGGTATATGTGTTGTCCTGTTTCTCTGTGGGGTTCCCTCCCCCATCATGAAAGACATGCTGGATGCTTCCAGATCAAACTCACCCAAAATGGAGTCATGAGCAGCAGTACCATAGCTAGGGTGGGGCGAGATGGGAAAATGCTCTAAGTGCAATGTTTTTTTTTTTGGGAGGGGGGCACAATTAGCTGATTCTGATGCCTTTTTAATGCTTGCTCACTTTTAAAAGGCAGCATTACAGCTGCGTTCAAACCTGAGTGCTGCAGTGCTCCATGTGCCATTTGAACTGTAGCAAATGGCTTGCTACACTGCAGTAAGACATTTACTTGAATTGAAAGCATTTATTTATTTATTCTTAAAACCAAGGAGCTGTAGTGCTCTGTGCAGAGCATAAACTGTACCAAATAGTTTAAATTAAAAATAAATAAATTAAAACCTGAGCACTGTAGTTCTTGGTGTGTGGTAAAAACTGTAACAACTTCTTGATGGCTTTCTAACAAGTGGTTTGTTACAATTTAAAAGAAAACACATTTCTTTTTTTTAACAAAAAATAGAGGAAGCGTGCTCTGGAGCATGACAGACAGATGGAACCTGATTGGCTCCAGAGCAGGTGATAAAAAAGGGATACTGACTGACTAATAAAGAGGCTAGGATGGTAGTTGTAATAGCAAAGATGCACTCAACTAGCTTCTGGAATGTGACTCAGCAGATGGCACAATGCAATTCTATTAGGTTTAGGCAAAGACAGAAAGATAAAAAAGCCAGTCATCAGACACCCTTCATAGAAGATACCAGCAACAGCCTGCTCATCAGGCAAAAAGACATCAAAGGGATATGGGGGACTACTTCCAACAGCATCTGAATGAAAACAATGCAGAAGCTGTGTTGGTCAAACTCAGCCTGCAGTGAAAGATGAAGAAGAGTCCACCCTAGAAGAAGTAAGAAAAGCACTAAGGAAAATAAACTAACGGGAAGCAGCATGCGTAGATGTGGTCATGACATTTATAAATAGAATGTTGGATGAGCTAGGGAAAAATGCCACAAGACGGTACTCATAGCAATATGGAGAAAAAGGCGTATCCCAGATGACTGGAAAATAAGCATTTCAGTGTCAGTATACAAGAACAAAGGGGGCATCTGTAGCTGTGGGCAGTATAGACATATCATACTCCTTTCACACTGCATGGGAATACTGGACAGGGTAGCAGTAGAAAGCAAAATAGGAGATGAGCAGTTTGGATAGAGATCAGAGTGAAACAGAAGTGACCTGATGTTTGCAGTGAGACAAATAATTGAGAAAAAGCAAGAGACCAGGAAGGACTCTAACTGGGCATTCCTAGACTTAAAAAAAGCATATGACAAGGTCCCAAAAAATCTGAATTGGGCAGTTGTGTGATGGCTGAAAGTCCCATAAGCACTGGTAGAATTAGTGCAAGCTATCCACAAGGACCCAAGGACACAAGTTCAAATAGCATTTGGACTCACAGAGGAGTTCCCAGGGGAAGTAGGTGTGCATCAAAGTCCAAGTTTGGATCCCTCTGCTGTTCATACAGATGAGGGACTACATTAATAAATAGATGAAAGGGGACAGATCAACAAAGTTGCTGCATGCAGATGATGTGGCTTTACAAGCAACTTCTGAGAAAGAGCTTCAGCAAATGATAGGCTAAAAGATTGCAAAACTGAAGGCACAGAGGATGAAACTAAATGCAGTTAGGACAGTTATCATGCTGGAAAATAGAGAAAATCCAAAACAAAAGATGAAAATTGAGATTGAAAGGAAAACAGTGGAACAGGGGGGAACAGCTCCAAGTATCTGGTATGGTAAGAAGACTGGAAGTCTGACTGAACAGGTCAAAGCTAGCATCAGAGGGGCTGCAGCCATCTGGCACAGCATGTCAGGGGTAGTGAGTGACAGAAGAATGCCAAACAAGCTGAAAAGTAAAAATGTATAAAATGGTGGTGTGACCCGTACTGCTGTATGGTACAAAAGTGGGTAGTAAAGGCAGAACAGCTGAGAAAGCTAGAAGTGCTGGAGATGAAGTGCCTGAGATTGGTGGTAGGATCCACACTGTCTGAGAGATGAAGAAATGAGGATATAAGAGCAAAAGCCAAAGTAGCTCCAATTGGAGAGAAGCTCAAAGAGAACAGATTATGGTGGTTTGGGCACCTGTGCAGGAAAGCAGAAGACAATCTGCTGAAGAAGAAGAAGATTTAGGAGAGACAGGAAGAAGGCAAAAGAAAATTAGAGTGTCCAGCAAACAGATGGATGGCTTCCATAAGAGAATACAATTGACAGTCAGCCATGACCATTGAAGAGGATAGGATAGTGGCACTGACTCAAGAAAGATGGCAATAGTCGATGTAACACCCAAAAAACATGTAGAAAATGGGGAGAAAGGGGGTTGATGTTGATGATAATGACAATAGATAAGTATTTCTGTCTGCATATAGGTTCATAGGTTCATAGGAAGGTAATAGGTTATTGGCCCTAGGGCCTATATAAGCCTAGCCTAAAAAGTACCCTGGCTTTCATCACCCAAGAAAATGATTTTCCTGTGCTCCTGTCAAGCAGAGCCACAGAAGTGATCCCCAGGGTGAATTTCCTATTTCCCATCCAGTCATCAAGATTTTTCTTGAAGAGTGCTAATGACGAGTTTGGTTTGACATAGATGGTAGATGGTAGAGCGTGTAGCTCAGAGGGATTGGGATTTCTTTAAGTGGAGCATGTCCAACAATTCTGGGTTTGACGTAGCCTGGAACAAAGCACTAAAGGTGGAGGCGTGTACATATTCATTAAGGATATCTACACCTCCAGGCCAGTTGCACAGCATAATGCATCTGAGATTATCCAAAAGCAACTAACTCCGGGCAAGACCACAATCCAAATTGTAGCTTGCTACAGACCCCCACCATGCTCCAGGATTCCCACTCCTCATTTCTTGATACACTGGAAAGTATCAGGGTACAACTCAACACCCTAATAATGGGCAATTTCAACTACCCCACCATTAACTGGAAAAACTACTCATGTACCAACTATTTTGCTCAATGTTTTCTGGAATTTATAAATTCCAATATCTTGGATCAACTTTTTCACACCCCCAGCAGTGGCAGCCATATCCTAGACCTGGTCATTACCAACATGGGAAACCGGTGTTCCACACCACAGGTCAATTCCTTGTTGGTCAGATCCGAACACAAGCTAATAACCCTAGACATCCACATCCCACCCCCCACCCCCAATTATGGAAACCACCGTAAAAAAAAATTCTCCAAAGCCAACTTCACACTTCTTAAGACAGAAGTGGCAAACTTCATGACACCCATGCAGATGGACAATAGAGGAATGACTGCTGAATCCTACACAAATGCACTTTATAAGCACTTACATGAGTGCATGGATCATGCTATCCCTAATAGAACCAAGATGCTATCCTCCAAAAAAAGGAAGCCAATCTGGTGGTCCTTTGCCATAAACAAACTCTACAAGAGAAGAAAGGAACTATTGCAAAAAAGAGTAAAATCCCATGATTGGAGGAACTCCCTGGTCAACCTCAGTAAGAAGCTGAGATCCCTCATAAAATCCTCCAAAGCTAGTTACGAAAACAAAATTGCCACCGACAGTAAAGACAACTACAAAGCATTCTATAGCTATGTCAAGAATCTCAATGGCAACACTCAGATCTGGTCTGAGTTAAGTACAATGGCACTAAATATACATAGCCAACTGATATTGCCAACATCCTGACAGATAGGTTCAGTGCTAACTTTAGCCCACTCTCACCCCCTAGAGGGCCCATCTCTATACTAGAAGAATGCAAAGTTTCTGTAATCACGGCTCCACAGGTAAAAACACACTCTTCAAAGCCAAGAACACAGCATCCATGGGACCAGACAATATCCCAGACTGCATTCTACATGAACTACAGAATGAACTGGCACCCTGCCTAAGTACCATGTTCAATCATAGCCTCACCTCAGGCTTTGTGCCCACTGAATGGTGCACTGTGACGGTTATCCCACTCCACAAAAGGGGAGCCATGACAGACCCCGGGAACTACCACCCCATTAGCCTGACGAGCCTGGTCTGCAAGGCCATGGAACGTATCATCATGGAACTCATAAACACAGACATTGGTAATCTCCAATCTCTGGACCCTACCCAGTTCAGATTTGTAAAAGGCAGATCTTCTCTCCTATACCTAAATGACTTCTTTGAAGCAGTCACCAAAACCATTGATGATGGTAAGGTGGTTCACACAGCTTATCTAGATCTTGCAAAGACTTTTGACACCATCCCCCACTCTAGAATTATAGATAAGCGCACTAAACTAGGTACAAATCCCTATGTCACAAGATGGGTTGCCAACTGGCTCATGGACAGAACCCACACTGTGAAAGTAGCAAACTCCAAATCCGACTTAAAACCAGTGACAAATGGAGTACCACAGGGTTCAGTCCTGGGTCCTCTCCTGCTTGGTATCTACTTCTCTGAAGTACAGGCTATCACAGAAGGTCTTTGGTTAACAACGTTTGCAGATGACTGAAAACTAGGAGCCATAATCGAAACTGCTAACAATGTCGACATACTACAAAAGGGCCTCACAGAGATAGATGCCTGGTGTCAAAGCCATGGCCTGAAGCTCAATGGCAAAAAGTGCATTGTCATCCCCTTTGGTAAAAACTCTGTACCCATGAACTGCCACATAGCTGGTAGTCTACTTAATGACCAAAATGTGATGAGACCTTGGGACACAGGTGGACAGTAGTCTCTCCTTTGATAATCACATCACCACAGTGGTCAGGAAATCCTTCTACGTGGCTCACCTCATCACAAAACATTTCTCATCCAGAAAAAAAGAGGTCATTGTTCCCCTTTACCCATCACTCATTAGACCCATTATAGAGTACAATGCCCCTTTTGGTATGTACCTCACAAGACATCTACAACAACTGGAAAGGCCACAGAAATACCTCACAAAGAGGATTACTGGCCTCAAACAGTTGCTCTACGCAGACCGTCTCAAAAAAACTCCAGCTTTACTCCATCACATATCGCCTACTCAGAGGCGATTTCTGCCTAACATACAAAGCTATGTCAAACCCAGAGCTGTTGGACATGCTCCACTTAAAGAAATCCCAATCCCTCCGATCTACACGCTCTAGGGACCTAAACCTTGTCACCATAATAAACAGAACATGCTGGAGGGATAGATTCCTGTCTCAGGGACTTCCCATACTCTGGAACAGACTACCTATCTATGTCAAACAGAGCTCCTCATTAGCACTCTTCAAGAAAAATCTTGATGATTGGAAGGGAACTAGGAAATTCACCCCATGGATCAATTCTGTGGCTCTGCTCGACAGGGGCACAAGAAAATAATTTTCTTGGGTGCTTGGGTGGTGAAAGCCAGGGTACATTTTTGGCTAGCCTTATATAGGCCCTAGGGCCAATAGCCTAGTACCTACCTATGAACCTATGGGTAGCTTATTTCAGAGTATGGGAAGTCTCTGTGACAGGAATCTATCTCTCCAGCATGTTCTATTTATTGTGGTGACAAGGTTTAGGTCCTTAGAGTGTGTAGCTCAGAGGGATTGGGATTTCTTTAAGTGGAGCATGTCCAACAGCTCTGGTTTTGACATAGCTTTTTATGTTAGACAGAGATCGCCTCTGAGTAGGCGATATGCGATGGAGTAAAGCTGAAATTTTTTGAGACGGTCTGCATAGGGCATCCGGTAATCCTCTTTGTGAGGTATTTCAGTGGCCATTCCAGTTGTTGTAGATGTCTTGTGAGGTACATACTAAAAGAGGCATTGTACTCTATAATGGGTCTAATGAGTGATGAATAGAGGGGTACAATGACCTCTTTTTTTCTGGATGACAAACCTTTTGTGATGCGGTGTGCCATGTAGAAGGATTTCCTAACCACTGTGGTATATGATTATCAAAGGAGAGACTACTGTCCACCTGTGTCCTTATCTCTTATCACACTTTCGGTGTTAAGTATACTACCGCCTATGTGGTACTTCATGGGTACAGAATTTTTACCAAAGGGCATGACAATGCACTTTTTGCATTGAGCTTGAGGCCATGGCTTTGACACCAGGCATCTGTCTCAGTGAGGCCCTTTTGTAGGATGTCCACATCATTAGGAGCTTTGAATATGGCTCGTAGTTTGCAGTCATCTGCGAACTTAGTTAGCCAAATACATTCTGTGTTAGCCTGTACTTCAGAGAAGTAGATACCAAACAGGAGAGGACCCAGGACTGAACCCTGTGGTACTCCACTTGTCACTGGTCTGAAGTTAGATTTAGAGTCTGTTACTTTCACAGTGTGGGTTCTGTCAGTAAGCCAATTGGCAATCCATCTTGTGACATAGGGATTTATACCTAGTTTAGTGAGCTTATCTATAATTACAGAGTGGGTGATGTTATCACAAGCGATATCAGATAAAAATAACTCAAGGTTAAGACTGGGAGCAGAACAAAAAATTGAAGAAACAAACAAAATACTCCCAATGTACACAAGACTTAGGTTTAATAAAAAAGAGTAAGCGCTTTCGCAGACATACACTGTCGCTTCATCAGACTAAAGCTTTAAAATGCATCAAATGCTTAAATAGGAATGAACAGAGCCAATTTGTTTCAATTAATTAATCAATCAAGTAATACAATTGGTAGATGCAATTCAAATAAAACACACATACTTAGTTCTGGAATATACAAAAATATATGTATACACAACTTGCAAAGATTTATATATATAAAAAACACATACATATGTGTAAATAAATACTTCTGTCTAAAACTAATGTTTAAGCCTTTTTAGTTTCAGAAAGGGTTTCACAGAAAAAGCACCATTTAGTCCTGGAAAATTTTCAGCATCCAACAATACAATCTACTGTACAGTACATCTACCCCTTGAGTTTCACATTCATCTACACCCGTATCGTTATAATATGGTTTACATCTACTATTCCTAAGTCTCCATGCTTCAGTTATAGTGGTGTTTATTTCTTTTTCAGAGTAGCCCCTCTGCAGAAAATCCTGTTTAAGCTTAGCCAGGGCATTATGTGCCTCCAAGTCATAGTTGTGCAGTCTAAGTGTCCTACAGACTTGTCCTTTAAGCACATTACGTGCTATATGCCTAGGATGCATACTGTTTCTGTGTAGTAATGCATTCTTTCTTGTTGTTTTTTTGTAAATACTACTGAGGACCTGATTCAAATCAGATTTAATAAGGAGCACATCTAAAAAATCTATTTCAGTTGTAGAGCATTTATAACTAAATTTTAGAAAATTAGTACTCCCATTCATGTAAGTAATCAATTCTTCCAGTTCCATAATATTTCCTTTCCAAAGCATAAAGCCGTCGTCCACAAAACGGACATACCATGCAATATGGTCACTTAGACAATTGCTTGGAGCTAAGATGGTTGTCTGTTCCCATTGGGTCAAAGTTAAGTTGGTGTAACTATTGGCACAAGCTGTGCCCATAGACACGCCAACCTCTTGTAGAAAAAAGCCTCCTTCAAAAAGAAATACATTGTTTTCAAGAATGACTTCCAATAAACTACATATAACAGTGACATCATCATTTGTAAGGCATCTTTGCCCATTAAGAAAATCTCTGACCATCTCAATGCCTCAGTCATTAGGAATAGACGTAAAAAGTGACTCTATGTCTAGGGTCATAAACATATAGTCATTATCCATTGTCTGAATCCTGTTATAAAGTCATTCTAAAAAACTTTTAGTATCTCTTAAAATAGTATGACATTCTTCTAGAAAAGGATATAACTTATTTTCAACATAAATCGAGAGGGCTTCAGTACACCAACCACCACCAGAGACAATGGGTCTCATAGGTGGGGGGACCCTATTCTTGTGTATTTTAGGTAGTCCATATATTTTAGGAATGACAGGGTATGGTGTATTAAAGTAGTTAAATAAGCTCTCATCTATTAAACCTGTCATTAAAAGATCAAATACAAGAAAAGAAACGTTCTCCATAATCCCATTAAGAATGTGTTTAGATAAACAACTATAAGTGTTAGTGTCTCGCAATAATAGCTTCATTTGATTAATATAAACCTCTCTATCCAAAATAACAATGCCATTGCCTTTGTCTGCAGGCTTAATGTCTATACACTGTAGTTCTTTTAATGCATTTAAAGCATTATAATGACTTTGAGACATGTTACAAAAACCAAGTCTAGTGCCCTTGTCAAACAAAGACCTAAATTCATTTTCACATACATCAATAAATGTTTGTACTGTCGGATCAATAATAGGCATAAATGTGCTAGGTCTTTTAAAAGAAGAGACATTGTCAATATAATTATCATTATTAAAATTACATTTCAAAGATAAATTTCTTCACAACAAACGCAAGTCTTTTAGTAATTCAGCATGTTCTGCCCTCCTAGATGGAATAAAGGAAAAGCCTTTATTTAAAAGCTGAGTTTGTTCATCAGTTAAACAAAAGAAGATAGGTTAAAAACCAGACCTTCATTCAAAAACAGCGTCTCTTCGTGGTAGGTGTGTTCCTTTCCATGCTGTTCAATCTCTCGGGTCTGCCCTTTCTCGTAACACTCCTCGACCTGTTCTTGAAGGGCAGTGGATTCATGAGCATAAAACCTGCTCTCCCTGTTCTCTCTAAAAAATGTTCTTTAGAAGAGAGAACTGATGTTTTATTGTTCTGAGCAGGTATCATTGTTGAATCAGTGCAAGAAGTACTAGGAGCTAGTTCTAAGGATATGGAATGTTCCGCACTATTCAGTGCCGGTAATCCAGATGGTGTCACAAGCCTTGGTGAGATCTAGATAGGCTGTGTGAACCACCTTACCCTCGTCTACAGCTTTGGTGACTGCTTCAAAGAAGTCACTCAGGTTTAGAAGACATGATCTGCCTTTTACAAACCTGAACTGGATGTGGTCCAGAGTTTGGAGATCTCCAATGTCTTTGTTTGTAAGTTCCATGATGATATGTTCTATGGCCTTGCAGACCAGGCTTGTTAGGCTAATGGGGTGGTAGCCCCCAGGGACTGTGATGGCTCCCCCTTTGTGGAGTGGGATAACCATCTCTGTGTGCCATTCAGTGGGCACAAAGCCTGAGGTGAGGCTATGACTGAACATGGTACTTAGGTGGGGTGCCAGTTCATTCTGTAGTTCATGTTAGACACAGCCTGGGATGTTGTCAGGTTCCATGGATGCTGTGTTCTTGGCTTTGGAGAGTGTGGTTTTTACCTGTGCAGCCATGATTACAGGAACGTTGCATTCTTCTGGTATAGAGATGGGCCCTTTAGGGGGTGGGGTGGGGGTAAAGTTAGCACTGAACCTATCTGACAGGATGCTGGCAATATCAGTTAGTTCTGTATATTTAGTACCATTGTGCTGTAACTCAGAACAGATCTGAGTGCTGCCATTGAGATGCTTGACATAGCTATAGAATGCTTTGTGGTTGTCTTTATAATCAGTGATGATTTTGTTTTCATAACTAGCTTTGGAGGATTTTATGAGGGATCTCAGCTTCTTACTGAGGCTGACCAGGGAGTTCTTCCAGTCATGAGATTTTACTCTTTTTAGTAATAGTTTCTTTCTTCTGTTTTACAGTTTGTTTATGGCAGGGGACCACCAGATTGGCTTCCTTTTTTTGGAGGACAGCATCCTGGTTCTGTTATGGATAGCACGAAACATGCACTCATGTAAGTGCTTATAAAGTGCATTTGTGTAGGATTCAGCAGTTGTACCTCTATTGTCTGTCTGCACAGGTGTCGTGAAGTTGGCTTTGGAGAAATGTTTTACAGTGGTTTCCCTAATGGGGGGTTGGGGCAGAATGTGGATGTCTAGGCTGATTAGCTTGTGGTCAGCTCTGACCAATGAGGAACTGACCTCTGGTGTAGTACACCAGTCGCCCATGTTGGTAATGACCAGGTCTAGGATATTGCTGCCCCTGGTGGGGCCCCAGGGGTTAAGACAAACTCTACCAAATTAAATTCAGAATTCAAAAAAAAATTTAAAAATACATTGTGCATTCTGATATCTGACAATTGTACACCTAAACAACACTAACCTTAAATATATAAATTAAATCTCATTTGGAATGGTAGTCAAATGTTTACATCAACATGAATATTGAGAAGATTATCAAAACAATCCTGCCATTCTTAATAAAGACAGACTTTGATGTCAGATAGTCGTGTCTGCTTGTATAGAGTGCTTCTCTCACAATGCCATCTGATATCACTGAAGTGTGCAACCCTGTCCTTCACCATCCTCATTGCTTGGCCAACATAATGAGACGCCTGTATAAATGGGTAGATAACTTACCTGTTGTGAGGCACAGGTAATGAGCTGTGCCTCAAAGGTCTATTTTCATTTTGAAAATTATAAACTGGGGATAGTTTCAAATATGCTTGCACTGAGTACAGTGTCGATGTATTTTGCACCTTTTCAGCATAACTTGCTGAGACACACTGCCCTCAAGTAACATTTTATAATTACCGAAGTACTGTGTCTAATTCCTGAATATCAAGAAATATTGGCCACTGTTACAGAGTCATAATATTTCAGGTTCTCAGTTATTGCAGAACAGGAACTTGACTCAGTAACTCTTTGAGAGGAGCATGTGTGAAAGCATGCACAAACTCACTGAACGAATAAGGCATAACAGGACAAGAATCTTAAAATATGTGCAAGAAAGCTGTAAGATCATTTTTCTTCATTGGAGGCTAGTAATAAAATGAATTCAATGTTTCTCTGTGCTATAATGCCTCATATTTTATTACAGATTCAAATAACGCTGATGTCAATATAAGCCTTTCCCATAGGAGAAAGCTGGGAACTCTTAACTGCAAGAACATGGTTCTATTTTATTTCATGTTACATGCTCAGAATCATACTTATGGGTTACATAAAACATTTCCTGTGGTTTGGGTTAATTATGCAGAATTACATTTTTAATGCAGGAAATTTTAGAGTGATAGCATCTAGTACTTTGATAAGCAAATTTGAATTATAGATTTATTATTTATCTGCAGTGTAATTCTTGGTGAAAAGCATTCATGTCTTGCACAATCCCTTTTAATTACATTTTATTCTGGCTCTGTCTGTTCTACACATTGTGAATTTATGAACGTTTGCATTCCTCTGCCACTCAAGACTGTATTGACTTGTAGGCAAGTTGTGAAACCTGAAAATACTTTAGGGAAGCAGCTATATTAGGAACACTCATTTTAAATACCTAGAGATGCTTAATATTTAAATATTTTGCACATGGCTTTGCTTCTTGATGTAATTCTATTTCTTTTCTAGTTTTGTCAACATATTGTATCAACAATTCACCTGTCGGGGTTTATCGAAAAGTATTGGATGCAATTATATTTGCTGGCCCAGTGGCAAAAGGGGATGGCATCACAATGCTGTTTCTTATATGGACTGGATTAGTGTCCTAAGTGCCATAGGGCTGGCTGGGCATGGAAGATACCAGTAGATGAATGTTGTTTGTCTTTGTGTGTAGGATATTATGGGATTCATCACTATCACAAATACTTCCTCTGTACATTTGCAGGAGTTTCATGACAGGACCACAGCAATATTACATCTGGTTGTGTAACTACAATAATTTGCACTGGCTACAATGTAGTACCTGTACATCAACATTAGCAAGGAATATTTATGCATGCATCTAGTCTTTTCCAACATGCCCAGACAACAGCCTGTGTATAATACAATTGATCCCTGGCTTTATCACTCTATTACCTGACTAGAAAGTGCTTTCATACTAAAATGAAATAAGACCAACAAATCCAGTTTTAAAAGATCAAGTTAGAATTACCTGATGAGTTGGCTTTACTTCATTTATATCAGAATAGCAAATATATTTCATTATTGAAAACAATTCCCAGAGAAATCTCAATGCTCATCATCATCATAATGATCATATAAGTTTTGCTTCAGATGTCTGGTTGTTGTGTGCCATTTTCAAGAAACTGAAAGGCATTACATCCTGTAATTTGTTTAATATTAAATTTCATATTCCATGCAACCCTTCATCTCAAAATATTAATTCTGTGCATTTGGCCATTTTGTTCCACCCCATATAAATATTGTTTTTCAATTTCTTTTATTTTTAAATCTATACTCCTAAGTTTGCCACCATTTCCATAACCACTTCATATTACTTTTAACTTGAAAACAGAAGTTAAGCCTAGTATTCTATTTTATTTATTATCAGTAACAAACAAACTTCTTAACGAGTCTGTCCAATTATGAAAGCTAGGTTATTCTTACTTTGCACTACTCTCTTGAAACAAGCTTTGTGTATCATAATAATAAGCTGTCCTGTACAATAGCAACTAGATTTTCCCTTGATAAAGTTTCCTGTCACTCCTGTTAGACTAACAGACTTGTAGTTCCCAGGATTTTTCTCTTGTGCTGAATGTTGCTGAATGTTGTGCTGAAGGTTGCCACACTTGTTGTTTTCTAGCCATGGGGCACTTCTGCACTAGTCAGCAATATGTGAAAGACCTCCATCAGGAGATTTGCCACGACCTTGGTCATATTCCCTTTGATCATAGGAGGCATCCCATTATTTCCTGTACTTTATACTTCCTTATGACAGCCATTTATCTCTCAGCCCCCTCCCTTTCTGTGCCAGCATTTAACACTGCTGTCCTCCCCCAGTCCTACATCTTTCACAGTACTGCATCCTCCCTTTGCTTTCCTTCAGGAAGTCTGCTTCAAATTTTTCATTCAATAGCTTGCTAATTTGTCTGTCTTCCTTAATCTTCCTTCCAACTTTGCTCAGCCTAGCCAGTTTCCTCCTTCTTTTTTTTTCTCCTACTACATTTCTAAAGACGACTTTGTTTTCCATGTTACCCAATCTATCAGTCATCTTTTATCTTTCTCCTTTGCTTTTACCCTCATCCACTTTGTTACTATTCTGTTTGTTTCCTTCACCTACTAAGTCCCTCCCTCCTTTCCTTCCATCTTTTATATACTCTGTCTTTTTTCTCCAATCCCAGCTGCTAAACAATCCCAAGCCCTTCTCCTTGTCTACTGCTGTGACATTAAGTATACTGTCTTAATCATCTCCTTCCTCAACATGCTGTCTGCTGGCTCATTTGAGAATGATCTCACAACCCCTGTCCTCGAATCACTCAATATCCTCCCTCAACCTGATAGCTACCATCTCTGCTGTCTTCTCTGACATGTAATTGGTGCATGCCAGCATCACAGAATGTATCCATTCCTACCACTTAGTTACCACCTAGGTCACGTCTTGCGATGTTTTGCTAATTGTAAGCCCTCCAGCCTATTTCTGTACTCTGGTTACTCTTCTCATTCTTGGAAAGACTTTTAATATCCTTGTCTGATTCTGCAGTTAACAAAATCCTCTTTCTGTCACCAGCATGGCTCTTGTTCCCTTCACTCTCTGCCTCATTCCACATACTCTACAGTTTTTACCATTTTCCTTCAGCTGAAGGACCCCAGTCCTCCTTATTGTCCATTCCGACTACATCTTTCTCCTAGCCCCATCTGGTCTCTTTCCCAGCCCTTAGAAACTCTACTCACAAACTCTCTCCACTCTTCATTCCTTTACTTCCTGTTCACTTCCCTTCTCCTATCCTTGTGACACTGGCTTCTCCATGACCACCTCTTGTTGTTTCTTTCCTTTTTCACTTATCACTTTGGTTTACACTGCTCACTTCACCTTAGAGTTCTTCTTGCCATGCGTTCATGGTTCCATGGCCTACTTTCTATCTTTACCTTACTCTTTACCACTTAACTTGCCTGTATTCCTCTAACAATCCCTGTTCATGGCTTTTTGGCCTCTGTCGTCCTCCTTCTGAATTTTCCTATGCTATTCCATCTGCTAGCTTCATATTACATGCTTCTGCCTTGTCTACTGGCCTGTCCACTAGCATTTCTAGCTTTCAGAGTCACCCACATCCTGTGCCACCCCAAGCTATTCCCTGTCATGCAGCACTGTTCTGTTTGTTCATGCTGTTTCACTGTTGGATCCCTTGCTTTTTTTGGTTTATATAGCTATAGCTTTATGCACTGAGTTAAGCTTTTTTGGTGTAAATGTTAACCATAACTACTTGCCTAAATAATAGTGAGCATCATAGCCATCAGATAGATTAAAACAAAATTGTTTGCAAATGCAACTGTATATGTAATATAGAGTTACACTAGTGTATAGATTAGCAAACTAATCTACACTTTAGCAATGTTATGTCAGGTCACAGTGTGTGTGTGTGTGTGTGTGTGTGTGTGTGTGTGTGTGTGTGTGTGTGTGTGTGTGCGTGTGCATGTGCGCGCGCGTGTGTGTGTGTGTGTGTGTGTGTGTGTGTGTGTGTGTGTGTGTGTAGAAGTCTGTGCATTTATATGTGAACATGTGTGTGTGTCTCTCTCTCTCTCTCTGTCTCTCCCTCTTAATGCTCAATTTACACATTTAAAATATGCATAGGAGTTTGGATTTTTCTACACATTCTTATTAAAGTAAAGGTGAAATAATACACATAAAGCATGTTTGTTCTTTATGCCTCATCAGTTACTTTTATGTATATTTTTAAGTGTATGTGGGGGGGTGTAGGGGTCTTTTGGTGGTAATTGCAGGAGCCATATGTCAATCCATAGGATGTTCTTGTTTATTTATTTATTTATTTATTTATTTATTTTTGTTTTCAAGTGCTTTTATCTATTTCCATATCTATGGGTGAGTGATATGTTCCCCTCACAGAAAATATTGACAGCATGGTTGTGTTGTCTTCTGTTAATGAAAAATATGACCACATGTATAACATCACGTAAGGAGTCTTGGGAAATGTACATAGAGATGCAAGTAAGAGTTAACCACAATTCAGTTTCAGGCAGGACTGTATGGTATAAAATGGTCTCAATGTATTCTGCAAAGTTCAAAGAGCAGTAGACAGATATGCCTTTTACTTGCCTTAAGGACTGTAAGTGTGTAATAGCCAATTCATGTTTGCTCACCATTTTATGGTAAACTCTAAAAGAAAGCTAAAATCAGGCATCCTCCTTTTATTACTATGTCTGTGGTAGAAATATTATGTTCCACTAATGCCATCCATTGTGGTTGTTTGATATGCTCACTGCTATGGCCCTGTCTTACACTTACTGGAGTGTCTATCTGCTAGATCACACAAAATTACTTGACTACAAACAGTAGAACGTGACATGAAAAGACACATATGTTCTTATTTTCTTGTTAGTCTTTATGGACTCCTGTTGTTTAATGACATGCTTTTAATAAGAGTGTAGTTTCTATACAAATGGAGATAGTGCGGTACATAAAATAGTAATTCTAGATGCAGAACAGAGTTTAAGATGATGGAATGTAATGGACACCACCCCAGCAATATTTTGTGAGATGCTTATAATAAGAGATAGTGAAACAAAGCAGTATCAAGACAATGGAGTTTGAAATATCAAAGTAATAGCAAAGTTTCAGCATAAAAAGTAGGCCACCTGTTCTGTATACATCTGGAATGGCAGAATTCTGAATGGAGTCATATATGGAACAGGTAGCTTTTGGGGACCAGTAAGTTATGACTATTATGTACAAGGCTGTCAGAAAAGCTATCTCATAAAGCACAGTAAAATAGTCATTAAAATCATTTTACATTTCCAAGTTGTTTGTTTTTCTCAATGTTTTCTCTTGGATAGGTGGTGGGAAAGGGTCCTGTTTTATTATGGATGGTCACTTTAAAACTGTGGCATTGTGGAACTGTGCCACAGTGTGGAGCTAAGGGACTAAATGATGTTTTGTTTCATAGACAGCAGGTGGACAGACAGCGTTTTTGTTCAGGCTACAGAGCAGTGAAATTACATGTAAAAGGATGCAAATTAGAAGCTGAATAATAGAGAAGGTTAACAAAGAAATCTGTAGCATAAAGAGGAAAACTACAGAACGCTTTCTTGTACAAAATGGATTTTACCCACAGTAAACATCCTAAAATGACACATTCTTAACTTCAAAATAAGCAGCAAATCAGAAAACAATTTAAAGAGACAACAGGCGGCATCTGAGGACAAGGGCTTTGTGTGAGTTTAAAATGTTTTGTAGTTATGATACACTTAGAGCTTCTGTTATGTTTAGAGAATCCTGCTTTGTAGTAATGTTATTTTTAAGGATTTAATAGTTTTTACTTTATGGTTGAATTTGCTGTAATGCAGTTATTTTGGGGATTAAATGTGTTATAACAGCTAGCTATAATCTTAGGGTGTTAAAATAGTCTGTTACTGCTTCCTTGGTCAAGTATTCACCTGTAACTCAATACGTTTCTGCATCTTTGGTCAAGCACATTCACCTGTTTAATACTCTATAATGCCTATTTAGCTATGTAGTGCCCTTTGGATTCTAAACCATGCCAGTTTCTGGAAACATAAAGAAAAATGTAAAAAAAAGAAAAGGAATTTTGCAGTGTTTTATACCATATATTTACTATTGCAATGTCTTTAATCTGCTTATTGAAATGCTTTATTGTTAATCTGCTTGACTGCTTGGCATACTTCTGAGCTTCCTTTGTTAGTATTTTTAATAAAATGTTCTATTTCTACAGGGCATCTTGTCCCACATGTCAGTATAATTATTAAAGCAAAAAGTTCTGCATTTCAGGTTGCATTTACAGTAGTGCAAATCAGATTTTTTTTTCTTTCATGGAATTCTGTTAATTGTTAACTGGTAAATCGTAGTACTAATGCAAATATCTGCAAGCCTTGTTTAATGAATAAATCATGAAATAAGCTCATGTCTTCAGACTGTCAGCTCCATGAGACACTCATGCACTGCCATGTGTGTACTAAATGATATTATTTATTTTCCTGGAGGTTCTGTCTTCACTAGACTTTGGAGTGCACAAGCGAAGGAGTTGCCTAGTGCTGTGGACTAAGAAATGTCCTATAGCTGTATTATAATTTTCATTAAAGGTTGAAAGAAGTGAAAGTAATTAGGTGGGCTCACTAGCTGAAATAATTTTTAATTATGACCCAATGAAATCAGTGTTTATATGCTTCTGTTACTTACATGAGCTCTGCATTCCATCTCTTCTTAGATGCGGATATCTGATTTTAAAGGATATATGTAGCCTGAATGGACAAATATAAATATACACATATACATATATGAATATGTGTATGTGTGTATATGTATGGATATATAAAATTCAAGTGCATGTTTAATGATTGTAAATATGACTATATATATTTTTGTTCTAATTGTGTGAATTTAGCCGCATTCTTACTACGTACAAGAGTCTTAATATTATAGTTTGATAAGACAGATGCCACTAGACAGAAACTCCACAATCTTCTAAGCTAGTAAAGTGCTCTTCAAAAAACAATGAACAGCTCATGAGTTTCTTTGTTATAGGAGTTGGTATGTGAGAGGCATTCCATATCCCTTATACAAGGTGCTGAACCAGTTCATAACTCAAGAATCCAGATTTTGCATCCTTGTCGGGCTATGGTGATGGCTGTGTAATTGATCAAATTGAACTAATGTTTTTAAGTGAAATGAGTTTAAATATACCGCCAAGTGAAGCTGAAGTTCAAAAAAATGGTGGAGCTTAAGACTATGCATTGCGTGCAGTAATATTTCATGTGGTAAACATTCATCAGTGCTGTAAAAACTCTGTGGATTTACATATATTTCTACCAAGATGGAAACCAGGAGTGTCTGTTGAAAGTGTAAAGATTTTAACAGCAGTCACTGTAATAGTACAACGTTGAGGCGTACTAAGGGAATGTCCTCTTTCCTGATTGATATACCAAATATCAAGTACAGCTGCAATCTGCCACTTGTAACAGGTGAGAGGGTTACACTTTTACTGCTGTGTTGTTCTGCTCACTGATTTTAGTGTTTACATTTTTTTTAGCTGCTTCATTTAAATACTTCATCATTTCAGCATTTTCATATTTTATTCAGCCAGCATTACTTACAAGTCTGATTAGTGTGAAACCAGTGTCACTGGTCAGGTAGTCAGCAAGGTATGGTTATAAAGGAAGGGCTTGGACCATGCCTTGGGTCAAGACCCATGATATTTATTTATGTACCTGTGAAGTCACTGACTGAACTTATTCCTCTAATTTCCATGGGAAAACTTCCAACACACATTTAGGGTAGATCTTATCATAGAATATATACTGATCAATAAAATAGTAATTAATAATTTCAATCCCCCATTTAGATTACAAGAGATGCCCTTAATTTGAATGCGCCACTTATTTTATTATCTACATTTGAACAACAATCTTACTTTATAATCCTCTTGGGATTGTTTGTATGTTTTATGTAATCTGATTCAATTTTATTTCATTCCATGTTATTTTATGTGTCTGTTTTCTATTGCAACCAGTGATTTGTTTAACAACACTAAACTAAAATTTAATATAAAGTTGAAATAGAATAATCAGAATTATCAGTCCACCCCCCCCATCATATTATATAGGATATATATATATATATATATATATATATATATATATATATATATATATATATATGTATATATAGGATTTAAGTCAACTGGAAGGGGTAATCATTAAGGTAGCCATCATCATGGGTAACTTGAGTTTTTGTCCATTTCCATTAAACCCTATCTTGCCCCAGAGATGAACATGGGTGAGACATGCTCTTGGTGTTAGTGTTACACCATGTCTCACTTCCATTTGGGAATGATATTAGCAGGATGCTGTAGCCATCCACAGAAGGCATGAAGTGCAGATTTCCTAAAGTCCATCAGGGAAATCTGACCAATATATATGTGCACTCAGACATACTCATCTTCTGAGATGGGTGTGTCCATGCTGCCTTGATTGTGCCATCAGTCTCTAAGCTGGTAATCAAACCTGCGACTTCTGAGCCTTTGTCAGGGTTACTTCCCTGTATGTCATCTTCACAAGCTAACCATATGTATGCATGCCTAGTTACAAAAGGAAAGCAGATTATATAAAATAAGTTTAAGCTAATGCATTCATATTTGTGATCATTACATAATTACAGCAATGAAAACAGTTAAAACTGGCAGATGAGTTCTGCTATGAAATGCTGTAACCTTACTTATTCCGATATTATTTTCCACACTCCATATTCTTTACACATTGTACTTCAGTGTAAATGGACTTTGTTTCATGTTGGACTTGACGTCTACACGGCACTCTATTAACTGTGACAGCTTGCCAGAAATGCATTTGGCCTTTATATATCTTAGTAATTCTACATCATTTTATTGATATATTGACATCCATCATTTAAATGTTGTAACACAGTGAAATTACTTGCATACCCGATAACTCTATATGCTGCACTTCCGTTTGTTTAGTATAACAACTCAGTATGGACACCATGAAATTTCAGAATTGAATACTTACTCTTTAGAAATGCAGTGCTAGGAATATGAAAACTGTGGAGAAACTCTCACTCCTATAATCCCAGAAAAATGTACTTTGCTGGAGCAACTTTGAAACATAATTATCTTGTGAATCAGATACTGTTCTTAAAAAAACTCTGTCTTTTAGTTATGAATTATAGTAGTCAGACTAAGTTACAGCTCCACAGCAGGGAGAAGAATGAAAACAACATTTTAATAGCATTTTTGCAAGGTTGGGCTACTTCCCACACCTCAGGTGAAGGACTTCACCCTCTTTACTTAAATATACTAATTCTACATTCTCGCAGTCATTATGAAATGAAACAGGATTACACAGAATCATTGCCTGTTGTCACTGGCAGTGATTTTCCATGGAAAATGTGTCTTAATGAAATAAATCTTAATAGCTATAAATTGATAAGTTCAAACCTTGATTAACTGCAACTTGTTGACTAATACTTTATTGCATGATTAAGGGGAGGGGCAGAGCTTCCACAAAAAATCATATAACATATATATACTTCACGATCACACTACTGTTGAGAGAAAGGATAAGCCTGCATAGAGTGAATCAGGGTCTTTATACTATCACACAACACACCTTGGGAAAAAAATCGCTGTTCTGACAGATTGGTTTTGTAAGCTTTCACTTACATGGGGTTGATTAATCACCGTTCGCTTACCTAAGCATTTGGTGATCTAATATAGACCTGTTAACAGGACAGGGGTTCTTAAGACTTCAGGTGTTCCATAATCTGCTTCCTTCATTTTATAATTTATTTCACATACAATTACGTTCCTAGTTAAAGCAGTGTTGGAAATCCCTGTCTCACACCATCCTCATTTGTACGTCTTTACTTAGCCAAACATTTACCACAATTTTTACTTTATTATTTCTGTAAGCAGCAGACATATATTTCTGCTTTTCCCACTGATATTGTATTCTTTCTTTATCACATATAAGATTCCATGCCCTCTTGTATCAAATGCCTAATTAAGAACCCCTACCATAAGTTTAGGTGTTTCTCCTCTATTATAATATTGTCCACAATCTCTCTTACTACTATTAATAATTATTGACATCTCTTCCCTTTTATACTATACATACTGTATTCTATAACATTTTTCATCTTTGTTACAAATCTCTTCTAAAATATTTTCTTAAAAATCATTATCAATCATTATTGTTCAGTACTATTGGTCTCTAGTTTTTCATTATAGATTTTTTCTTCTTTCTTCCAGGTAAATTTAAGTATTCTGCTGCATAATTCTATATACAGAAAATCTTTATTTAGCCATTTATTCAACATTTTTTAAAAATGTTCATTTTTCTGTTTCATTTTTATTAAACATGCCATATCCCTGCAGCCAAATCTATATTCACTTCTCCTAATACTTTATCTAACTCATATAAAGAAATCTCCTTTTCAAATTCTTTATTTTCTTTTTCTGAAAACAGTTTTACTTTCCTTATTGTTTTTCATTTCTTATTTTCTCCTTTAAACGTCTCTTGTACATTTTCTACAACAATGTTCACAATTTGTAGCAGAGTTTTTTCTATTTCTATATTTTTCAATTCTTTCACTACCCCACTATTTTCCTTTGCTAGTCTACTTAAATATTCCAAAACGTCTCCTCTTTTTCCCTTGTAAAAGTATATTTGTTTAAATAATAGCTCTTTAATTTTCTCTTGATTTTTATATGATTCTTCCTCTTTAATAAAATACTCTCTATCATTATTTCCTGACTGTTTCAATGTACCTTTATACACTCTCTTATACTTTTCTTTATCCACTATTCTTACATCATATTGCCACTATAAATAACATTTTTATCTGATCTTAAAATTCCTCCACCATTCAGATCATTCAGATCAGTCTTTATAAATGTCCTCATCATAATATGATCTCTCCATAACTGCATTATTAATCTTGTTTTCTTCTTTCATCCATATTTTCTCATTTAACCTTTTTATTCCTTTGCCTATTTTATATATTACTTATTTTTCTTTATTTCTAGTCATTGTGCTAATGGATCTGAAAAATCTGTTTCACTTGCTTCTCCTTTTCTTATAATTAGTCCTTCTCTGATATTATAAAATAATATGTTCCATTTCTGTAGGTACCCCCTCTATAAGTCCACAAGTTTCTATCCTAGTATACTAATTTTCCACATCTCATAACTTCTATTATTTTTCTAATATCATTTCATTTCTTTTTATGTTTACATCTTAAGTTACTTTTAAAATCTCCTATCAATATAATTTTCATACTTACCACTACATAGTCTAGAATCTGATAAAACAAGCTTTCTATTTATTTGCAAGTAACACAGACATAAAATGCTGTTATTCTATATAATTGTTCTTTCCATTTAATATCTACAATAATTAATCTTCCCAATCCTTACTAAATGTATATCTAATCTTTTTCT
The DNA here is from genome assembly GCF_019279795.1 of Protopterus annectens. NCBI lineage: Eukaryota > Metazoa > Chordata > Ceratodontiformes > Protopteridae > Protopterus > Protopterus annectens. The sequence continues at coordinate 325,779,801 of NC_056736.1, forward strand.
GGATTTCTACCAAATATTCCTATTCCAAAACATCAATCATTTCCAAAATTCCAGATTATATTTTCTCCTTGTAGTCTTTCTGTTTGTAATCTTTCTTTATTTGATAAGTACCTTGTATGTTCAAGTACCATTATATCTACATTACATTTATTACACCATCCCAAAACCCTATCCTTCTCACTATATTTATAATATGATTCACACTCATAGAAAGTATCTTAAAGTTGTTAATTTCCCTTTTCCATAACTTTCTAGAGATTATAATTATATTTTATTTCTCATACATTTCCTTTTTCTTTTATGTCTATTCCTTTAAATTTCCTTTTCCTATCTTTTACCCTTCTATCTATTTAATTAATTTTTTCCTTATATTACTGCCCAATTTATATCTTCCTCATCACTTATTTCAGAACCTTCCTCCATTCATTCTTTCTTATCCCTTTCTTTATCTTTGTTATCTAACATTTCTTCTCTTTCCACTACTTTTAATGTTTCCTGTCTTTGTTCTTTTACATATCTTTTCTCCTTAACTTTCATTTTTTTTCAGTCTTACAATCCATCTATAAATGCCCAATTTTCTTACATTAATAACATTTCAGTTCACATTTTTTGTGTCAGGGCACAATTCTCCACAAATGTAGCATTCCTTTTTGTCACAGTTATTTATCAAACATAACATGTTTTGGGTCATCCCCAATATTTCATTGCACCCTGATTTCCTTCAACATTTATCATACTTGGAATAGTTATAATTTTATCTTTTTCTATCTTTAACACAACATTACGTTCACATCCACCAGTCCACAAACCCCTTTCACCATAAACTTTTGCAATGTCCAATACTTCTTTGCATAAATATTTCAAATGTCCTTTTAAAGTCTCTCTTTCTACTTCAGTTCAAAATTATACATGAATCTTCTTTTAAATTTCTTTATATTCCCCAAATAAATTTTCCTTTGTATAAACAGTTTTAAATATAAGGCCACTGAATGTCTCTTTTTTATAGGATATACACTTATCTTACCTCTTGGGCTTTTATATCCAAAGGAACTATTGAGTTGTCCCAAACTTCATAGATGGCCAGTTCTTGCTCTACTTTATTTTGAATACTCATCACATACTTCCATTTCCTATTCTCTTCTGCTTTCTGTTTTTTTTTCTGCAATTCCCATAGTGTCTTTCTTCATCTTGTCTGCATTAAAAGCCCTTTCTACTTCACCATCATCTTTTAGAATCAATTCTGTTTATTCTTTATGTATTTTTATACAAAATGTGTCTCCATGAGACATTTACTTTATTTTCTGGGTCTCTCTGCATCAACATTTATTTTAATACATCATCCTGCAACCCTCCTGACAGGAGGGTAGTAATAACACAAGGCTCACTCATCAACTCCTCTTTTTTGGCTTCAGCAAACAGGGTTTGCTGAAAAGTAACCTAGGAATCCTCCATAATTTTGATAGAATTCTCTGCAGCACTGGTGTTCATGTCCATATCTTTGATATTTTATTTATGTAAAGCACCATTTTCTTCATTGCACTGTGAACAGTAGTTGTGTGTTCTCTCTCTGCCTCCATGGATTTGAGTACAGGAGGGTCCCTGATGCCCTGGCAAATTTACCCTAGTAGTATAAATACCACTTCTGGTCTTCCTAAAAAGAGACCACTTTCATAGTGGGACTAAGGATAAAAAAAAAAAAAATTAAATACATATATGTGTGTGTGTGTGTGTGTGTGTGTGTGTGTGTGTGTGTGTGTGTGTGTGTGTGTGTGTGTGTGTGTGTGTGTGTGTGTACACACACACATATATATATATATATGAATATATATATATATATATATATATATATATATATATATATATATATATATATAGTTTACTATTGAAAGTATGAAACTGCATCGGTCAACCGATCATGATGTTGACCTTAAATGCTGAATCCATACTATCAAAAGAGCAGCCAGTGAGAAAATTAATACATTGGCATCCATAGTTTGATGTATTCGACAGAGCAGGAGGTGATGTCACTCAACCATGCTATGCACCTTAACATATCGTTACACTCTACAGTCAACAATATATTTCTGTCACTGTTCTGCATGGGTGCAAGCCCCCGTGCATGTCCCATGTGGGGGGGCTGCAATACCCACACCCCCTGCAAATTATATATACCAGCTCCAAGATTGTACTACACTGAAGAAATAAGTTAATGTAAAATGACTTCCTCCCTGAACCGCAGTCTCCACTCAGAATAACGAACATAGACACTCAAACTACACTACCCATTCACTGTAGTATAGTCAATGTGTTCTGGCTCAGCATTCTTCCCACTGGAAAATGTCTTTTTGACAGTCTCACACTCGACTGACTGCCATTCAGACACATAATAGTATATATATATATATATTTTTTTTTTTTTTTTTTTTTTTAATTTATTTTATTTTACATTTGTTAACTGGGAAAGTCAGAGTAGACACAGGTCCCTTTTCAGCAAAGGCCCAGGGAGAAAAGCTCTAAGTTACATTACGTAAGTTTTAAATACAAAATAAAAAAAAAATTCATACACACTAAAATAAACAAATTCAAAAAATAATGAAGGTAACAATAAAAAGTTCAGTTCAGTAGAGGCAAAAATCAAACATTATAGTCCCAGTTTACCGAATGTCATAATACTGAAATGAAAAAAACAGAAATACCAAATGGCAAAGTTTTTGTCAGGGTAAGTAACTACTTGCCCAAACTTGCACAAAAGATAAGCCGAGATAAGTAAAACTGGGTCTATATTATAACAACGAATGATCAAATGATCGAACGTTATTATATTAAACTCAAAAGTTCAAATTCACAACACATTGAACTACCAGGACAGTGATTTTTTTTCCAGGGAAAAGAATCGCTGTTCCCAAAAAATATAAAAATAACCCCCCCCCCTACTTAAATATACCAACTCCGAAATCGCACTATAGTGCCAAAAACAGCAAAGTGACAGAAGCGTCCAAGTGACTTCTTTCCCAGGGAAAGAATTTGCTTATATGTAGCTTCATCATTTTGCATTTTTGACATTTGAAGTTCGACCAAGATGCATTCGACAAAATGAGTCTTTGGTCTTCTTATAGGAAGCTGTAAAACCCACCCCTAACTATATATACTAACTCTGAGATTGCACTACAGGGGAGAAAAGGGCATGTTAGGCAAGTGGTTACTTACTCTGAGAAGAACTTCACCATTCAGTATTTCCATTTTCACAATTTTCGCCTTGGTATAATGACGTTCGGTAAATTGGAACTCAGTGTTTCAAAGTAGCAATCATTCCACAGACAATTGCATAAGAAGGTTTAAGCAATTTTTAGATAGACCAGAAAATTATTTTCACAGTCATTTTGGCCATATTTCTAGTTGTCTAACAGGTACACATGATTTTAAGGATATCTTAAAAATATTTGACACAAAGTTATATTAATACAAAAGTCTTGTTTGATTTTTAGCAATGCATTAAAAGTAAAATTACCTAAATACCTGAGATTCAACACCTTTTCAAATGACCTGGAAGAAAATTATTTTTTGCAAAGAATATATATTCTTCTGTTTTAAGATGTGTATTGGGGTTATATGCATTTTATGCTGACATTATGAGAATTACCTTAGTAAAATCAGTTATGAATGTTTTACTCTACCAATTCATCACTATTCTAGGTGTGCTAAATTGGGTTTGGTGGTTTAATCTGCCTCTCATCATGAAAATGTGATTTAGGCTAGAAAGTTAAAGAAGTTTCACAGGGTTAGATTGGCTTATGAGCAGAGAACAATGAGTTATGTTATGAAGATGTCTTTAAAATCAGTATTCTGTTTTGATCAGTACTACAGCTTACATCAGTCAGCACTCAGTTCTTATGATTTTTTTCCACAGTCAACAAAATTAAGTTCACCTGTTGAGAAGTTTAATATAATTTTGGGGTATTTCTTACAGGTCCAAATACCATCACAATCCAGTTGCAGGACAGTATGAAATTTTAAGTGCAAGGGGACCATCAAAAAAGTTGTTTTATAGCCACCAATAAATAAATAAATATGCCACACATGAAAATGAAGGATTTGGGGATAACATCTGCATTAACTCTGTCTTTAAAGCCAAGAGATTATTATAATTTCTGAAGTGATGTCATGGGTTTTAGGCAAAGGCTTATTGTTTATTGCTAAGATGTTCATGGTCTTTAAGCAATTCTTAAGATACCTAAATTTACAATACATTTTGCATGATGTCAATGCATGTACACATTTCGGTACCTTACATAAACAAAGTGCCTGTAATCTGCCTTTAGCCAAAGCACTTGCACGATTTGAAACATCACATAGCAAGGACATTTGAGAGGTAGTTGACCAGTGTCACTGTACAAATATAATTTAGCTGATGAGGAATGGAAAACATTAAATGAAATTAAAACATATAAGCCCATTACAATCATGAAACATGACAAAGGAAAAGGGCATACTCATGAAGGAAATTGTTGATTACAATAATTCTATGATAGCATTAGTTTCCAGTCAATCAAAGTGTGTTGAAGTTTATTTGTATGAAGTGAATGAGCTTTACATCTTCATTAATTACATTGTTGGATCAGTGTTATCTGATACTATTAAAATGCACTTGTAACGTTTCTAAGTCACACTGCACGTGAGAGGAGTACTTTTCAGCATTCCAAAAATTCACAAAAATAAGACAGTGGTGGCTAGTGACTTCAAGTAAAATGGGGGCTGCTGGAGACAGCTGAATGGGTGGGGCCAATGGGAAGGAGTGGGGCCAACTAGAAAGGGGCATGTCTATGCTCAAAACTACAAAAACTGGGACTTTAATTAAATATGCTGCCCAAGGTATAAAACTCTCATTATGAGAGTCCAATCAAGACAAAATGAAGTGGAGAAGAAAAAAATATTTCACTGCATTGGCTAGATGACAGCTTACTTAATATTTACATGGAAACAAAAAGGTTGTGAGGCATGAACAAATAAATTACTTTTTATATACATTACTGGAATGCCAGTCAAAATCAAGTATAAAAAACAAGCAGCACTCAATTCAAATCTCTTCTCCTTGCACTGCAGTTGTAATTATAATTTATATTCAGCTTTATAAAAGTACCAAGTAACATGCTGAAAGTAGCAATCTGTGATACCCCCACTTGTAAGAATGTTTCTTATCCAAAAAAGACCTGCTGCCTGACAGCAACCATCTACTTCTTTCATGGGAAAACATGATCAAAATAAAATATGAACCGCAAACAAGAAACTAGCTGAAGATAAATTGCTTAAAGGATTACTGTACAGGTTATGGACCACACATGATAGACTGGTATTCTGTTTAGTTTACGGGTAAAGCCTGCAAAGATGACTGCAAGTCTCCAACAAATGTAATGAGCTTCTGAAAATACTGTAACCCTGTCCTTTATTACAAATACTGTGAAATGCATTTCAATACCTAAGGCTTATATGTTATCTAGTTATGTAAATATTATATGCATGGCAACAACAAAAAGCCTTTCAATGTTGGTAATTCTTTAACAGTATGATTATTAAAGCTTACTTGCATCTTACAATCTTAGAGAAGCTTACCTGATGGTCATTAAAGCATTGATATTTAACTGCAGAGCAACAGGCACTGCAACAACATGCATTTTCTGAATAATAAGAAGCATAAATCAACAGTATAAAAATATTACAGAAAACCAGAACACTATGCAAAATCTGTGGCAGATGAAAAGTCACTGTGGTACTTGTGTCTACCTGGGATGGGGGGATACTCTGCACAATTACACTGCATAACTGCTCCTTGCCTTGGTTGGACACATCCAGAGTCACTACATGGGGGAGTGGGGTGCAACAAGTATGTCACAATTTGAAATGTCTCTGGCCAATGGTGATGGCCCTGACACATTTGTCATATCTCTCAACCTCAGAGCAAGAAATCTGGACAAATACATAAATAGAAATGGGACAAATGACCAAAAATAAGGAAAATTTGTAAATATTGCTCTTATAAACACTTAGAAAGATAATGGTCTTGCATTAGTATGAATTTTCTGAAGGGTATGAAGTCTGAAACTCATATGTCAGTCATTATTTTCTATCTTCAATCTTTAACGATTTGCCATGAATTTGCCAGAAAACCACAATTTTATGAAAAACAGACCAAAAATGTGATGCAAAAATATAAGATAGCCACACAATACAGCCGGGAACCTGTCAAAGAAGGGACACTTTTTTAATATTAGTACTGTTAATTTGAGCAGCTGACAAAATAAAAGAATCTACATGCATTTCTGAAATAAAAGTAATGTATAACTCTGATCATTACAGTTATTTATTAATTGTAAACCCTTCATGTTTTCATCCAAAATTGCCATTTTGTGGAGGGATTATTAGGGAAGCGCAGAATTTTTTGCCAAAATCGGGGACAGTTGAGAGGTTTGGATATACATAATTCTACAGAGTGATATATTTGACCGTACCTCTCAACCTCTTAATGCAGGAAATCTGGACAAGGCCAAATATATTGGGGGGAAATACAAACAATACAAACAATTCCTCTTGTTTAAACTTAGAAAGTTGATAGAATAACAGGTCTTGCTTTAGCATGCCTTTTTCTGAAGGGTGTGAAGTCTGAAACTCAGTGTCTGTCATTATTTAGTGACTTCATTCCTAAATGAATTGCCAGAAAACCACAAATTTTATGAGGCACAAACCAAAAATAAGAAGCAAAAATCTATTCATTCTGAAAAAAATCTGGACAGTTGAGAGGTATCATTCAGCCAGGGTTGTCTTTGAGTTTGCCATCCTTCCCAGCTCACAGAATCATGGTTGAATCGGGCCTCCCCCCTGCAGCCATTCCAATGTCTCATTACTTGGCTATTTCACCTCATTTACCATAAACACTATATTGTGCATACTGCTTTACTTCTGCAATGATTTGGATTTCATTTAAAAGTTTTATTTTACATTTTATAGCACAAACACTAATAAGCATTTGCTAAACAAAGCAATGCAGTCTCACAATGAAAATAGATTTAGCATTAAAACTTTTCTGCCCTTAAAATTCACATTCATTGAAACAGCATTGAAACCCACATTCAAAGAAAATACATTTGGCCACTGGCAGATAAAGATTAACTTTGGGCTGTTGTCAAATCATGGGACCCTTGCACACAAAACATACATGTGTTCTTTGATACACCTTTCTGATTTTAATAAATTATATTCCTTTTATAATACAGTACAGTTGTTAAAGGGCATTTTAAATTTGCTTTGAATATTTTTCCAGTAAACAATGAAACAAAATGCATGCACCAGTAATGGCAAAACTGCCCAATTCAGAACATATCCATCATAAAAGTCTGCTCAAAATTCTACAACCCACCAGTATCAGTAAATATGCACAATCTCTTCAGGAGTAACAGTCATCTAAATAATTCCACATTAAAGAAATCTGAAACTAATGAAGAGGTTGCTGCTAGCAAACAACTTTATATTTCATTGTTTCATCTACAAATAAAGTGCCTGTTGCCTTTGAGGAATACATTGTCTATGTTACATTAAAAAACTGATAAGCTAGTAATGTAATAGCAAATGGATGGCAAACTGATAATGGGTTCATAGTTACTAGGTATCTCCACCAAAGAGGATATTCTCAGGACTGCAGCATCCACACCCTTTAAAAGTACAACACAGTACAGTATCAGCAATGCATCCACATACTGTTGGAGTAGAACCCACAGCCTTCTCCATCAAAAGCAAGTTTTCATCCTGTTATGCTATTAACAATGCAAGCAAACTCCACATAAGTAGCATTAAACTTCTCTTCCCTTGAAGCTCTGAGCGCCTTGTAAAATCCACTCAACACTCAACTGTATCTCTCAACATTTCAGCACAAGAAATCTAGAAAAAGCCAAAAATTTATTGTGGGAACAAAAGCCCAAAACCAGGGACACATTTTAAACATTGTTTGTATAATCTTGGAAAGTTCCCAGAATAAAATGTTGTGTTACCAGCATGCATTTCATTGTCAAGTCTTTTAACCAAGGAACCTGTGCACTACAGTCAGAGCAACATACCACTATGCCAAATCAGCTGTTTCTTGAAAGACAGGAAAACTGAAACTTAAATGTCTATCATTTAGTGAAATCAGTTCCCACCATAGCTCTCAACCTCTTAGCACAAAACACCTGGACAAAGCCAATAATGAGGGAATACAGCCCCAAAACATATTCAGTGAATTCAGTTCTCATCATAGCTCTCAGCATAAATAAACCTGGACAAAGTCAATAATGGGGGAGTATAACCCCAAAAATAGAGACAGATTTCAAATATTGATCTTATAAACTTAGACAATTACTAGACTAAAATATTTTGTGTTACCATGTACTTTCTGAAGTCTGAAATTCAAATGCTTGTTATTATTTAGTGAATTCAAAATCCAGAAAACCACAGATTTTATGAGGAACCAAACAGAACAAAAATATGAGGCAATAATCTGAATAGTTTTCACAAGTGGTGGCGGGTAGGGAATTTAGACTCTTGCTACTTGCACCCAAGGTACAGGGTTTGAGCTTGAGTTACTCTCTACCCACCAGGTATGTTTCCTGAGTTTCCCTCTAGCAACCAGGTATACTTAACTGGGGGCATTTTACACACACACACACACACACACACCGGCGAGTGCAAAGTCCTTCCTGCAGCAGCTTCGTTCCACAAAGTCCCAACTTAAGTCCTTCTTCCTACAGCAGTGTTCATTTGAAATGCAATTCCTTCCCCCAGCATTCGTTTGAAATACAATTCCTCCCCTTCTTTCCCATGAGAGCAGCTATCCAGCCTGCAGACATTGCAGTCCAGTCCCCTTCCAGTCTGTGCAGTTGCAACCACATAGACTTTTGGGCATCTGTAGTCTGATGCCTTCTCTTCCTAATCTAGACTGGATAAACAGCAGTCCAGATTCCCGCACGTGTGCGCGGAGTTCCGGGAACACACCAAGCATGAATGCGCAGAGTTCCAGGAATCACTAATCAGTTTTATTTCCTTTTTTTTTCATTTACAGCTGGGGGTCTGCAGTCCTGCCATCCAATAGCATGAGCTGCCCCTGGAATAAGACTAACCCCCATTCAGCAGCTGCTGCTAAAAGCTCAGAAACAAAGTAGACAATGACATTCATAATTCCTGACATTTGTTTTGTGGAAAAAGTGGGTATCTTTGTTAATATCCAGGGAATTACTGATTGTTATTCCATAAAGACTTGTATTGCACTCTTATATACCTGAATGCCTCAAAATGAGGGTATGGGATTTTTGAGGCTATTTTATCCAGTTATTTGTCCATATGTATGAAAGTTATTAAAGCCATTTGCCCTATAACATATCCCATCCTGAAAAGTATCTTTTTATTTTCAAAATAAATATTACAAGTCAACTAGTAGGGTAGTGATAGGTGCATCTGTAAGCAAATGTAATATTCACACGATAACAATAGGATGTGTTAAATAAGTTATTTTCTAAAACAGTTTTTAATGTAGGTGCATTGACAATTGTTTTCCATTTCTCAGAGAAAATTTCAAGTGATAGAAGCCCTTATGGAAAAAAAAAAAAACAAATGAATAACACTACCAGTCTGTTCGGTTTTATCAGTTTTATGTACTATATACTATCTTAGTCACAATATAATAGCATAATTTGATATAAAGTTAATGGTTTCAGATGACATAACTGAAGTTTTAAAAGTTTATAGAAAACATACACCTCTTTTTTCATATTTATAGCTCAGAGTTTTCCACTGTAATGTGTTAAGAGAAATGAGGGCATCCCATTTGACATATAGGGAAACTGATTGCATGAATCAAGTTTCTTTGTTAAAATCAACATTTTAGGTAAAAGATATAGAAGTGAATTGTTTGAAAGCATAGCAAAGGATATTTTTAAATACAGGAAAGATGTTTATAGTGGTCTCTTACAATAAGTGAAGTGTGGCACCAAGTCAACATATTTCAACCACTTCATTTGACAAATTAATGATGGTCATTTCCCTCATTATTAATACTAATACTAAGTCCATCAAACAACTTTTTAACAAGAATTGAAAAAATATGGAAAAGGAAGATATGCTTAATATTATTGTTCCTGACGCTAGATCTGGTAACAGGAATTAATGTAATGCCATGAAGTATTAAAGCAGGAAGGAACAGACTACATTATGTTTCGGTCACAAAAAGAGACGGGAATGTTTGTTTGCCTCATGCAGTTCAGCCTTTTTTATATACAAAGATTGTATAATATATTTGAAGCATATAAACAGAGTTTGGCCTGTATGTATTGTCATTATAACTGTAAGAGTTCATTTGTGTTCTATCTTGTTCTCTGCCCTCGGTGAGATTTATGTAGGGGGAGTGAAGGGGAACAATAAAAGGATTTATGAACATAAATATTGTATAGAAAGTAAAGACAAAACAAATGCATGACATAGACATTTAATTGTGTGCCAACTTTATAGGAAATTTCTCTTTATATTTTTAGACAGTATGAATACCACTTTTAAATACAGTAATTCTGATACAGTGATAGAATGCCTATAACTCAGATGACAATTAATTTTGAATATTATTGAACTTCTTTGGCTTAACGAGTCAGTCAGAATCAGAAGTGAAGCAAAGTTAAGACCTGCCACGTAAAACAGAAACAAAATGGAGGGAGATGTTCTATCATTTTGAAGTATTGTTACTCTTTCAGTTTTATACATTTGCAGAAAGTCTGTTTATTAATGAATGATGTTACATTGCATTTTCTATTTAAATATGCATTTTTCAATGTTCTGATAATGTCTTGAGAGTATTGATTTTTTTATAAAGAGAAAAGTGCTTAACTAGTTTTATTTAAAAATAAGTCATCTACAAGTGAAATTGTATCGTGTTTTTAGACAAATTTTAAAGAGATTTTAATTTCTTGCCTGTAGCAGCTTCTATTTTTCAGGTTGGTTTCTCAGATGTAATTATACATAAGTTACAGGACACACAGATTGCAAGACAACTTTCTAATAATTTATTTCACAAGCGATAGAAATTAGCATTCTCCTTTTCACTTAGTGGAACCCTTGTAAAGTTGTAAAGGTTTAAAATATACAAATGACTCCCAGAGTTCCCAAGAGTCAGCAAACTAGAGAGAGAAAATAAATGCCTCATTCTCAACAGTCAATAGGTAAATTGTTAAATGGTAGTAACAATTGTATATTCCACATCATGGGTAGGAAAATTGTTCAGGTAGAGTCCAGATAGCCAGGAAACTTCACAGATTGTAGGAAATCTATACTGACTACCCTCAAGCGCCACCAATGTAGAAATGTCATATGGTTTTATAAACAAAGTCATCCACAAAATTTACTTTATAAAGTTTAACTGCAAATAAATAAAAAAAAAAAATAAAACAAAAGTGTCTTGCTTGCAGGTTGTTAGAATCACCCCAAATAGACAATGCTGTCAGTTCTGATGTCTACATAAATTAAACAAAAAGTAAACAAACCCTTACTTTCAGGATTATTGGAAAATAAAGAATACACAGAAAATCCAGTCACTGAAACTTCACAGACTTTCCTATATTTGATAAAGCAGTAATCATAGTTTTAAGCCAATTCACCTTCCAGATATACAAACAGTTCTCAGGATACCATGTCCATATACTTTATTATTCAATTAGGTAACTTCTTCTAAAAATTTCCAAGAAATTTGATTTTTTTCCATTCGGGGTCTATGTATATTATGCTAACGTACCTCTTCTAACCTTAGGGTGATCCTTCCAATTGCCTTTCTCCAACACTCAATGCAAATTCAAGTCTCCTCCTCCTTATAGCTCCTTCCAAGACCTTCCAGATCATGAACTATTGTTTCTGAAGAGTTCCTGTTCCTCATATACTCTTTCTTGCATGCGTATTGCCCTTCATGTGCCTTCTGTAACATACTCTGGAGGAATGTAGTTCCTGTTTTGGTATTTCTTGCTAGGAACTTCCCATCCCAGCACAGCCACCATTCTAAACAGGGGTTATACCATTCAGCAGATTAAGCCTTCTGACTTACATGTTTAGCTTACTTATGCAGTGATTGTGGAAGTGTAGATCTTTATCTGTTACCATAATTATTGTGAAAGATACCTTTTTATCTCCCATCAACAGCAGTGATCATTTTATACTACTCAGTCTGTCAATAATCTTACTGTTACATATTGACATCTGCTAACAGTAGTTGTGTGGTTCAAGTTACATTGCAGAAATTGGAATATCTAAGCAATGTTTAAAAAAAGAGCACACAGAGCTCTAAAACACTCTTCTGAAATAGACAGAAACAGATTCAGAATGATGGCTTTGTGGAGTACATCTGATCAAGTCATATGTATCATTTGCTATAAAATTAGCAGGTCTGAAAAATTAGTATCTCAATGCAGGAAGCTTGTCCAACAAGACATCTGAATTGCAAGTACGGTTTATCTTATTTAAACCCCATGTGCTATCCATCCACGGAACCTAGTCAAAACAATATCTATGATGCAATGAATTTCAGGCACCTGGCTACTTGATCTACCCTAAGGATTACATTGGTAAATGACCTGATAGGCTAACCATAATGATGAATAATCAGCTGACCTCTATTATATATAAACAACAGTAAGCTTAGATAAGGGAGGAGAAGCTATTGCCAATGTTGTTTTTATAGAAGGATCCAAAAAGAATCATGGAGGTTATGCTACTGTATACAAATGAAAATAGACCCATTGCTAATCAAAACACTCATGTAGTTTGGAAACAACCAAACAAAAACTTTCATACTGAGAGACCTGAAAATCCTGAGTGGTGAAAGAATAAATCATTGAATTTCATTTGGCTAACATAAGCTCATTAGTATAACATTTTAAATAGATGGAAGAACTGAAGTAGCAAATATACTGTACTAGATTTTAATGAAAACACCAAACAAGAACACTGCAGCACTTTCTAAAAGATCATGTAACTAATGTTAAAAACTGGAAGTATGTCTTACATTCTCAACCAATCACAAATCACATGCAAAGCTGAACAATCTTCCCCTTCATGTGACTGAGAAGGACATGTAAATGACCAAAAAATCCACCATTTCAAATTTGCCAGCAATTGATACTGCTTAATAAACATTCGCTATATGGATCTTAGATAAATATGCACTCTAGGAAGAGCCATTCAAATTAAAGCAATAACATTTCCATGAACAAGTTCCACTGTAAGTAATTTAATAACATGAAAAATGCTCACTGGTAGGCAATAGATTAGACTAACAAAGCAATAGTATTATATATCCCTTCAGAAAGAAATATGCCCAACCATGAGCAACAGTTTTGGAGGGGGATAAAAGAATGTTAGGGGTAGGCATAAAAAGTTTTACTAGTCCATTTTTCACTTTCAGCACAGTAGACAGAGCGATCAGCTTTCAGAAAACCTTCCCTGCCATGACTAAAAGAGTAACACAGAAGTTTCCACCAATCCCAAACAGAAATTGTCCCGGTCCCCTTCATTGAGACACATCACACCAAATGACATTTGACGACCTTTATTAGATTTCCATAACATAGCTTTGATCACCAACTTTATTAATTACAACTATCCATGATACAATTGATTCTAAATACAGCATAATATCCTTGTAGTGTTAATCAGAGCAGCGTACCTACTCACCCTGCACCAGTAAGCAGCGTCCATACTTCTACTCACTTACTTTACTTATGAAGCAGCGTCCTATCTCACTTCATACACCATTCATTGCAATGTTAATCAGGGCAGTGTACCTACTCACCCTGCCCAACAAGCAGGGTCCATACCTCTACTCGCTTACTTTACTTATGAAGCAGCATACCAACTCACTTTATACACCATCCATTGAATTACCATCCACCAAATAAGCACCATCCTTACCTCAGCTTGCATATCTAATCAGCAAGCTTCCTCCAACTACTCATTTCCTTTCCCCAGATCCTTGAAATGAACATCCAGACATCAGAGGGGGAACAGAAGAGGGCAAGCCTATCCCTCTTCTCTGCCAATCAGCCTGACCAGGCTGTGCCCACTCCCTTCTACCCCACATTGTTCAATCCACTTTCCATAAAGGGAAAGTTAAGCCAAACATCATTTGGTGTACCCATCATCTGTAAAGTACCTTAGAATCCCAGTTCTGTATGTGCAACAACTCCATTACCATAGGGAACAGTCTAACTCCAACTTTTATGTCCTACCTTAGCTGGCAGAAAACCAGCACCTCTTGACCTAGTTCCCAAAAACCCGCCTATGCTCAGCAGCAAAATACTCTACACACCCAGCCATAAATACCCCCAATTCACTCATTACCCAACCATACTTAACTCCTGCTTGGCCCTGGCCTTTCCCCTGGAGAGCTATTTCCTTATATTACCTATACCACTAGTAGGCAATTAAGACCTGTCCTACGCGGCCTTATCCTGCAACCAAGCTTCCTTTAAACCTTCTAACTCCCCTGTAACAATGCACCCAGCTTTAAAACTACCCCACCAACTGCCTACCTACCACACTTCTTAAAACGCTACTCACCAAATTGACCCAAACACCAAGTGAAATGATCCTTGTGGTATCCTGTAAAACCTTAACTTGTTATGTAACATTAACACTACCTACTCAAAGGACAAATTTGTCACCCTAAAGACACCTCCTGTTAGGAACGAACTTCAGCATCCTATCAAACATCTCATTGGTCCTCCCCTAAATACAGTTCAACCACTGAATGACTAAATACAACCACCCCAAGGTTCTTAAGAAAGCAAGGGATGAACTTCACTGGCTTGCAAGAGCCATAGGGGTTTAGCCTAATAAGCCCTGTGTTCCTATGAATGTTGTGCCTACTCATCACCTGGGATCCCCATGCTCCCCATAACCATCCCCACCCATTGCCCCCTTGCCCCCTACCTACCTCTTCCTTACTTGCCCCTATACCAATGTCATAATCAGTTCCCAATTATTGAACACAGAGCTCGAATATGTCTTAATAAGGTGATTACTCAGACCCACTTTGAGCTCCATTCAGGTGGCAAAACGTCCGACCTATCAAACCGTTACTTTTCAGATCCCCTTTCAAGCCACTGCATGATGCCTTCTGCCCTCCAGCAATTTCAGTCAATAACTGTTGCCACCTTGAGCTCCCCATGTGTAGCATCTCTGCTTGACACTGCTTCCATCATCTTTGATTTCACTGTGTATTGCCACCCCTGATACTCTTCCGTCAGTAACTGTCACCCACTTGTGCTCCCCATGTGTAACCTCCTCACTCACCACTGCTTCCATCAGCTGTGAATTCACTGTATCACCACAACTGGTACTCCTCACCACCATCTATAACAAAAAGAACAAAATGAAACCCTCTAATAGTAATGATAAGGCTCCACCGTATACCCACTTATTCCAAATTACAGCCACAGCATTCCAAGACCCCATCTGCAAGAAATAAAAGGGCATGTAAGCATCCAAATACATAACACCTTCCAAAACATCTACAAGGACAACCTATACTGCCAACCCGGGAAGAAATGTACCACCGCCCCTCCCATTTATGACAAAGCAGCCATACTGAAGCTAGGCTTCCAATGACTATCCAACCCCCAATATAAATTTAACTTCCAGTCCAATTCCATCAATTAGCGCCCTGCATAAGCCAAGCTAACTTTTATTGTAAGACCAATGTGACTAGCTCTTAGGCTTCCATAGAGGCACACTAACAACGTAGTATGGAACACTGCAGCAAACCTAATAACTGAATAGCAGCTTATCAATACAATCGGGTAGTATTTGAAATATTTCTGTCGAAAACTTAAAAAGGTTGATAGAACAGGTTGCAGTAGCATGAATATTTGAAGAAACAAGCCAGATATGGACACTCAATGGACATCTGTACAGATGAATGATAAAACAAGTCCCCACTATACACACGACTGCTCTCCAGCCCACAAAACTGCTGCTCTATGGACTGCACACCCCTCCCTGAATCATTCCCCAAGCCTGACTCCTGCAGTACCCTAGCAGGAACTTTACCACTACCCTTAAACTCTAAATAATTAACTCCATATGCGTACAACCCATAAGTGACTGAGGCAAAAGCCGAGAACTAGGGAATTATTTATCCTAAACAATTAATGGGGTTACAGCCACCCATGCTTCCTCTTCACCTGCCCACACACTACCTGAAACCACCAATTCTGCTATGAATTAAATAACACTGAACAACATAAGATTACCTATGTCCTCATTGTGCACAACTCCAGCAGCCGGCACATCCACCCCATCAGCATCAATTACCTTTAAATACCTCTTGCAGGCCAGCAACTCTTGCTCACTTTGCACACCATCTTTCTATGAAGACACCACCGATACTTGCACCTCCACCTGCAGAACTCACTTCATGCATGTCACCGACCGATGCCCACTCTGCTCTCCCCACCTGCAAAATAAAGAAAATTTGTTAATTCTCAGCACATATATACTCAAGTTCCTATTCCAACCTTACTATCCCTGGGGTGACCCTGTTCCTCAACTGCACAACCATTACTTTGATCCGCACTACAAACTACATGTAACCAATACAATCCGAAAGGTGTTTCAAAGAACACATGCATGTTTGCATGAGCCTAAAATTGTGTGCAGTGGCCTATGGTTTGAAAACAGTCCAAAGATAAACTCGGTTTGTATGAGAAATATTTAAAAAACTGTCCATACTTTCGGGCCTCTGCCTCACTTATTTATGGCTTTCTCCAGATTTCTTGCTCCAAGAAGCTGGGAAGTATGCAGAGCCCCTCGGAGTTACAACCCATACAAAGAGAACAGGGCAGTTTAAGTAACAACGACAATGTTTAGGTTAGTGTGACTAGTGTTCTGTGAGCAAATATTTAAGGAATTCAGCATTTACATTGTCGTTTGAAACCGTGATGGCTTCAGATGCAGACGATGCACTCACTGTATGGGAATCCAAACACAACCACGGTGTGTGTTTAAAACATTAGACCTACAGACAATCACACCTCTCCACTTAAATAACGCCATTCAGTTTCTTTTCCACAGATTTGGAGATGGCCATGATGCCATCACTCCCCTTTAAATACGGTAGAGTATAATTTCCAATGATTCACAAATTAGCAGACAACTACTTATTAAACATTATACATCACTTTAAATGCGTTGTTTTGTTCCTAATTTGTTTATTCCTTACACCCAAACATTACTGCCAAGTTGAATCGCTTATCACAAATCACAGCGATAAGTAAAACTCGCTTCGTAAAAAAAAAAAAAAATAAAAAAAACATGATAGACCAAAATTGGATAGTTGAGTGGTTTGTTCGTGGGCACACACAGAAAAAGAAATCAATAAATAAAGACATATATACTGACCACCTGCCTCCAACCGGCCTACCATCTCTCCTGGATATACCTACAGGTCGTCATGGGCGTACCCTGCCATAGCAAGTTCATGCCAAAATGTGATTGCTTAACCCAACTACACTAGACTAAACCTCTTAAGCCCCTCCTCAGCATTATCGCATTTCCTGCCTCCATTTAACCCTTTCACCTCCCCAACCCACTTAACTCCCCCTGATACTAACCTAGCCCCCTCACATGAAGATGTCCCGGGACAACTTAGTTTGTTGCCAAACTTCATTTATCAAAGGCCACAAAATAACATGGATAATTTCAAGCTGCAACAACCAACAAGCAGGACAAGCAAAGCAGTAAATCATTATAAATCTCATCACTATATTAAAACAGATAATTATTTAGTTAATTAGTGGAATATGTTTACTGGGAAAGTCCAGCTGGGTAAGGGCCACTTATCATGAGAGGTTTGGGCAGAAAAACTCCAGAAATACAACAATTTTTCAGTGAAACATGTGAGATACACACATTAGGAACATGTTACAATCATTTGAGAAATACAACGTGCATACATTGATTAGGGATAGAGAATGACCAGATATGAGCATAGTATCATAAAAAACATAAATATCTATAATACTGAGAGGAAGAAAATCCCATTAGATTAATTTGTATTCATAAGTATGTGTTGATACAAGAGAATTTATATAGTTTCAAGCTTTAACTAAAGATAGTTACATAAATCTTTGCTAGCTGATAGTCATAGTATAGGCATTAAAGTCTTGTACAGTTTAATTGTAAGTTAAGGAATATGTAATAAAAAAGAATAACATTTGAATATGTTTAGATAAAGCAAGGGGTGTAATGCTAAGAAGAGATACAGGGTGATATTGAGAAGGCCTGACTGAGTTAATCTGTGTCTGTATATTGATAATAGAAGAGGTAAGCTTATAGAAAATGTTGAATGGAGAAGGAAGTTGAAGGATAGAGGTGTAAATATAGATGGTGATTTTCTATTCCACTGGAAATTTCAGATATAGTACAGCACTGAATAATTAAAAAATAATGTTAGCAATTGTGCTAGTATAAGCTTTGTCATCTGCATTTATTAAGGAAATAACATTTCTAGGAGTACCAGGTTTAACAGTTCTGGTTATGTATGCTGGAGGTATGTGAGCCATTATGAAAAGTGGGCTAAATACATTATGTCCACTTGGGATATTGAGAATTGTATCTGAAAATTTAGTTGGTTCTACATTTCATCAAATTGCCCTAGCCTACCATAAGAATACTTTAGGCTTTTAGTTGCTTTCTTATTAACTGTTCATCCTGGAGTGTTATGAAAGGAAACCTTGATTGTTAAGAACTCTAAACACAAAGCCATGAAAGAAGCCAGTGAATATATGGCTTAACAGAGGTGTTGTTTGTAACCTGAAATAAGATATCACATTGATTATTTATAAAAATAATCACAAAATTTTCAGAAATATAAGAATTTCAACCTTGAAGAGACTGAAGTAGGTAGATTAGTTTTAAAATCTAAGGTAATGGAATATTCTGTGAAACATCTAGGGTAATTACAGTCATCTGCAACAGCACAATTTATTTCTTGACAAACTATGTAGTTAATTGATGACCAAGATTTATTTGTTTTGGAAATTAAGCTTAATCCCTTTTTTATGAGGATTTGTGTATCCAGATTCCATGTCAAAAGATTTCATAAGATTTAAAACCATTTCATACTTTGGCAAGAACTGGGCACAGGGGTTAGTTTTCCTGTCATTAATGGGATTGAGTACTTTATTTAATTTATTATCCATGATCCATGATTTATGACCCATGATTCTGATGTAATTTTGGGAATTATTAACATATAACAACAACCATAAAGTTAACTGACTTTTATATGGAATATACATGTTCACTAATAACAAGGCATACATATAAAAAAAATAGTACCTTGACTGTTTGTATGATGAGTAGAAAACTGTGAAGGGGAATGATATGTTGTCCAGGACTGCAACCCTTTTATTATTCTGAAGACATCCATCAGTTATAATTTAATCAATGCATTTCCTTTACATATTGAATTGTTGCTCATTCAACCAGCGTGTTTCCAAGATAAATATTATTTTTTAACAAGTAAAAATGGAATTTCTTGTTGTGAGACTTTTCAATACCTTTGTTGTTCCCATAAATACATTTCATAAACGTAATCAAATGTAAAGTAAGAACAGACTGGAATGCTAAGACTACAGCAAGATCCAAGAAGGAATATTTTGTGAATATGGTAGATAAAGAAATTGTAATGCAAGGCATAGATGGTCATGTCCAAAGATCAGACCCCATGATAACTGACACAAATGAAAGTCAATTTTGTGGTTAGCTATAGCTAACTTCTCTTGACATTGAATTTCTTTTAAATGTCTGCTTGTACTACCTATGAAAAACAAAAACAAATAATACCTTTCCTGTCTCCAAGGCCTAACACAAACATTTACTCAGAAAAGTGTAATGTTAATTAAAACTGGAACTAATAAAAACAACTAGACACATATTCACTAATAACAATAACAGCAAATTTGGTCTAATACACAACATTCTTAGCTGCATAAATTCTCAAGTATATGGAGATGAATATTCTCTGTTTCTCCTAAAATAAATTTGGCATTGCTAACAATATTCAGGCAAAAAGAAAACGGCCTGAATTTTAAAATGGAGAATTACAGAGATCTTTTCACCTGCTATTATTTTGTTAAATGTATGACAATATTTAAGACCACAATTAATCAAATGGGTATAAACACTTATAACTTGTTTCAGCAAAGTATATAGCAAATAGATTTAAGCATGTGCAACTCTTCAAAATAAATGTTTCTTTTGTGTAATAGTATAATACCATCATAATGGAACACTAGAATAACAACTCTAAAGAGCCTTTTAAGCCTAACCGTGTCACCCAGTAATATTAAATACAGGGAGGGTTTGTCATAATGGTTAAAGCCTTTACTTCCTAGACACAAGGTTTGATTCTAACCTGCAGTGTTGACTAGGTTTGTAATACTCTGCAAACTGACAGCTTAATTTTTACCTATGAACCTATTGGTCCCATATGTTATGCTAGGGGCATACATGACTTAGGCATGAGTGGTTAACGAGTTACAAGCTTCCTCTCTGTAACAAAGGTCACAGATCAAGGGTACTGTACCTTTCAAACCTGCATTAATTTCATGACAGCTGCTTCAGTAGTTTTTGATTGGATAGTTTTTATTGAATGTAATGTGTGTTTCTGTTTAAAGTGTTGCTTCCCACTTTGTGACTTTTAGATCTGTAGAAGAGCTTAATGCTTGAAAGGCCTCATCTGTTTTATCTTATTTGTTAGACATGTTGTGTATTTTTAAACTGGATTTGGCCATGATAATTACACTGCTCATTTTTCTTGGTTTTGTGTTTTTTGTTCAGAACAGACTTTTTGTGTATTGTTCTTACTGTGTATTGGTGTTTACTGCTGCAGCGCATGGCTGAAGGTTTTATCCTTGAACTTGATTATAATCCAGTACACTCTAATGTGCCAAAATGTTCTGATTGTATCATTAATGTAGAAGGTAATCCTCTGTTAAGACTGGATTTTTCTGAAGTAAGAGAAAATGTTCAGGATGTGCCTTTGAATACTACAACTTTCTCTGCAAAGATGAAAGAGATGGGAGAATGGTATTTTTAAACATAAAAGACTACAATGGCAATATCTGCACCTGGAGGCCTGCTTATACTACAGGATAATTCTTAGAGGGCTTAGGGTTCTGCATATACCTACCTATGGAGGAACCTATCCTGAACTGATGAGATGGCAAGCATTGAGCACTGAGTTAAGTTTTAAATATATTAAACTTTTAATTTACTTTTATAAGCCATTTGAAAATGAGTTAGTTATAATGATTGAAACACTACAGAAGGAATTCAATGAAAAATTTGGTGAAGAATGTTTCCAGTCTAGACTTGATGGTCTAAATAACAGTATCTCAGTGTTTGAATATAGGCTGCAGCTACAAAAAAGGAAGAAACTAGAACATGTCTACAGTAATTTTAAGATGGCTAACTTTTTCATTTCACCACGGGCTGGACCTTTGGAGTCAGGTATTTCTGAAACAGCAACTACTGAGGGAGTTGCTGAGGCTGCTGCTGATGTGGATGGCATTAAGACTACTGCAGGACTCATGCCTAGAAAGTTGCCAGTTCTGTTGGGAGCCAGACATAAAGAGCCTGTTTCTGTTGAGACCCATACATCCACCTCAGTTTTTCCAGAGCTACCTGTTTCAGTGAAGGAGTCTTGGAGACAAAGAGGAGGCTATCTCATGAGCAAGAGATAAAAGAGGCAGAAGGTGTCAGTGCATCAGAATTCCATCACCAGAGCAAAGAAAATGAGGAAGTAAGCAGTAATTGTCTAGTGTTTAATCTTGCATCTATTCCTTTAACTAAGCACCAGATATCTGTTTTGAATAAGAGACTCTCTTTTATTCCTGTGAAGCAATCTGAGATCAGTGATGTTACAGTTGATCTCAAGTTGTTTGCCAGGAGAGCTATGTTAAGAACTGCTTTTCTAAATACTGATGCACATACTGGCAATATTTTAAAGACACTTGGTACACATGTTCCTGTCCTACACCCTCACATAGACACTTTTCTGAATATTTGTGAAAATGATCCTTTTAAAGAGTTTGTGGATGAACGTTTGCATGACTTTTTTAATATGACTCATGATGAGAACCAGGCTTTAAAAGAACTGAGGATGAATTCAGATTTGTATATTTGGCCAGCTGATAAAGGTGGTGAAATTGTTATGATGGACAAAGCATCATACTTTGAAGCTATGAGACACCTATTTGCTGGTTTCTAAAATAGATGTAAACAGAATGGTTAAGCATGTGCATGTGTTTTTTTGATTTTTCTCATGTCTGGACTTCTTGCTCAGGAACACTATGACTATTTGCTGTTAAGAGACCCTGTGGTTACTGTAATGCATGATTTGCCCAAGATCCATAAGACTCTAATGAATTCCCTGATGGGACCTATAGTGTCTGAATGTGGATGGGAGACTGAGCCTTTATATATTTTTGTGGAAAAAGCTGTACAACCTGTGGTTGAAACTGCTCCCTGTATCCTTAGAGACAGTGGGCATTTTTGTGGACTCTTACAGTATGAAGGTGAGTTGGACAATATTGCCGGTTATTATATGGTAACTTTGGATGTTTGCACATTGTTTACTTCAATACCCACTGAAGCTGGTGTTGATATGATCAGAGTATATCTCATGAATAAGACTGACCTTGGCAACAATCGGATCACTCTGATATGTTCTTTGCTAGACCTTATCCTTGAGAATAACGTTTTTCTGTTTATGTTTTTTCCTGCAGAAGACAGGGGTAGCAATGGGCACCCCATGTGCGAACATATTATGCTAACCTGGTTATGGCTAGCTGGGAGGAAGACTATATATTGCACAATAATGCATCTTTTGCTTCATTCAATACTATAAGCATTTTGTTAATGATGTCTTCATGTTATTGAAGGGTATATTGGAAAGACTGAATAAATTTATTGAGCATTTGAATGACAGCACCTCCTTTCTTAGGTTTACTTCTACAAAGTCACAGGTTAGCATAGATTTTTTTGGATGTTCGCCTGACCATTAATGAGAATGGTGGACTTGATACTGAATTGTGTAGGAAAGAGTGTTGAAGAAATAGCCTGCTGCATTGGTCCAGTATGCACCCTACCCATGTATACCACAATGTCCTTAAAGGTCATTTTCTGAAAATCTCTAGGCTACAAATGGATGAAGCCAAATTCGGAACTGCTTCTGAGGACGTGAAAAGCAATTTTATTAGTAGAGATTATTGATAGCAAGAAGTGCAATCACACATGAATTAGGAGTTGGCACTTAGATCCACAGATGGGAACCTTTTTTTCAGAAGGAGAGATGGACAGAGATTGTATGATGCAAGGCAGTACGTCACTAGTAACAACAATGTGTGGGTGACTTTGACTTTTTCCAGCAACATCAGTAGGGTGTGAGATATTGTTAGGATAAACTGGTCAAGTCTTCAGATGGATGAGTACATTAAAGAAGCAGTAGGCATCAAACTTATTTTCTGCTTTAAGAATGCTTTGTCTTTGAAGAGACAGTTATGCTATGGTCCCAGCTTGGGCAATGACTACAGTCCTCTTAGATCTGAGAGGGTTGGGAACTTCCCTTGTTGTTTATGTAAAGCATGTAGTTATATCTCAAGTGATGAAACGTTTCAACATCCTTTGACTGTTTTTTTTTGGTCCCAGGCTGTATGCCGTTTGTAGAAGTTGTAATTTGGTGTACCTGGTATTCTGTAGTAATGCCCTCACTTCTATGTGGGGAAAACTAACAGACCTTTTAAAGAAAGAATTTTAAAGTATGTAAGTGATATCTGGCTTAAGAACATGGTGAATGCACCTTTGAAATGTGTTTCTATGAATCCACGGCATACTTTTTCATTTTTGTTTTACAGTTGGTGAAGAAGAATAAGAGAGGAGGTAACATTGTTCATAGTACTGAACTGACAGAGATGAACGGGATTGTGAGGCTACAAGCAGATAAGACTCCTAGGCTTATTGGGACTGTACCTTTAAGACCTGCATTACTTTCAGGACAGCTGCTTCATTGAAAAATTCCTTGTATTTTTGATTGGATAGTTTTTATAGAACGGAATGTATGTTTCTGTTTAACGTGCTGTTTACTAGTTTGTGACTTTTAGATCTGAAGAACAGCTTAATGTTTGAAAGCGCTTATCTTTTTTATCTTATTTATTAAACGTTTTGTGTGTTCTTAAACTGGATTTGGCCATGTTAGTTGGACAGGTCTTTTTTCTTGGTATAGCTGAAAAAACCTCTGTGATTGCCCTTGGCCAAGGAGACTACTTCTACCTCAAATGTGGCTTTGATGGATGTGATTAACCTCCTTAGCTGATTATTCATATTGTTGCGGTAGTTATCTTGTGAGCATTGCTCTTCCTAATTTTTTGCCATGATTTACTCCTTTTGTTATGCAACCTACTGATGTTGTGATTCCATCAGGGTAACTTGTGTTTTGCTGTCATCCTCTGCTTGTTTTGAGTAGGTACAGGGATCTCTAATAAACTGTTAATATGATTATACAGGGATTCTGTGAATGATTCTGCCTAAGCAGTAACGTTCTCAGAGACGAGGGGCTTGAATTCTTTTACAGTGTCACTTAATAATGGGAAGTGTGGTTTAGAATAATTCCTGAATGTGCAAGGGTTGGCAGGAGTCCAGGGTTTTATTTTTATTTCAAAGGAAACACCCTTATTGTCCAACATGACCTGTCAGAAAGTTACACTAGGGAGAGTACAACATTCTCCTATGTATTGTGAGGACCAAGTCAAGGATATTTGCATCTCTTATGGTGTATGGACTACCTGTTCCAGGATGTTAGTGCTTAAAAATTCCAGGAATCTCTAGGCCTGTATATTAGGGGTCATGTAAGATAATAAACAAATTAAATAAACTTGAAAAGTTGTAAAACAGTAAGTGTTTAACTTCTGAGACTCTTTAAAAATAAGTGCACACATTTCCAGTTTAATTGAGGGCAATTAATTAAATTAATACATAAAGCTATAATTAGTTTTACAAAAGTTTGTATTAGGTAGCTGGAACGATTAGTACAATTCTGAAGTCAATCACAGAAGGTGTAAGCATTAAAACTGCAATTCTGAAAACTATTTGGTTTTATGCACATAATGCTCCAGGTTCCAAAAGAGTTGCTCTCAATGTAAGTCTACCCTGATTCTTAATTGACAACTTCAGTGCAAGGCTGTTAAGGCACCAAATAACTTTCGCACAAGACAGTTTAGCAGCGATTAACAATCTCCTTTATTGCACAGAGAAGCATATATGTGGGAGACCAGGAAATCAAGATCCTGTTTCATCGAACTACAGAATACTTGATATTTTATATTTATTCCTTTAAATGCAATATTATTGTAACAATCATGGATCAACAGTGACCAATTTAAAATGAGCACTACAACATTCATTTTGCGGCATTCCATATTAGGCACAAGTTCTGAATTCCATGATACAACTTTCTACTCAGAAGATGTTATACTTTTCTAACTTTGTCAGAATTTTCTAATATGAGACAGGCAGCAAATCAGCAGATGCATACTGAGGAACATTCAGGAATCCATCTTGTTGTATCTTTTGGCTTTTCCCAGTTAGGGGTCGCCACAGCGGAACTCCGTCCGCTAATGATTGGCAGTAGATTTTTATGTACTGAGTTGCCAGCCCTGACACACAACCTTCAAAGAAGGTACGCCCATTCACACATGTCTCCACACAGAAGACGCTTTAGGTGAGAATCAAACAGGACAACATCTTATTGTGAGGCAACAACGCTACCGCAGCACCACTACCGCGGTTTATGAAACTATATTAGAAATAAAATGCATGCACTAACATTTTCCCTCACCCTTCATAAGGCCTATGTCCTCAGTGAACAACAAGGAAAATAAGATTCATGTTTTGTCTTGTATGTTGAAACTCAAATACATTTCACCAGTGAAACTTTCAACACTATGCTAACCTTAGATTAACAGTGAAGTGATGCAACCATATGTGAAATGCGTGTCCAGAAAAGACAATGGAGATGTTAGAAACTGCCAAGAGAGAAAAAAGGTTTTTTAATTTAAAATAAAATACAAACATTCCTATGACTATACATAAAAGGCTTATAGTCTGTGTGGGCTTTCCAAACATTCTGCCTATTCTACCTGAGACAGGCATCGATGAAACCTTTTATTGATTTACACTGTACAGTTGTTTTGCAGCACAGTACAAGAAATCACTCCTTTCGTTGTGAAATGTCTCTTCGTATTTGTTACTGCTCTTATTCTGTCTCCCTCCCCAGTATTTTCTTTCTCAATTTGCACACACCCCTCCTAGGCCATTCCCAAATAATAAAGTCTGATCTCATCTCAACATATCCCTCTATTGCGTTTGTGTCTTAGAGCATTTATGGACAAAGCTTTATGAGATTTTCAACGTATCCCAGTCATTAGTTTTACTTAACAGTTTGGTATATATCACAATGCGTAATATTACCTATGGTCTTCTTTGTACCATATTACATTAATGTGCTAAACTCTAGGCAACACCAGTTCAATGAGCATATTGCACAAACTATGTACTTATTTTTAAAAATTTAATTCAATTTTTACATAGAATTTTAGTATTTTAATAATGATTGTGAGAGAAATTAAAGCTTTTCTTGGATTTTCAAATTCAAAAATGAGGATAGGATTCAAATAAGGGGATGGCTATTCCTAAATTCTCCCGAGGCTTGACTGACTTAACCTTCCTTGAGAGAGAATATACAGCCTAGGGATGGAACTAGCAAAGCATAATGTCAGCGAGATACAGTGGCCTTGAATTTCCTATGATTCCTAAAGGAAAATATATAGGATTCAGAAACGGTCTAAGGCTATGTGAATGAGTCATAGTATAAGTGACATTGCATTCCTGTTCTAATGGTAATTATACAAAGCTTGTAGACAGTGTGATCATAATGCTGCTTTGCCAGTCAGAGCATCCAGTGTAACTTCTTCTAGGTATGGTGAAAGTTAGTGGACAAAAAGTAAACCAGGAGTATGATTCGGAAAAGATCAGCATTGCGGAAAGTTGGAGCACCCTGAGAGGAGCTGAAGAACTTGAAAAGTAGACTGAAGGAGTTACTAAAATCAAGCCATTATCAGTGAATGTCAGTCTATCATTATTATTAGAATGGACAAAGAACCACATTTTTTATCCAAGAAAATTCTGACCACAGCCATGCCTAAGAGTAATATCATAGTGCTGTCCTACCGAGGGATATACTTAAGCAGTTGACATGACAACCTACTTGGAACAATATTAAATCTTATATTCTATGATGGTATTAGATGAATATAAACTCAGTAGAAGTATATCCATTGTGATCGTCAAACAGTGTGATTTACAATTTTTGGGGCAGTCAAATGCAAGGATAAGGACAGTGGCCGTCAGTAGGTCTAATTTATGGAAATGAGTCAATATCTTTGAAAAGCTGTAGCAAACCGGTGATGAAGGGAACGTAATAGAACAAAAGAAAATAATTTGAAACTGCCATCACAGAAACATTCATGTTTTGTGTGAATTAAACCTGTTGAACAAAACACGTGAGAACATTATCCATTTCGGTACTTTTCCGTTATCGGGGCAGCAGTTGGCAGCAAGCATAAATGTTGCCGCGAAATGTAGGCGCAAAACTTCTTGCAAATTTCATCCTAATTACATCTTGATGTTTTCACATAATGTTCCTTTTTCCCAAAGCCCTTTGTCCCTATTAGCAGTTGGCATTTTCACCACATGCTCTTATTTTTTAAAGGCATTTGTCCCCATTGTCTGTAGGTTGACAGAAATGCATCACACCATTACAAATGTTAAGACAGTCATTGTTAGAAATCATCCACTGCTGAGGAAGAGGACCACTTCCTTACTTTTTCAGAATATAACCACTGTGATTTACTCACTGTTTAGGAAGTGACAGGGAATCTTCCGAACAGAGTGTGTGTGTAAGCAGCACGGAGTTGGGATGAAATGAGCACAAGAAAGTGAAAATTAAAAGCAGAATACAACAACCAAATAAGCAGCACTCAAAGGCAAAAATGAAAGTGGAAAACAACCAGAAAACAAACATCAGTGACTTGCGAGGAGAAATCATTACTGTTGTGAAAACCAAGCCCAAATTAAAACCAGAACCTCACAGTAAAATAAGCAGCACTGACTTGCGAGGAGAAATCATTAGTACTGTGACAACAAAGCCAAAATTAAAAGAACACAACAGTAAAATAAGCAGTAATGAGAACTGATCACATGACTAATACTGTGACAAGGAACTTGAATTTAAAACCGGAAAAAAATAAGCAGCACTGACTTCACATCAACCACACATTTTATCTGCTGCCCCATTAACGGAAAAGTACCTCCATTTCAAAATATGTGGCAAGACATTTAAAGGTAAATATGTAGCATTTAGAATGTCATAGATTCATAGGTGATTACGAGGCTAATGCCATAAGAGCCTTCACAAGCCTAGCCAATAATACCCAGGATATAACAATATTGTATCTTAATTTCCCAGATATTGAATGGGGTAGTATCAGGGTAGTGGGTCTTTGGTGGATGGAGCCCTAAGTCATTTTGCAGACTGTCTGTGTCCATAAGGAACACCCGCAGTACCCTAGGAGTGAATTTATGGTTCCCCATCCATTTATCCAAAATCTTTTTGAAGAGAGGGAGGGATGCACTTTGTTTTATGAAGATGGGAAGTTTAGTCCATAGACGTGTTAGCCTTTGAGATATGAATTTGTCTCTTCAGCAAGTTCTGTTAGAATCACAAATAAGGTTCAGGACCAAGGAATTCATTACCCTTGTATAATTTTTCTTGTGAATATGTAACATTTATATCAGGGCAGTACCAGAGAATGTCTTGTAGGTCAGGCATAAGTCTCTTCTCAATAAATGATATTAGATGGAGTAAATGGGTAGGGTCTTTAGTAGATCTGCATAAGAAATGTGTCTTATGCTTTGTATTTTTTTAATGAGAAACCTTTGGGGGCACTCCAGTAAATGTAAGTGCCTGGTTAGGTACATGCAGAAGGGAGCATTGTACTCAATTATAGGCATAATGAGGACTGAGTAAAATGGCACTATGACTTCCTTTGATCTTGATGCCATGCCTTTAAGTATACGTTCTGCCACACAGAAGGATATTCTCACTAATGTAGCTACTTGGTGGTCAAAGTTTAGGTTACATTCTGTCTGTGTTCCTAGGTTCCTCACCACTGATTTTAAGTTTAGGGGTGTGCTATCAATATTATAATTGCCAGGGATATCTGATTTACCAAAGGGTATAATTATGCATTTTTTAACATTTTTTTGGCTCCAGTGGTTTGCCATTTTTAGGCCTGTTTGTAAGATGTCAACATTGTTTGAGGATTCAATGAATCCTCCCAGCTTACAGTCATCAGTGAATTTGGTGAGTCAGAGGCCCCCAACATTGGCCTTCACTACAGAATACCAAACAGGAGGGGTCCCAACACTGAGCCATGTGGGGCACAGCTAGTAACAGGTTTGTTATCAGAAATGGATTCACCTGTCAGGACAACATTTGTCCTGTCAGTGAGAGAGTTGGCTATCCATCTGACAATGTATGGGTTTATGCCTAACTCAGTATGTTTATCTATGATCCCTGAGTGGGGGATTGTATCAAAAGCTTTGGCCACGTCTATGTAAGTGGTGTGTACTATTTTACTCTCACCCATGGGCCTGGAGACTTTTTCAAAGAATTTCACCAGACTGAGCAGGAAAGACCTCCCTTTGACAAAGCCACATTGGGTCTGGTCCAGTTTTTGGAGAGTCTGTATGCTGTCATTGATCAGATCCATGATAATTCTCTCCATGGCCTTGTAAATGAGACTGGTCAGGCTTATTGTAGTTGCCTGGGTCAGAAGATAGGCCCTCTTTTGCAGAGAGGTGACTGCTGCAGTCTTCCATTCCTCTAGGGCAAAGCCCATTCATAGGCTGTGGTTAAAGAAGGTTTTTTATGGCCCTGAATGATTCTGTTTTAAGCTGTTTATGAAGCACCCTGAAATGTTGTTGGGACCCATGGAGGCTGTGTTTTTGGCTTTAGTGAGCACAGTAAGGACCTGTTCCCTCGTAATGACTAGTAGGGAGATGGTTGCAGGTATTTCTTTGGGTGTAATAGGAGGTGATGGGGGGAGAAGTTTGAACTGAAGTTACCGTCCAGCAGATTTTCTATAGTTTCAAGCTGGTTGCCATTCATGATTAACAGCACATTTCTGAGCATTTCCCCTTTAAAACATAAACAGAGCTAATTAATACAGAAAAGAAAGAAGGAGACAAATAGCAGATTGAGACAGACTGGCAGGATGTCACATGCATGTAATGCATTGAGCAATGGTTCATCTTGCAGCTCTGCTCCATTTGAGACTTTTGATTATGAGCAAGTTCATTAACTGTATAGTGCCCTTGTGTCACCCCTGGAAAAAGGCACTTGTGCTTGCTTCATTAACAAATGAATATAATAAAACAGAAAAAAATGATATAATAAATGTTCATTTCAGTATGGATGGCTCACGACTGTGAATAGGTAAATAAAGTGGTAGAATTATACTAAGTAATGAACAGTAAGACTTATCAGAATAGAAAGTTGTGGATAAAGGGGAAATTAATTCTTCAGCTTGCTGTTCACAAGTGTAAGAAACATGGGAACCACTAAGTTCTGTCATTAGATACAAGAGAAATAAAGGGTTTTGGTCCCATTTATTTAACAATTGTAAAGATTATAAAGGCACCCTTAAAACCAAAGATTGATAAGACAGTGGACCTGATTGTATTTACTCTAATTTCTTTAAAAAATGATGTGGTAACTACTAATACACCAGTAATTCTTATTTGTTTTGACCTTTTGTCTACTGGGACATTTGTCAGGGATTGTCACGTACCTCATGGCCACTTTTTTCTTCTTTGATTACACCACCACATGTCACCCAAGATACCCCCTCCTGGAGTAGCCTTTACCCTTAACCATGGCCACAGTTACCATAAAGTGGCATGGTAATAGTACTTACTTATATAGATTCTGATGGATCATTATAGGCTAGAATTTCTTCATGCATTCTTTGTATGTCATGCCCCCCTACCTCTCATTTCCCTTTACTTGCTGGAAGATATAGGATCCCGTGATGTAATAATGGCTATCATGTATTCTCCCCACTAGAGGCTAGAACACTGAAGTGATATACAAGCTTGAACAGGGCTAGCCAAAAGTTGAATTTCTGCATGTACATCACTGGATGTTTATTCCCTTCTCCCTGGACTGTTCACTTAAAATGTACACCCACTCCTGAATCCAAATCCCCAGCAGTAAAGGTAAATGCCCAACTGCTGCCCCACTGGGATAATACCCATTATCAAGTTTATTTATTAATTTATTTTATTTTACATTTGTTGACCTGGAAATTCCGATTGGATACATGTCCATTTTCAGCAGAGGCCCGGGGAGAAAAGCTCTATCTCACATATGAATAACATTGTACAGTATATCATTGCATAGAATGCTAACTAGATAACATACAAAATATTGTAATAAAAACTCCAGTCATACAGGTAATAAACAGGATAGTCATATTTTCATGTATAATACATAGGTAACAGATAATAACAATTCTAATAGGCATTAACAGACTAA
Source organism: Protopterus annectens (assembly GCF_019279795.1). Classification (NCBI taxonomy): domain Eukaryota; kingdom Metazoa; phylum Chordata; order Ceratodontiformes; family Protopteridae; genus Protopterus; species Protopterus annectens. The sequence continues at coordinate 325,811,569 of NC_056736.1, forward strand.
CAAGGTTATAGGGCATTAGGAAAAGTCATAGTTAGCCCAGTAAAAGGGAAAGGTATAGAAAAGTGAGAATTAGTGTAGGATATCCCCTGATTAACTTTGACCTTGTAATAGATGTATGGTAGTGTATAAGTAGGGTAAAAAAAGATAAGAAATATATGAGTGAGGAGGATGGGTGGGAGGGTAGAAATAGAAAGCATGGCAAGGTGAAAAGTGGTGTTATATATATTTCTCTTAGAGAGAGGAGAGAAGTTCTTGATTGAGTAGTTAAGAGAGTTAGTCAGTGTTGGTACGTGGACATAGCCAGTATGCCATGAGATGCTGTTTGAAGCTTTTTTTCAACAGAGAGTGTGGGGTTATTTGTGTGAAGACAGCTGGAAGTGAGTTTCAGACTTTATCCACAAAGTTAGAAAATAGGGAGTCACTGGCTGCGTTATTAGGTTTGTGTGTCTGAACAAGCAGTTTGTTTGACGAGCGAAGTAGCCCGGGGTTACAATAGGTGTTGATGAGCTTTGTTAGACCAGGGGTGTTTTCAGGGACATTGAGGACATTATGCGTTACTATAAGTTGATTGTAATGAAGTAAACTGGAAAGTTCTAGCCACCCTAGCAGTTTGAAGTTTTGACAATGATGTGTCCGATGTTTAGATCCTGTGCCAAATCTGGCGATATGGTTATAACAGTTTGAGAGTTTATCAAGTACTGATTTATTCATGTTAATTAGGATAGGTGAGGCATACAGGAGGGTAGAGAGTAGGTGTGTGTGAGCAATTTCAGACCTAGCTAATAGGGAAAGGAAAGGTGTATTTCTTGTCATAAGATGTTGATTGAAAACAGAACTGTTTTATGAAAGGCAGTGAAGGAACTCTATTCTCATTATTTTTGACTGACTTGTCCCACCTTGCACAGTCCGTATTAATTCAAATATATCTCCATGGCTATGAAATTCCACCCACATCCTAATGAAAAATAGAGACAGAGCATGGAAAACGTGAACCAAAGCAAAGCTCCCTGCAGACTTGCTAAAATACAAAGAACTTAGAAATCAGACCAAAAAAGCATATTAATAAAGATAAAATAGAATTCTACTATAATCCACCCTCAACCTTGAAGTCTCACCCAAAAATTTTTGGAACTCCTTAAACCGCATATTACATCCTGGTGGTCCCTTCTCTCCCAATCCTTGTCCTGATAACACTCCGAAAGATACTGCCTCCACCTTCAACACATATTTGATTGAAGAGATAAATGACCAAAGGAACCAGGATCCACCACTTCAAATTTTATTCCAACCTCTAGCGATTGCCTTCCAAGGAGAATACAAGCAAAAAAATGCAACACATATTTACATAATAAAATTAATTGATCAATGAAACAAATAAGCAATTTAAAACACATTTTAAATTTAAATAAAAATTCTCGAGTTGCATTCTGCATTAATACCACCAGGGGCTAAAGTGCAATATTTTAGTATAAAAAGAGTTTCCTTATACAAAAGGTTTTTCTTTATGTTAATACTATATTTACTAGTAGGAATATGCTCTAAAATTGTGCCTAACAGTACCTGTGGGTTACACTTATGATATTTTTTTAAAGTGCATTGCAATTGGACTCTCTAGCTTTTCATTTTTAATATCCCTCGAAAAAGCGACATATTTGATTGTATCCAAACTATTTAACCCCAGTGCCAGTTCATCTACCTTTAATAATATTTCTAACCACTCTCTATCAAATCCCTCTACACTCTCATCAGTCTTTTTCCCTCAAACCTGTACCCACTAGCTACATCAAATCCTTACTTTCTAAACTCAAACCTTGCTCAGCTTCTACCGACAACATTCCTTCCCTTTTCCTTCAGTTATCTGCTGACTCTCTTGCTCTCCCTGTATCTATCTTAATCAAGCGTCAGAGTCCAAAGTCTCTTCCAATATGGAAACAATTCTTCACTCTACCAATACATAAAGGAGGTAACTCCTCAGACATCACTAATTTTAGACCAGTTGCCATTCTCTCTCCTCTCTCTAGAAAAATGCATACATAAACAAGTTATGCACTATCTACTCTCTGAAAATCTGCTTACACCTAGTCAACATGGTTTTAGATCAAAGCACTACTAGTTCCATACTCTCATTCCTTAATACTATAGCTCTTGCCAGAGATAACAACAAACTTGTCTCCTGCCTATTCTTAGATCTCTCTAAAGCTTTTGTCACTGTCTCACACCGTCTCCTTCTGCACAAACTAACCAGCCTTAACTTCTCCCCTGCTACTGTTGCATGGTTTTTCAGCTACCTCACTGACAGGTCTCAAGCAGTGAAGTGGCAATCTGCACTCCCCCTCCTCTCCCAGTTAAAATAGGTGTCCCTCAGGGTTCCATCCTTGGTCCACTACTTTTCAACATCTTCACTAATCTTCTTTATTCTTCCTGTCCTCAGTCATCACTGGTCCAATATGCTGATGACTTTCATCACTATGGATGACTCTCCCTCCAAACTCATCTATACAACACACACTTCCTTTAACTCAGTAGAAAACTAGCTGTCTAATAACCAGATTATCCTTAATCCCAAAAACTAAGCTACAGCTTTTTCTTCCTAAAAATTACAACCACATTAAATTCACTTTCACAATCCTGTCCCTCAATAACACACACATTGAGGTAGAAACTAGCACTAAACTCCTTGGTGTCATCATTGCTGACTAACTTAAATTCAATCTACACATTATTGTATCAATATAACTCATCAGAAATTAGGGCTCCTCTACCGCAACAAAAAGTTTCTCACCAGTGAAGCCAAAGTAACTCTCTCTTATGCCTACCTCCTACCCAGTCTATTATATGGCTCTCAAATTATTACTTCCCTCAACTCCATATTCCTTGCTAAACTTGAATCTACCTACAACAAGATATCCAAATTTGCAGCCCATCAGAGTTACAAGTCATATCACTGTCTCTCACTCAAGCACCTTACATGGCTTGAACTACCTCACCAGCTTCTTCTCCCCCAACTCCAGATCATCCACTCCATCCTTTACCAGTCTTCTTACTGTCCTACCCTATCATCTGTCATCTCCCACTATTCACCTGCTAGATCCTTCCGGAGCTCTAACCTTGATCCGCTACAAATCCACAAACTTAAAACTAAAAAAGGATGTATTCTCTATAGCTATAATCTTTCCAAGACATGGAACAAACTTCCACTAGAGATCAGGTCACTCAAACAACTTAATCAGTTCAAGCTAGCCCCTAAAAAATACCTGTTAAGCCAATAGACCTGCCTCAGTACCCATCCCCTTAAACAGCTTATCAACCCTAGCTGCACACCTCTATCTGCTCCCAACCTATGTAACTTTCTCTAACTCTCAGAGCTTGTCTCACAGTAACTTCTCTATCCTAAGCACATTGCATAATTCTTATCTGCATAATGTAAGATTTTACGTATGGTGACAAAACTATTGTTAGTCCTTCTGAATGATGCAGGATTCTAAATCTGAGAGGTATGATAATTAGTTTACTGTAGTAAAGCCTTGTTTTTTTATGTATAAGTTGCTTTGAATATTTTCTGTAAACCAGTTGTTGATTGTTTACTTATTTTTGTGATTTATAATCTGTAGAACATGTGGAGCTTTTCTCCCAGGGCGTCCACTGAAAAAGAGCTACTTAACTCAGTCGGACAAACCCGGTCAACAAATGTAAAATAAAAATAACTAAATAAATAATGACCAGGATAATATGTCTAACAGAGGCTTTGCAAGAATTCCAAAGGTAAAACAGCATACTGAAGAGATTCTGACACTCATGGAAGATAATTTAGTGACAGGCGTTATTTCTACCCTTTCATTAAACCAAGAATTTCTATTTAGTGACTTTCTCACAATATACTACACTCACTGCAGTAGATTCATGCATCATTTCTTCCTGTATGCCAGTTCCATTCATTATGTCAGATGCTTTTTCATCATTGATCCCATATAGAGCTGTGGCTGCATCCTCTTTTTTTCCTTCTACATTTGTTAACTGGGTAAGTCCATTGCACACAAATCGCAGATTTTCTTAAGTGCCCCAGTAGTACTGTCCATTAAGTGAATTGCATACCTACTGGATACAAGTGCCCCTTAACTTGGGCGATCAGCGAATGGTTAAATGAATTACTCAAGGGTCACAGTAGTCAAATGAATGTGCAGGAATCTAACCCTCTATCATTTGATTACAAGAAGTAACTCATTAATCATTCAGAGCCTTATTATTGTATGCTAGCTGCCAGATGGAAGAATCCTTGAGAAAAACATTATATTCAGGTAACAATTTTCTTTGAGTTCATCAAAAGAGTTCCTGAATTTGTACATAAAAATGACTGGAAACCAGGCAATGCAAGATATTTTCCCATACAGATAACTCTAGCACTTTGCTCCATTAATGCTTATATCACTCATTAAGTTATTGCATGCAACTGCACATATATAAACCATCAAAAAATGCTCCTTCCATTTATGACCACTACACTGAATCACCAGGTGATGAAGTAGTACTAACAGCTAGATACAAATCAAAACTGTTTTGACGTAGGTGTAGACATGCAAACACACACACGCACACACACACACACACACACACACACACACACACACACACACACACCTCAAATTCCTTCTCTTCTTCCTCCTCTCTAAGTTGACCCTTCTACTTAGATAACAAAGTACAGTTAAAAGAGTCCTAAGCTGCTATAGCCTGCATTAGTCATCTGTAAGTCAGCTGCTCATACATATCTGATTTAACCTTCACAGGGCCACGTTACATGGTTTGTTTATGGAAACAGAATGTAATAACCTTCCCAAGTCCACGTTACATGGTTTGTTTATGGAAACAGAATGTAATAACCTTCCCAGGGCCACATTACATGGTTTGTTTATAAGTCAGCATCTCATAAATATCTGATTTAACCTTCCCAGAGCCTCGTTACATGGTTTGTTTATGGAACCAGAATGTAATAACCTTCCCAGAGCCACATTGCATGGTTTGTTTACAAGCCAGCTGCTCATAAATATCCGATTTAACCTTCCCAGGACCACGTTACATGGTTTGTTTATGGAAACAGAATGTAAGTTTGAGAAACTCCAGCAGTAATACAAAGAAATTCACAGACTTTAATTTCAGAAAGTATACTAATATATGGATGGAGATAGAATTTAAAGAATTAATAGAATTTAAAGATTTGATTTAAGCAATTGTGTGTTTCCACCAGAAGAGATTTTGTGCTTGCAGAAGAACAAGTACTGTTTAAAAAATAAAACAATGTGTAGAGAACATTTCTTTAAGGGGAGACTGCAGTTCTTTTATTATTTTTTTCTCTCTCATCCTTTGTAGGTCTTTCCGCAGTTGTCTTTTGTGAACAAAGGAAAGCAACTAGAAAGCAACCGTAGATAAATAAATAAATAAGAACATACATACACACAAAAAAAATAAATAAATAAATAAACAAAACCTCTAGCTCCTATGCCATGGCTTTACTTTGTTCAAATATTTACTTCAAAAATGAGCATTTTGGCGTAACGCCCAGAACTGCTCAACAAAACTTCAATAGCAGGAAAAGAATGGAAGAAGAACTAAAACTGTTCTGGCATAAAGAAAAACCTTTTGTTTCTTTTCTATTAATTTTTTGTCAACACATTTTTATCCCCATAATGCCCCTTGTCTCCATTGTGTTTTTACTGGCATTTCACATGTACCCATTTTAATTAGATATGTGGGTTGTACTAGTGGGCATCCTTCCAGGATGTGTTTGTATAGTTCCCTACTAGCTTTTGGACCTTTGCATGTAAATGTATGTGCAGAGATATTATTTTGTATGTATAACAGTTTCTATGCTGTATGTCTCTTTGCATTTTTCTGTATGTACTTCACTATGTAGATTTCTCTCTAATAATGTGTATAGCTCAGGACTTGTGTAGAGTGCATTGGACTTTTACAGGTAAAGAACAGCTGAAGAATAGTCTGTACTCCTCTATTATCTGTGTAGGTGTGCATATTTTTCTGTCAAAACAGTATGTGCAATGGTAAGACCTTAGTAATAACCTATATTGATTGTAGGCCTTAAGTCATGGTTAATTTTCAGAGTTTTCAGCATTTTCATAGTAAAGGAAAGCAGTAGTTCATGAAAGTTAGTAATCTGCTTTCTTAATCTGATGGCAACAGGAGTTCAGCCAGACTAATCTTTGCATTGCTTTGTAATTTGGGTGAACGTTTTCATTAGATTCTTCTGTAATTACAAGATTTAACCACATGACATTTTTTCTGTAGATAATTCGATTATAGAATTACAGTGAAGCAGTGTCTTTCAATTTCTCTGTTTTATGTTCTGCAGTGTGTATGTGTGTGTGTGTGTGTGTTTGAGCGTGTGTGTGTTTGAGCGTGTGTGTGTGTGTGTGTGTGTGTGTGTGTGTGTGTGTGTGTGTGTGTTTGAGCATGTATGAGTTTGAGCGTGTGTGTGTGTGTGTGTGTGTGTGTGTGTGTGTGTGTGTGTGTGTGTGTGTGTGTATCTGTGTCTGTATACAAATATATGCTGATTCTAAGCTTGTCCGTCCCTTTGTAAGCCTGAGGTTCTCCTGCATGGGAACTTAATTTGTTTCTAAATGGTTTAACTAGACAAGGTAGTGTAGAATGTCTGCCAGACAGATAAGCTACCACAACATGGCCTGCAAATCAGAATTGCTTTATTTTCCCTATCACAATTGCAGTACTATGAATCCCAAAGATTTGTGCTAATGTTTAGCAGTGTTTTTATAGGAAATAGATGGAATAAGCAGCAGTCTTAATGAACAGTGAGCTATTTTTCATTTCAGTGTAATTTGCTGAAGTATGAGACATTTAAAGTGAAAAAAGAAATGAAAGAATGCTTCTTCTGCAAAGAAGCTGTTAGTATTTGTATAAAAAACCCACTACTGCCACCAATGTTACATCTAAATAGCTCATCCTTATGACTCTAATACCTGTTATTACATAGTTCTTTTCAAGTCTAAGATTTCTGTTTGGCAACATACTTACTAAAGACAGCCTAATCATGTTCAAATTACAGAAAAACATTTTTACATTAATATACAAGAAATAAACAAAATGCAGTACACAAATTATGTACAATATTTTTCATTGGAGGTAAAGTTGCCATCCTCCCCACATAGGACGTAATATGCTATGCACCCAATATACCTTATCTTACCTCTAACTCTAACAATAAAAATAGTCACAACACTAAAACAAATGGTAGCACTAAAAAAAACAAATAATTACTTATATCCTCCACCCCAAACTTCATCTCTAACCAGAAAGTCACTGACCTACACATGTACTACAGCAGTCACATTTGACCAAAAAGCATTTCATTGGTTTTTGTGTCAGTAGAATGATATCCTCCTCATCAACTGTCAGTCTACTAGAATTAAATGAGCAAAACCTAATTTTTAATCCTCAAAAATACAGATCCATCAAAACTGAAGTAGAGATTTGAAAGTAATGCTAAAATGCAGTTTCAGTAAACCTACAATCGAATGTATTTATTTAACATTTGTTGACTGGGAAAATCCAAGAGAGACAGAGCCCATTTTCAGCGGAGGCCTGGGGAAAAATGCTTCAGACACGTCTGTGGAATGTGGGAAGATACCAGATTAACCTGAGGAAACCCATGCAAATGCAAGGAGGACATGCAGTCTCTACACAGAAGGCTCCCCATCCAAGAGTTGAACTGGAGAACCTCTTGCTGTGACATGACTATGTTACCCACTGCATCACTGCACTGCCCAAATTTACTAAAATAGTTGTTTATAGGTGGCAAGATACCCACATTCCCCATATCCCTCTTGTTTAAATATAGTAGCTCTCTAAAAGCTAACGACAACTATTGGGACTGGTGATGCAACAAACAATAAATATTAATTTCTGAGAATGGTGCACACAAACTCTTTTAATGGCCAATTGTTTAGCACTTTTGTCTGCTGTACTTAAAAAAAAAAGAGGAATTGAATTAAAATGTATGTGACTGGTCATGTGATTACAAAGAGATCAGTCATAAAGATTGCATGCAGAGTAAAATTATGTCACAAATGCAAACATTTCAGAAAATTAATTTGAAAACATAAATTATAAATTGAAAGCAGGGGTTATAAAATCAGTTTCACACACCAATGTTAGCAAGTATAAAGCAAAACAAAAATGTTGTATAATAGGCAGTTTTGGAGAAATTAGATTGCAGAAAAAATAATATGAGTGCCACAGTTTTAAAAGACATTTTATTTTTAGATGTTTGCTGAGGCAAGGGTGTTATCTGCCTGCAATTCAGTTTGCCATTGTTAAGTCATGGGACCCCAAGAGACTTTTGTAGTATCAGCCTCTACAATCCATACAGGCATGCTTAATTACTAAAAATATTTTTTTAATGTGTGCATAATACCATGTTTAAAAGGACATTATTCTTATATTTGTTTTTAATAGAATAAACGTGATCACAGATTCTTGTTGAAAGTTAACACAAACTTTTTCTACTGTATAAACTTCCACAGGTTAGGCATTTTGTTGTCGACATCACACTACCTGAATTACAATCATAACACTATAAACCCCATTCATTATACTTTAGGTATACATAAGTTCCAGCATTTCTGAATTTGCATGAGGAACATAAGAAAATTACCTCCTAGTTTTATCAGTGATAGTACAGGTTACAGGACAACTATTTAAACTAGTCAGACGTAACTGTTCAGAATTATTCAACATCACTATAAATAAATCATCAGTATATTATTTAGATATGTTGGTGTACTAAAACTATTTATTGTTGCACAAGAAAGCACTAAGCCTATAAGCCAATATCAAAATGATCAATGCTGAGACATAATGTTCCCTGCTGATACACCTTAAACCTGCTTACAATATTTCTGTTTAAAGACAAACAAATTTAGATAATCTCAATTGTGGTGGATACATAATGCATTTTGGGAATGAGAAAACTTAACCAAAAAGAAAAATTACATAATTATGTCTACCTCTTTCACGCCACATTGTGATAGAACAAATTAAAAAAAAAAACATCTCCTCACTTGTTTGTACCAGGTTGAACTGAGGTGGGCTACCAGTCACAACTCTGAGCTGAGATAAAAGACAACTAGAAGCTTCTGAGCTTCCCAAAAATGTAAGTTTTTTTTTTTTTTTTTTGCTGGCTTATACTATTTTCTTCGCTTTTTATTGTTTGCTGCCTACTTTAATACTGTATCTAAATATTGTGTACTAAACTGCACTGTTGTACTGCAATTGTCTGCCTCACTGTGTCTGTTACATTGTATCTTAGTACTGTTTTCAGTGTTTGCAAAGCTCTTTTTTGCTATTTTGACTGTTTGTTAAGTATTTGCTGGTACTTTTCAAGGTTGCAAAGTAATCTGTTCTGCTTGTTTTAGTTTTCCCACTTATCAGTGTTAAAATAATTGATCTGTTTTCTGTTTAAAACATTCTTTAGAGTCTCCTTGCTGTTATTCTGCTCTTTAAAACGTTGCATTAAACATTCTCTAGTGTTTCAGTGGAAACTAGGGCAGTTAGTAGCTGTAGCATAGTCCAGATATAGGTTTGCTGCATCTGGGTCAGTTTGTAGTGGCTGCTTGTTCTGACCACATTTTCCAGGTAGTTATTGATTGGAAAGTGCCCTTCCACACACTAGTGAGAGAAGTATAATGACTGGAACTTGTCTGGTGAAGGGTGGTTGGTCTATGGCTTGGAGTAAGCATCCTCATTGGTCTTTTTGAACCTTTTTAAAGTTTTTTTCAAGTTTTTAGCTTCTGGTATTTAAGCCCTGCATTTGAGCAAATTTCTGTTTGTTTGTGCATGGTGCAGCACTGCTCACTGCAGTGCAATGGTGCGCCATAGCCAGACAGATAAATTTGACAATTTGTACCTTAGATACAGCCGTAGCACATTAGTGTAGTCCTTCTCCTTAGTACTTCTCCTGTCTTAGGAAATATCGCTAGTGAGCTCTGAACTATTAAAGAACCATAAAAAAAAATCCCTGACAGAAATATCCATCAACTGAGCACCTCCTTGACAAATTCTGAAAAGCCCCCCCCCCCACCCTGTGATAACATTTCTTCAACCTAGCATTATGCACAGTTGGACTACCCTTGTTTCTCCTGTCAGTCTTGTTAGTCTGCGTATCTTTTGGCAGTGTAACAATTTCTTCATGTACATCGACAACCCTTTACTAATAACATATTCTAGTACAGCAAGCAAGAGATGTATCTATGCCACGAATCTTGAATCCCTGCTCTGTCACACACAAAACAGTAACACAGAAGAGGTTGTCAAGCCACCCACCACTACTCATGCACATAGTGCTACTACTCATGCACGTAGTATGCATCAAACACAAAAATCAACATACACGGTGGTATGTGTCCCTGGCAGGTATGTCCCTAGCCTTGAGCAGCATACTACCCTCACCTAGAATGATACTACAGTTTAAACAAAAACTGATTGATTTCAATAATTGGCTTAGTTTTTGGTCTCATTCAAAGGGGATCCATTTTCTGTCAGCCTGGTAAGTCATGGTCGACAAACCTTGCTACTTTGCCAGAGACAGTTTGCACCTGGTACAACTATACTTTCAGCTGTTGAACAAGGCTCTTGCCTGCTCCATAGTGTCTTTTTTAGGTAAGGTCTTGAAAACAAACCTACCAATGTGAAATTTGCCAGTAATAACAAAATAAGGGTTATGCTGCTAAACACTAGGAGCTTAAACCAAAAACTGCACACCCTGGAAGGAGTTATATCACTGGAAGATGTAGATTCTGTGCAGTCACAGAAATCTGGTTCAAAGCCTTAGAGAGTACCCCAGCCTTGCAAGGCTACAATGCATTCCACACCTTCAGACTGCAAAAATGAATGTGTGAGAGCCAAAGGAGATGGTGTTTCTATCTATATTAAAGAAAAATTCACCTCCCATCTAGTTAGACTGGACTACTCCATGGAGTTATTCTAAGTCCAGGTTACTGTAGGTAAGACCCCTTTCAAGTCATACCCAGTTATAGAGCCAATTCCATGGGTCATGATGCCGACAAAGCCTACTTGACCAAAGGTGAGTCAATCCAAATGTTTCCGAACACTCTGGTTACGGCAGATTTCAGTTATCCTACCATCAACTGGGAAACCTACTCTACCCTTAATTCACTAGCACAAAAGTTCCTTGACTTTGTTAACTCAAATGCACTGGAACAAATTGTTCATACCGTGACAAGAGGAACAAGCATATTAGATATGGTCCTCACTAACATGACAGATGAACTGCCGCAACTGTCAGACCTGTCACCAGCGGGGTGCCACAAGGGTCATTCCTGGGGTCACTACTGTTTGGTTTATACTTCTCAGAAGTCCAGGCCAAAACTACAGGGTTGTGGCTGACCAGTTCTGCAGACAAATGCAAACTAGGTGCAATTATTGAATCTCCAAAGGATGTCATTAAACTCCAGGAGGGTCTTATGCAGACCAATGACTGGTGTCTTAGTCATGATCTCAAACTGAATGCAAAGAAATGCATCATCATTCCTTTCTGCAAAAACAATGTCCCTTCACACTATCAAATCAGCAACAATACTTTAAGTACCTATAAAGTGGTAAGGGATCTGGGATCATAAGTTGACTGCAACCTTAACTTTGACCACCATGTGTCTTTCTACATACCACAATTAATTAGTAAAGGCATCTTCTCAAGAGCAAAGGAGGTTATAACCTCTCTATACTTGGCACTAATCAGGCCCATAATTGAGTATAATGCCCCATTTGGCATGTACCATAAAAAGCACCTGCAGCAATTGGAGAGACCTCAGAAGTTTCTGACAAAGAAGACCAAGGAACTCCAACATGTGCCTTACACAGACTGACTAAAGTCCTTGGCACTATACTCAGTATTGTATAGACTTCTTAGGGAGACGTATGCCTGTCTTACAAAGCAATCCCTGACCCAAACCTAATGAACTGCCTGCACATCTGTAAATTAAATGGGACTAGAGCGGCCTGTTTCAGGGACCTAAGTATGGCCTGCTTCTTAAATAGGACATGCCGGAGGGACAGATTTGTCTCCCAGTGACTGCCGCATCTTTGGAATAGGCTAGCAATTCATGTGAAACAGAGCACCTCTGTGATGCTATTCAAGAGGAACCTGGGCGAGAGGATGGGGCATCATAAATTCTTACCTGGGATACAGCCCATAACCCTCCAGGACATGGGCAGTTATTACTAAATGCAGTCAGGGGTATTGACTAGTGTAGCTCTCATATTACATTGGGATGAAACACTAGGCTTGAAATGAAGTCCAAGCTGATACCCTAGTAAATTCCTATGATCCTATGAGTACTCTAGGTCAAATATACTTATCTGCTTAAAAATAAGCAGTAACTTGATATGTATAAAACAAGTGTAATGCAATTCAGATGAAATTTATCATACATGTGCAAATAAAATGAAGTGATTTAATTACATGCATATTGCTGAGAAAGACTTAATACAAAATAAATGCCCAACAGCAGGCAAACAGCTAAAGGAAAAATAATTCCTTCTGTGCTGGGAATCATTCAAGCATTGCAGTTAAAACGTCTGATTGCAACAACGTTGTCCCAAATGTTACTCTAGCCGTCTGGCTTTAAAGCCAAGAGAAATTCAAAATCTGACTAAGAAAATGCATGTTTATACTGTCTGAGGAACAAAACCATTTTTCAAACTGAATGAAAACAAGTTCATTGGCTCATGTGGCTAATACATAACAGTAAAACCCCCTATAAAAACCAGATTAAATGTGGTAATACATGTGAGTAACATATGGTAGTATAAAATATTTCAAAAATCAGAAAACAGAGGTTAGTAAAAATGCAAGCATTATAACCTCATATATCAGTCAAAAATGCAGGAGACAAAAGTTAGGATAAATAACCACCAGACCAACAATAGACTCATCCAAAGAGTTAAAACCTCACAGATCTCCACAATGGGTACTCTGCCTTGCATGCCCAAATCTGAGGTGGTAACTAATTCCAGAGAATAGAGTCAAGAGAAGAATATGATAACCTGTCTTGGTTTCAAGATGATCCTTTGGAATGACCAGCACCTCATCAGCAAATGCTGTGAGTTGCTTTCCTGGGACTTAGAGTCTGAATGGCACCTTTAGTTAAGCAGGATCCGTATCATGAAGAGCATGGAAGGTGAGTGCCATCATTTTAAAGATTCAGTGAGCTACAATGAGCAGCCTGTACAAATCCCAAAGAACTTGCATTATGCCACAAGTCAATCAAGGACAGAAATACCTCCTTTTTGAGGGTCTATATCACTTTATTGAATGCACTAGTTACCAAACACCTCTTTATCAAACTCTATTAAACGAAATCTTATTCCGCCGAACAATCGTTTCAGCAAAGTTTTTCCCAGGGGAGAAAAAAAAACAGTTGGCCAACCCAGCAACCAAAACAAAATCAGCACTATTTAAAACCCACTTTGGTGGGGGACTGTGTCCCCGCACACCCCCTAACCAAATATACCAACTGTATGATCAAACTACAGTGGGGAAAAGGAGAAATCCTTGATGATGGCCCACTGTTTTCCCCCTGGGAAAAACTTTGTTGAAATGATCATTTGACGGAATAAGATTTCACTTAATAGAGATCGTTGAAGAGGTGTTCAGTAAGTAGTGCGTTCAATAAACTGATAGGGACCACCTTTGTCGGATCAGATAATACCTGGCTACTTAATAGTGATAAACATACCCTTGCATTCAAACTTCTTAAACTGCTTAACACAAAGTTTGCTGCTGGTTTTGCCCCTGATGAACGATACAGTGCAGTCACGATACCTCTTCCTAAAGGAGGGTCATAACTGACACAGGTAATTACAGGATTATTGAACTTGCAATGCTCTTCTGCAAAGCCACGAAATATATTTTTATTGACATCATTAACTGTGATAGCAAGGATCTTATTCAACTTGTTCCCCAACAGTTTGACTTTGGGAAATGTAGATCCTGTCCCCTGAATTTGCTTAACTTATTTGAAAGGATAACTAAGTCTATAGGCAGTGGCCACTGTGTGTATATATGACACATCCTGAACTGGCCACAGCCTTCAACACCATTCCTTATGCAGGCATCATACAGAAGGTAAATGCATTAACAATTAACCCATATGTGATAAGGTGGATAGCAAACTGGCTGAAAGAGAGAACCTACATAATACAAGTTGCAGAGACCTTATCAGAATGTATGAAAATGGCCAGCAGTGGCTCTCAGGGCTAATGGGGCCTCTCCTATTTGGTTTTTACTTCTCAGATATCCAAGCAAAAAGCCAAGATCTCTGAATAATAGCCTGCAGATGACTGCAAACCTAGGATTGTTGTTAAGTTGCCCTCTGGCAACGAAATACTCCAGCATGTGCTCTCCTTGGTAAACTCAAGGTTTACTAAAAATGAACTCAAACTAAATGCTAAAATGTGCAGCATTTCCTTTTTCAGTAGACAGCCCCATTCCCTCATCACTCTGTATAGACCACACATCACTTCAAAATGGAAATCTAGTCAATGACCTTGGGGCATGACTTGATAGCTTCTTTTGACCACATGTGATAACAGTTGCCATGAAATGATTTTATTTAGCACAGCTAATTGCAAAAGAAGTATCTTCAAGGCCTAATGAAGCAAGCACTCACTTATATCCAGCATTAAGCAGGCCAGTTTTTGAGTACCATACCCCTTCAGAATGTATCTCGTTAAGCATATCAAACAATTAGAAAGACCCCTAAGGTCCCTAACTAAAAAGATTACAGGTATAACCTTCCTGATCTATCAGCAGAGGCTGGCAGCTCTATCTTCTTTTACAGTACCCTATAGACTTTAAAACCCAGTTGTTGTGGACCTCTTACATCTTTACAAGTTCAGTGGCTCCACAAGTACTGGAATCAAGGGCCTAAGACTTCACCAACAGAAAAATAAAAAGTGGTGGGGAGACAGGTTTATAACCCGGTGCCTCATAAAACTGTGGAATAAGCTCTTACCCTTGATAAGCAGCACTGATCATTATTGTTGAACATAACCTAGATGATTGGATCTATATTCAAAAATATACTCCAGGATTGACTGATATGGTCCTCCTGGGGAATGAAGGTGGTCACACCTGAGGGAGAATACTGGCAATGTTTAAATGGTCATATGACTAAATGGCCTTGGAATATCTATGAGAGCAATATAAGAATGTATATTAAAATATAGCCTTTTAGACTATTAGTGAGAAAGTGTTGACAGCACTTGCTCTGGCATTCTGGAAAACAATTCTTGAAAATGTCAACTCAATTCAAGAAAAGTCTGAAGTTATATTTACTAGAGGACAATAAATGCAAATGTTTCACAGAACTGAGGTAATAAACCACTACTGAGTTGAATGCTAGATCTATATTCACTCATTACACTGCCACTGGTACAGATATTTTATTATTTTTATTTTTATAATACCTAAATAGCATTTTTTTCCTCTTCTTTCTTTCTTTGCATTACCCATTGGTAGTTTGATAGCAGCAGATGATATGCTCAAAGTTTTCCAGTGTGAATTCGGTATCATTTTAGTATGATCAGATCATTGTATTGTCAATGCCTGACTTTTTATTGTATGCTTTACAGGATGGTCATATCATTGTAGTGCCAATATATGTTACCTGTTTTTTTTAAAAGTTACCAATTTATTCAAATTCATGCATAGTTTTAAAATGATTACTACTTATGGTTTTACTTTGCCATAGTCTAAATTGTATGTTAGTTACTTTGATCAAGGTATGTTTGATTGTACTCATGATTTATAAATATTTTGTTTGCGCCATACTGGCCTGGGTAGTAACTGAAAAATGGTCATCAGACAAATTGATTTACAAGATTAACAAAGACAGATGATAGATAGATAGATAGATAGATAGATAGATAGATAGATAGACAGATAGATAGATAACATCAAACACAAAGCATGGTTTGAGACAAACAGCTGTACTCAATGCAACCAAGTATCTGTCCATGCAGCTAAATGGCAGCAATGTTAGATACCTGTTATTGTACCTGTTTAAGGCACATAATAAGGTGAACTATCACTGCCTTATGGAACTACTAGCCTCCTAAAGGCTCCCTCCCCACACCTTGTTTGCAACTAACTCACTAGGGAATAATCCAATGAGACGGGATCTTAAGTTTTCCACAGAGCTCAATTGTTCCCTTATAATACCCTCTGTTCTGTGAAAAAAGGAAAAAAAAGAGTGGAGCATTTTGGGTGTGCCAAACTGGTTCATTACACAGATAATTCTACCATCTTTTTCTCACATGATACTGTCTTTTTTTCATATATTGAAATTGTTGATACAAATGTAATTCTATAAACTTTACGAGTGACTTGTTCTTGGTGGGTTCTGGCATTTAGGTTGTGAGACATTTCCCCTGCAAACTACAATGCCAAAACCAGAAGCCCATAGCACTGCTTCATCATAGAGTGGTATGTATGAAAAGCAAAGAGGCTATGGCATTCAATGCCAAAGAGACACACAGCACATTGTAACAATCCCTAAGGATAACCGCTGAAATGTTAGCATTTCTTGTTCAAGGATAGCTACCCAACTGTCTCTGTTGTTAGAATAAATCCCTGTAGCTGAACTTAGAATTCGTTATGATGTGCCATGTGTCTCATCAGTGTTTAACTCTGTAGTGAGTTTGCTTTTTGTAAGTACCACTCTAAAGTAATGATGCTGGCTTCTGGTTTCAGCAATGTAGCTCATAGTTAAATGTTGCATGACGTAAACACCAGACCCCCCACTTGGCTGTGTCCCAGTATTACAAAAAAAAAAAATACTCTGTAAAACAGTTGCATCTGTGGTGACTGTTTTCAATGTACAAAACACCAAAAACAACACAATCACGCAGTCATGAAAAGTAATAGAATCTCACAAAATTTGTATAGTGACTTCATCAGAATTAATAATAAAATACTAAGTGCCTAGTTAAATTCATTTGTGAGCCGTGTAACAGCTTATTTAAATAAGAAATGTGCACACAACTATTTTTTTTTCATCATACAAATGAAGATCCCCACAAAACATCTTTTTATTTTATTTTATTTTTTTATTTTATTTTATTTTATTTACATTTGTTAACTGGGAGAGTCTGACTGGATACAGGTCCATTTTCAGTGGCTGCCCGGGAAAAAAAGCTCCAATTACATTCATTTCTAATATTAAAAGCCATTATTTGTGACATTCATTACAGGCAGACTAACATTGTGAAACTAAGTGACACATATTGCATATAATCTGAGTAGTTATGAGAGCAACAGGTAAGACAGTGTAACCACATTCATAATTATGAGGAGCAATACATGGAATTCATTACAGTAGCTACTAGACAAATGGATGAGCAGTTAGTAATGCTCTCTTAACATGCCAGAAAACATTTCCTATCCTGTAGTAAAATTAGGACTATGGGTAGGCTGAGAAGGTAGCATATTTTAGTGTGGTACAGAGAGATTAGTTCTATACTAGAGTGTTATCCAGGGGTGAGACAGGAACAAAGCCTGTTGTTCATGAAGTGAGTTTTAAGGAGTTTCTTAAATTGAGTGATGGAGTTGTTGGATGTCAAGTGGGTAGGAAGGGAGTTCCAGAGTTTAGAGATCGAGTGGCTGTAGACAGATTTTCCTGCCTCATTGTTAAATTTGGTCACTTGTAGGTGATTTTGGGTGCTAGATCTTAAGGTTCTAGTAGTGGTGTGAGGGTGAATTAGATGTTGTAGAGCTGGGATTTTGTCTGAGTGGTTTAATATTTTGTGCACTAGTGAGAGATGATTGCTTTGAAGTATTAGTGGGAGCTCTAACCAGTTAAGTTTGATGAGACACTCACAGTGATGAGTTATATAGGATGAGCCTGTAGCAAATCTTGCTATCTTATTATAGCATGATTCGAGTTTGTTTAGATCAATTTTGCAAAGGTTAGTGAGCACACAGGAAGGCATAGAGTAATGTAAATAGTAGGTGTGATTCTGGTGGTGAATGGTTCTACCATCAGTATTTGTTATGTATTTGAAATTCTTAAACTAAGGACCGTTTTGGTATTGATATAATTATTTAATGATAGGAATGCTTCTGTGACATTTAAACATGCCTACCATTCTATCTCTTATTTGTCCAAGAGATAGATTCACAATCACCACCTCTAAAATTGTGTTCACTGGTCAGTCATAAAATACTTGACTTCTTAAAGCTTAAACATTTCACAGAATTCCTAAACAATTACTTTACTGGTTTTCTTTATAGTTAATAGATAGTTGTAAACTCTTTGTGACAGCTTGCATAAGAGTCTTTCAATATAGAACACCTCCTTACCATTGTCACATGTGGCCAGATAAATCAATCCACTTATGTAGCGCTACTTAACCAATTAAACTGATTCCACTGTATGCCAAATATACAATGGATCCTTCATTAGTAATGACACTGAGAACAAATCTCACATTGCTATGTTCCATATTTTATGACTAACCTCAACATTTCTCTCATGATTTTTTTTCTGTACGTTCTTGGGTTTTACTTTCTCTTACATATGGAGAGGGGCTCACTCTAAACAACATGGAATACATTTATGTTACTTTGGAGGATTTACCAGTCTGATTTAACAGTCCTGTTACTTTTGTCTCCATCCACAATACAGTGGAATAATTTGGCATTCATATGTTGTGGGAGAGTATCTTGCCATTTTTTTTCTACCTGTCTGTTTTACATTAAGGATTATACTATGGACATCTATCTGTCATTACCGATTCAAAAAATTAGGAGACCATTTTCCAAAGGTAACACTCTCCACAAAATATTGTTTCTGTATATCACTTTTTCCAAAAATTTTTATCATCAGTTATCAAGTTTGATGTCCTGATAGTTTGTCCCTTAATGACATTATTTTTTAGAATAAATGGGTAGGCATTGCTTTCATGGAGGTATGCATTGACAAGACTGTTTTTTCTAAATAAATTGACATGATAAACTTAATTTTGAGGTATTCTTCAATATCTGTGTCAAAAACATGGATGTGAGTTTTGGAATATTTGGAAATAAAGACAAAAAAGTTAGTAGCTTTATTAGTATATGCAAAAACTCCTTGAAAGTTTTGCTGTGTGCCTGACCAGGTGATAAAAATGTATCAGCAAACTGGCTATAGAAATATAAAAACATTCATTGTAATCAAAGTCATAAATGTATTAATGTCTCCCATTCACTTAACACGTTTTCAAATGCTGGTGTTGCAACCATGCCTATTGCTACCTCTTTTATTTAATAGCAATAATTATTTTCAAAACGAGTAAAGTTTTTGGTCAAAATACTATACATTTGATAATGAAAAATATTAACCTGGACTCCTGATAGAAATCTGGTTGCTAACAAGTATTGCTTTATTTTGTCAGATGCTAAAGCTTGGGGACCAACAATAAAGAGGTGCTTAATGACAGTGGACACTAATAAAATTTTTGTATAATCTCAGTGTAAATTTATCTAAAAACTTCAAGCAAAAAAACACAAGCTGTTGCCAGCGTTCAAGTCCCCAGAAGAAAAAATAAGCTAAGATAAAAACACAATAAGATAATAACACAAAAGGACTCGAAAATGACCAAAGATTCCAGTATATACTCTGTTTATTGCACCAAATCACATAAGTGCTTTCACAGTTGCCTTCTTCATCGGATGTGATGTAACTCTAAAATGACAATCTTTAAATACTAACATCAATTAATTCAACTAACTCACATGACTAACACCATCTTAACAGTAACACACAATTAAATAAAACAATGTTAACAACCAATAAAATAAATATGTTACAACTTCAAAAAGATACAAGTTACTTAAACAAAGGTTTGGCTTTCAGCATAGGTTGTATGGGAGCTTTATCATTAAGTCCATGTCCTGAATCTCCCCTAAACTTAATAATCCATTTAGCCTGTAGTTGTTCAGTGAGGTTCCTAATGTCCCCAAATCTGACACTCTCCACAGTCCTACCAATAACTAAAACCGTAAAACTGTGTTTAGTATCGGTCTCTTTTGTATGTTTAGCTAAAGCATTTGAAGTGCTCTTTTTTTTGACGTGACATAGGTGATCTTTAATTCTATCTCTGAAACATCTATCCATTTTGTCTACATAGAATTTTTGGCATAAACACAATGTGCTAGACAGGCAACATGGACTGTATCACAATTAGCTGAGACCTCAAACCTATATTTCTTATGATGATCTGGATGAAAAAAGCTACCTGTGCTATCAATATATTTGCAAGTTATGCATTTTCAACATGGTTTGGATGAGCGACAACTTTCTTTGTTAGAAGTCTCTTTTGGATAGCATAACTGCCTCTTTACAGATTTCATCTTTTTAAATAAAAATTTGGGATCATTGTCTATCAGCTTCCTTATCTCAACATCTGTGGTAAGTAGGGCCAATATTTCTTAGTAACTGTGTGTAATTATTAGTAGAGTAATAACCTGTGTGTAATTATTAGTAGAGTAATAACCTGTATGTAATTATTAGTAGAGTAATAACCTGTGTGTAATTATTAGTAGAGTAATGTAGTAGTACTTTCAATTTTTTTTGACTGACTTATTTTTATTGTGTCATTATTACTATTATGAACTTCAGAAAAATAAGGCCTAGCACTGCTTTCTCTTAATTCAACAATCTCAGTAATGGCTTCTTTAACTTCTGGTTCACTATAGCCTCTTTCTGTATATGAGTCTGGTAGCCTCATAGTATGACTTTTGTTTTTTTATCTAAAAAACGCCAGTAATCTTTTATAAATAATCTGGATTTTTGTTCTGCATATGGCCTTTACACCCCTGGAACGGGGTTATTTTGCACAGTAACATACACCTGGCATGGGTTATCTGTTAAATTGTTTTGTATTTATTAATTCATTAATTTATTACTATTTTTTTATGTTTTGGATATAAAATAGTTCTTCTGCCTTGTGTTACAAATTTGGTGTACTATATGTGATTGTTTTTGGAGGAAGTATTTTACATTAAAATATAAGTTATTTAATGTCCACATACACACACACACACACACACACACACACACACACACACACACACACACACACACACACACACAGACACACACGCACATGCACACACACACACACACACACACACACACACACACACACACACACACAAATACACAGAGCAATTTTAAGTACTTGTTTAGTCAACATATCCTCACATGTGAGTCTGTCCCTTTCTCTCATTCACTCTCTCTCTCTCTTACACAGATGTATGCAAGCACACAACTTGCATACACACACAAAGGATTAATGTTATGCAGTATTGCAATACTTGAGAGTTTCTTACTTCTCTTAAACCTGCTGATAAACTGTTGCAGTCAGTGCTCTTTCTTTCCATCTCTGTCTCATTCGCTGTCACACTCTTTCTCTCCGTCTCTCACATACTCATATGCACATAGGATTAAAGCCATTCAGGTATGCCATACTTAAGAGTTTCATTCTTCTGTCGATGGTCCTGCCAGACTATGACTGTCAGCACTATCTCTGTTCCCCCTTTACATTTCCTCTGTCAGTTCTTGTATGCGTTTCCTAAGGTTCTGGTCATCTTCTTTATTACTCCATCTTCATTATTAAAAGGGTCTCCTGGTGGGTTGCTTTTAACCTTTGCACTTTATTGAAGACTCTGCACTATTTTGTACTTGCCCTGATATTTGTGGCTTCTTATTTCACCTTCAGTTCACTTTTTTTCAAAGATAGAAGCGGGCTGTTAAAAGTCATGTCTCAATATTAATGCTACAAAGTTATGCTTTGCTCCTAAATGCAAACTCCATTAACTCCTCTCAGCTGCATACTGCGTCTTGTTATAATGGTCTCCAAGAAATGATCATCTCTTTAAAGCTAGAAGCTGCCAGCGAGCTAGTACTGTCTTTAGAGACTGGCAGAGAGTTAAGTAGATCCATCCACACCTCGCTTGCCTCCTCAGCTAAGATACATAAGGAAAACACAATTGTAATAAAATGACATGACACACATGAAACCCAGAAGTGTGACTATGTTTGCTGATGACTACAAACTGAGCTCTGTTACCTGCCCATCCACGAATGCAAAACAGTTTCAGGAAGGCCTAGAATATGCATATACATGGGATATAAAAATGGTCTCAAACGAAATGAAAATGGTATAGCAGAGTAGCGTTCGGCAGAAGAATTGTTCCTACCTCCTCTTCAGACAGATATAGTCATGAGACCTAAGGTCTTATGTGATTAACTCTCAATCTCTCTCCCTCCATCTCACTGCACCATCAAGCTTTCACCATAGTCAGGAAATCCTTATATCTGACACAGTTAATTTCCAAAAGAATCCCTTCAAGATCCAAAGCATTCATCCTACTATTGTATTATTATACCTGTCCATTATTTGACTCATTATCGAATACAATGTCCCCATTGCTGTGTGCAAATCCAAGGATGATGTATAGATGGGGAGGCCCCAAACATTTCTAACCAAGAAAATTAAATCTCTTAAATTTTTCAACTACCCTGATAGATTAGCACAACCCTCATACTTAGTAGTTTTTAGGTTGTGGGAGCCTGTGTCTCACATTTAGAACCATGAAAGATCCAGTTGTATGTAGCCTCCTATTTCTTCACTAAAACCCGTGGCTCTACAAACACCAAAAAACAAACAAGGCTCACTGGAGAGAGAGGTTCCTAACTCAGCATATTTCCAGCCTATGGGATAAGTTACCACTACAGGTTAAACAGAGTACTATTTTGGTTACCTTTAAGGCTAGTCCTTATGATTCAATAGGTACACACAAATTTACACCAGATTTATCCTGTTGTGAAGATGAGCAGTATTAAGAGCTTAAAAAGGATTGCAAGAACTTTAACGTTTGTCTGCGTTATGGTGTATATGGCATCTTATGCTCCCAGCAATAGCTTGCCTAGTATGTTCCTATGCTCCTATATAAATGTACACTTTGCAGTTTTACATTGGAATTCTATTCAGCACATACAGACACACACACACACACACACACACACACACACACACACACACACACACACACACACACACACACACACTGCAGACTGAAGAGTCACACCTGCTTTCTTTGACAGCCAACCATATTCAGATGATACAAGAAGACAAATATAGCATGTTTAAGCTTAGGTGGATAATTGTGAGGACAGGAATAGATACATTTACCTTAAAAGAAACAACTGTAGCTCTTCTCTGGCTAAATTTCATGAACATTCAACCCCACTGCAGGAGCAGGTGAGTGTGCTACCACTTCAGGTTATTGGACTGATGCCTGCTTTGTTGACCTCTGTGGATACCCATGACAAGTCAAACCCAGTATCAATGTTTTTAAATGAGCCATTGCAGTTTTTTTGTGTGTGTGGAAGTATGTATGTGTGTTGGAGGATGAAACAGCCATGGCCATTCAGCTGATCCACACATGGAGCAAAACAGTATACTCATGCAGAGGAATACGCATTTCTGAATCATATTGTGTGCAACATAATGCTGCATAACATCACTATATGCACTCTCTGAGCATGTGTGAGAACAGACATCACATGCCACATGGCAGAACAGTATGCACATGCAGAGGAATACGCATTTCTGAATCACATTGTGTGCAACATAATGCTGCATAACATCACTATATGCACTCTCTGAGCATGTGTGAGAACAGACATCACATGCCACATGGCAGAACAGTATGCACATGCAGAGGAATACGCATTTCTGAATCACATTGTGTGCAACATAACGCTGCATAGCATCACTATATGCACTCTCTGAGCATGTGTGAGAACAGACATCACATGCCACATGGCAGAACAGTATACTCATGCAGAGGAATACGCATTTCTGAATCACATTGTGTGCAACATAATGCTGCATAACATCACTATATGCACTCTCTGAGCATGTGTGAGAACAGACATCACATGCCACATGGCAGAACAGTATGCACATGCAGAGGAATACGCATTTCTGAATCACATTGTGTGCAACATAATGCTGCATAACATCACTATATGCACTCTCTGAGCATGTGTGAGAACAGACATCACATGCCACATGGCAGAACAGTATGCACATGCAGAGGAATATGCATTTCTGAATCACATTGTGTGCAACATAATGCTGCATAGCATCACTATATGCACTCTCTGAGCATGTGTGAGAACAGACATCACATGCCACATGGCAGAACAGTATGCACATGCAGAGGAATACGCATTTCTGAATCACATTGTGTGCAACATAATGCTGCATAACATCACTATATGCACTCTCTGAGCATGTGTGAGAACAGACATCACATGCCACATGGCAGAACAGTATGCACATGCTTCACATTGAAAGGTATAGTTAGCACAGTGTCATTTCAACCAAGCCATTCTAGTGACTTATAAAGTGTTGCTGCCATCCTGTGCAGAACATCTTACAACCATATAAATGTCATTTAGTGGAATTGCTTGAAACGTGTTATGAAAACAGTGCATGAGAGAGATAATGATGGAGAACCTAGCTAACAACACACCCGTTGTTCCCCTGTAATAAATGTGATGCTTGTCAGGGAAAAGGAGGGGAATTGTGTTATTGTTTGTGCACCTCATACAAATGCAAGGGTGAGACATGTATTGCTATTGCACCTCAGATATGGAAAACATGTTAGCGGTACAGTAGGAGACACACATATCAATGCATGTAGGTGCAGGGACACCTGGATACCCTGCCATGTCACATGCAGGGTCAGGTCGCCACACATTCACATGAAATACCTGGGTGGCTGCCTTACGCAGAGTAACCTACATGGGATAGCCTGGCATTTTGAGGGGATTACTCTGGCTCTACATAACTGAACAGGTAAACTGTCATATACTGTGGAGCAGAGCATGATCATTGATAACCTCAGATATTCTGTTAGATACAATTGGAGGAGGCAATGGTCATCAATAGATGCATGGGTAGTCTAGCAAATACCCCAATGAATGGCATGTTTTGTCCACAGATGTACAGGTGTTGAAATGGCCTAATGAAATTCACATATTAGAAGAATGATGTGGTACAGCATGCCTACCACATGCATGGGAGGTGACTCTTGGCCAAAGATGGGTCAGATGAACAGGTGAGGAACAAGACATGAAAGAGTGTGGTACATGATCCAAAAGCAGCGAGTTTCCATAATAGGTCCCTATGAAAGATTTGAGTGAGGCTTACATATATGATCTCCCATATAAAACAAAAGCCTTAAGGCATCATAGCAGACTGGACCACTACAGGTAGAGGCCCAACAACTGTAAAGAATCTGAAAGAATGGAGGAGTGTCACTCTGGGCAGGAGGAAGGGTACCTTAAACAAGGTGGTGGATCAGATGAGGATGTTGGTCTGGCACTTGCTACTCTTCTGTCTATATAGGAAGCAGAAAATTAGTGCTTTCTATAATGGTAGCCTCTGATGGGTCTATATTAGAACATCGAAGTTTCACAACTTTGAATGTTCTAATATCAACCCCTATTCAGCGAACGCTGAAAATAGCAAAGCTGCATAACATTGAATTTCTTCCTAGGGAAGGAATTCGATTGGCTTTTCCTGTGGCTTTGCTATGTTCAGCAGTGTGGTGGAAAGCTACGAGTCGGGATCAGGTAAGTGTGCAATTGTGTGGACGTGAGGGTTAGGGCACGGGGTAGGTGAGTTAGGGTTAGGGTGTAGGCCAGGTAAGTGTGCGATTGTGTGGACGTGAGGGTTAGGGCGGGGTAGGTGATTTAGAGTTAGGGCACAGGTGAGGTGAATGTGTGATAGTGACAGAGCTTAGGGTTAGGGTTTGGGTTAAGGTAAGTGGATAGCTAGTGGTGTGTGTACAGTTTAGTGTAGGGTTAGATGTAGGATTTTAGGTGTATGTGTGTGGATTGCTGTTTGTTTGGTGTGTTTGTGTTGTGTGTATGTGTGTTGGAACAGTGAATTTTTCCCTGGCAAAAAATTTGCTGTTCTGCATGTTCGATATTGTCAGCGTTCGCTGAATAGGGGTCAATATTAGAACATTCAAAGTTTTAAAAAGTCGATGTTCTAATATAGACCGCATCTGACACATACTTTTTAACCATTGGCTACCTGCACATCTGTCCTGATAGACACCTCTGGTTTGAAAGTACAAAAACCTGCCCAACAAAATATGTGTTATAAACTATTGTATATCAATGTGTTTTATGTGTCATACTATGCATGGAATAAGCAAATACCCAAAGCTTATGTTAGTACTTACAGTGGTGTCATATTCATCAAACATTCACAGATTCCATTGGTGGATGGTCCAGCACAGTGGGACAGAGGATGGCTGATTTTGGCACTGCTGATGTGTATGACAGTGATGGGAGCTTGCAAGAATCATAGTCTGATGACACAAAGGCATTTTCTGTGACACTCTGAGGGATAGAATACACTCATCCATAAGCCCCTGTATTTGCAGTTGTAGCTGCTGATTGCACTTCCTCAGTGGTCCCTGATGTATTCCTCAAGCTGAGATTTCCACATAGGCTTATGCTCTGCAAACACCAGATCCAGTATCTGATACGCTTATCACCTCGGACATGGACATACCCCACAGGGAGGAGTATTACTGAGGATTATCCAACACTGTCAGAACTCCTATATTGCCCCTGATATGTATGCAGCACTTGAAGTCAAACAGCACATGTGTAGGTTAGTGATCCAGGGACAGGCATCTACTATGCACACCACTGTGAAAATGTTGATTGCACTCCATGGCAAGTGTGAAGATATGTGTCAACCACATAATGACCTGGTATAACAGCACAGTTAGGAGATGGTGAAACTGAGGTGACTGGTGGAAAATATTGCTCCATAGGTGTGTCATGTGATACAATGTGACTGCTATCCATCCTGCTGCTAGTGGTGTTGCCTGTGGACATCCAATGGTCTGCACACATGGTGGGCATGTCTATAGTTCCCCAGGTCAAAGGTCTTTGACTGTTACATACATGCTATCAGTGGTATCAGGAGCCAAGCTTTACATTGAGGAAGGCATTCTTATTTTGTTGCTGAAACCGGGTTGTTGTTTTACTTTTTCTGTTTGATATGTAGTTTTTACAACCAACGGATTAAATATTTAATATTACCCTGATGCTACAGCTGTTGGTCTTATCATTTTTGGCTTTGACATTGGTTCTGTTTGAGTCCTTGCAGCTGCCATACTTGCAAAGGCTTTAGTTTCTTACATACTGACAGAAGGCCTGTCACCCGTAATCATGAACAGTGATGTTTGTTGAGCTCTACCTATGGGATTCCTCCTCTGCGTACTCAAGCAAGTGCCAATAGTTTCACCTTATCCCTACCATGGAAGGTATAAAGTCCCAGCACAGCTATCCAGCACAGTGCAAATCAGCTATAGTCACATGGCATATCCCAACCACCTCACTGTATGATATGATAACTCACATCCCACATTCACTCAGAATACAAGGATAGCAACCTCATTTTCTATGACTATACCCCACATTGGAGTGCTGCAGTCAGCTTTCACAGTGCCTCCCACCTCTTCATTTGATGATATCTGTTCCTTGCCCACCCCTACCTTATGT
The DNA here is from genome assembly GCF_019279795.1 of Protopterus annectens. NCBI lineage: Eukaryota > Metazoa > Chordata > Ceratodontiformes > Protopteridae > Protopterus > Protopterus annectens. Next base: position 325,839,258 of record NC_056736.1, read on the forward strand.
ACATTTGTCTATGTGTGATATGCAGTGTGGCCAGACTATGCAATTCTCTGCATTGCCTGCATGTCATATAGCATACGATATATTGTATCATTTATGCTATAGTCAGAAGTTGAGGAACAGATGCCACTGCTTTGCTAGTACTGCAATGTATTACACACATGGCATCATTGGCTGTGGCTGTTTGGCAGAGTTGTTTACCCTGTATATTCTCCCTACCTTGCTAATGCTGCTTCTGGTGTATCATGTACAGTATGTCCCATCATGATGTTAATTGTCTGTGGCACCTGTTTTTGCAGCAGCAGGACTATGTTATATAGCATCACACATACTACAGAAAATTTTGCACCACATTGCATTTCTATATGGCCCCAACAAAAGTATCAAGACACCAGTATCTATCCTTCAGTGTTCCAAATATAGGTTCTGCACTGTTACTGTTTTTCATAGCTGTGTTGGATGATATTTCCTCCATGGTCTGTGGGTTGTGAATGAGGGTCATCCTTTATAACTCATGAATGTATCCAACATCACCTTCAACACACATGATACATTATATCTGGTTTGATCCTAGCACGTATGGTGGCTTTGTATATAGTATGTCCTGATGTGTGTGGACCTACTAACCAGGGGCCCTGTGTGAAGTCTCCTTGCAGGAACCATTAGTATAGGTTGGATATGCACAAAAAATATGAATCATGTGAATTTCCAAGATGGGGCTCTGTCCCATTGTAAATAATACCCAGGGCATTACAGAACATTTTGCAGTTCTGGGAGTTATAGTCCTTCTTTTTATTTATGTGTCTCTGTCTGCCTGAACCAGATGAAAACTTAACAGCAACCTGCATACAATCTGTAGTGTCAAGGACTTCATGGAAGTGTAGACTGTTGTAAAATGTTTATAGACCATTGATTCACTCATCTGGTGTCCCTGAAAACTAGCTATGCTCTGCCATGTGTTGTTGCGTTATATCAAAGAATTGGCTTAGTGTTTGTTAGATGGAAGACTATAGCTAATGAGCCCTACATAGGTTGCTTCATGTTTCCTGTAGTGAGAATTGTGAATGTGACACAACATTGTATCTACAGCAACAGCCAAAAGGCATACTGAGTGCAACCCACAATTCTACTCATGCATGATAAAGTTTGATTGGGTCCTGCAGTGTCATTTTTTTTCCAGTCTGACGTGGTCAGTTACCTACTGGTCTGTGAAATGTTGGTTTCTGAACCATTATCTGAATCTTCATTAATGAAAGTGACCAGGAAGTGCATTATTGCCAGGTGACAGCAGTGGCCCTGATGGCAGCTACCAATATCAGCTGCTGCTGCTTTGCCTAAATGCCTCTTATCAAGCATTTTGCATAATATGATATTCAAAATGGATAAATGCTTGCATGCAATGCTCTCATTTTGCATATCTATGAATCAGCCTGCCAGCTTGTCTTCATGCATTTGAATATTCCATGTTACTCCTGTGTGGCTTTCCCATTTACATGCCATTATGTGCTCATTTCAAGAGCATCCTCACTAGAAACTTCTTAGCATGGTTCAGCAACTGCACAGTTGCCAAGAAGAAGAAACTACAGAGGGTGGTGAGGGTGGCTGAGAAAATCTTGGGCACAAACCTCTCCTATTCAGGAGCATTTCTTTACAAGAGCAAGAAAGAGACCATATAAAATACTTGCTGATTCAACCCATCCAGCCCACAACTGGTTCTCACAACTTGCATGTAGAAGGAGGTACCACAGCTTCCACTGTAGGACTACAGATTCAGGAACAGTTTGTATCCTACAGCTATGAGACTTATTAATACAGACACCAGCCATTATACCTGATATAATGAAACCTCTTTTTTCATTTAATCCTGCTGTTCTGAGCAATTACTGCCAGCATTACTATTATGCAATATGATGGCTATACTGAGTCACGTCTAAGGTTAACATGTGCAATATGGTAACTATACAGCTGCTATTCACTCATCTCTATTTATCTCTATCTTAACAGTGAAGGAGTTTTGTGGTGGGTATTTATTTATCACTGGATAATGGGTATCGGATGCGTTTATGTAATGTGAACTACTGTTATAGATGTTATTTACTTTCTTATGTTATTCTTTGATGCCGCTGTAACTACATTATTTGCACTGCATTTCTCTCATCAGCTGACATTTGTAATTTCATTTAGGTGGCACTTGTGTGGTCCTAAATGACAATAAAGTTTCTTTGAAATCTTTGATCTTTGAATCATTTACACGTGTTGCATATTGCTCAGTTTTGACCATATAGATTTTGTGTTCTCAGTCATGCTGAACTGCTAACACCCTGTACATAATCGCTTCCCAGAGTAATGTGTGTCACACACTGTGCTGGCTTCAGTGATTATCAGTGGCTGTGTAGAATGTTACTGGAAGACAGAACTGTCAACGCCTGATGAATGGCAGCGAGGTTTGAGGGAATAATGTGTGCTACAGCTAAGTAAGTGAAGCTGAACATTGCAACTTTGTTGGCCCGAAGTCAGCAACATGGACATTTTGTTAGTTATACTTTGATAATCGTTGACTATCTGTTGACCAATAAACTAGATTATTTTAATTGTTTGTTTATTTCTGAGACAGTTGCATTATTTTGGTATTTTACATGTGTTTATATTTTTCTATTTTGTTGGTAATGTGTTCATAGCATACAATTTTTGTAATTGCAGAAGTCAGTGTGTGAGTTGTAACACAGTTTGACCAACAATTTTCATAAGTTTTGGGCATTTCCACAAGTACAGGTTTTGTGGGAATGGATAGTCAGCACAGCAGTACAAATAACAGAAGGGCATTACCAGATGCACACAGAAATTTGGATAGCAGAACAATTTCCAGACATGCGTCAACCCAGCTTTTAAATTTTTCATAATGGATACATCTGCTATAACAAAATTTTACATTTCCTACTATTTTAAATTAGTCTCAGTAAAAGGATTGTTTAAACTCATATACCAGAGTTATGAGGTGCTACAGCATTAACTTTTTGCTTTCAAGACTACTTGGAGATGTTGGTGTTGCCAATACATTTAGTCTGCTTTGGTGAAATTTCCTTACAGCTGCTGTGCTTTGTAAATACTATAATACTGAAATGTAAATTATCCTACACTGACGCATATGTATATAGTTGGTTATTTTATCATTTTATTTGCATGCATGCTTTCTGACTGTATTTTGGCTTAGAAAAAAATTGAGAATCTATTATATTGTGTCTGAGTCTTGTAAAAGTACTTAAGCTTAAGCACATAACTATAACTAAACTTGCATTTCAGTGCAAGATAAAATATATAAGAGAGCAGAATATATGTTCATGGAAGATGTGGTTGAATGCAGAAATATACTGGCATGTTAATTATTGCATTCTTTAAAGGTTAAATGAGGTTGCTCAGATCACAGTAGGGAATGCAATTGCATACATATGAAGAACAGTTATAGCAGCCTCTTATTGTCATATTTCATCATGATTTTACATAGGCACAGGGGTATAGAGAGAAAGAGAAGGAAAAAAGATCTAAGCAAAGGAGAATTATTGACAAGACAGAAGGAAATCATGTGATATTAAATACTACACTGTAAAAAGAAAACCAGAACTCACATTACAGCATAGCATACCTACCAACTGTCCTTGATTTTCAGGGATGTCCCTGACTGTGACAGAAATTTTAGCTCTGTCCCTCTTAATCCCTCCTAAAACTGGTGACTTTTGGAGAAAAGGTGGTGAATTACTCTTAATAAGTAATGACAATAATTAGAGTTAGCCTTCTTTTACATCAGAAAATGTATATTAATTTACATTCTCTTATTCTACCATAGGTTCATAGGCTCATAGGTGTGTAACTAGGCTAATGGCCCTGGGGCCTTTACAAGCCTAGCCATAGGATTACCCTGACATAGTGTCACCCGTCCTTAGTTCCCAGTGTCTCTGTCAAGTAGAACCACTGGTGTTATCCCCGGGGTGAATTTTCTGTTTCCCATCTACTTATCAAGATTTCTAATGAAGAGGGTCAGTGAGGTGCTTTGCTTGACATGTATGGGAAGTCTATTCCATAACATGGGCAGTCTCTGGGTTATGAACCTGTCCCTCCAGCATGTTCTGTTAATTGTGGTAATGAGGTTGAGGTCTCTGGAGCATGTGGTGCTGAGGGATTGGGATTTCTTTAGAAGTAGCATTTCTAACAGAGTTGGGTCAGACATGGCTTTGTAAGTCAAGCAGAGATTGCCTCTAAGTATGTGATATGAGACAGACAATAGTTGGAGTTTTTTGAGTCTGTCCATATAGGACAAGTGTTTAAGGCTTAGGATCCTCTTTATGTGGTACTTTTGTGGTCTCTCTAGTTGTTGCAGATGGGGCATTGTACTCCATGACTGGCCTAATGACGGAAGAGTAGAGGGAGACAATGGCCTACTTCTTCCTGGATGCAAAACCCTTAGTAATGAGGGGTGCCACATGGAAGGACTTTCTGACCACAGTGGCAATTTGGTGATCAAAAGAGAGGTTGCTGTCAATCCTTGTTCCCAGTTCTCTTATAACGCCTTCTGTGTTCAGTGGGTTACCATCAATGTGGTAATTCATGGGAACTGGGTTTTTCCCCAAAGGGGATGACGACTCATTTTATGGTATTGAGCTTAAGGCCATGAGTCTGACACCAGTCGTTGGTCACAGTGAGGCAATTCTGTAGGATGTCAACATCACTTGTGGAGTTAATAATAGTTTCCAGTTTGCAATCGTCTGTGAACTTCGTCAGCCAGAGTCTCTTCGTGTTGGCCTGGACTTCAGAGAAGTATATACCAAACAGGAGAGGACCCAGGACCAAACCCTGTGGGACTCCACTTGTGACTAATCAGCAGTCTGACTTGGAGTCAGCTACTTTCACACTGTGGGTTCTATCTGTGAGCCAGTTTGCAACCCACCTAGTGATATAGGGGTTGATGCCAAGATTAGTGAGTTTTTCTATGATTTCTGACTAGGGAATGGTATCAAAGGCCTTGGCCAGATCATGGTAGGTTGTATGAACCACCTTGCTTTTATCCACAGCACTGGTGACTGAATCAAAGAAGTCGAACAAGTTGAGCAGACATGATCAACCCTTCACAAAACCAAACGTGTGGGATCCATAGTTTGGAGATTCCCTATATCCTTGTTTATTAGGTCCATGATGATGCATTCCATAGCTTTGCATATCAGATTTGTCAGACTAATGGGGCAATAGTTCCCAGGGTATTCAGTCGCTCCTCCTTTGTGGAGAGGAATGACTGTAGCAGTGTACTATTTGGCAGGGACAAAACCTGAGGTGAGGCTGTGATTGAGCAGGGCACACAGGTGAGGTGCCAATTCATTCTGTAATTCATGTAGAACACAACCAGGGTTATTGTCAGGTCCCATAGAAACTGTATTCTTGGCCTTGGACAGTGATGTTTTAACCTGTGCAGCAGTAATACTGGGTGCCTGGCAATATACTGGTATTGTGATTGGTCCTTTGTGGGGGGGAGTTAAAGTTGGCACTGAATCTGTTGGTCAGTATACTGGCAATATCTGTTGGTTCGGTATAGGAGGCACTATTGTGCAGTAGCTCAGAGCAAATCTCGGTATTGCCGTGGAGATTCTTTACATAACTATAGAAGGCCTTGTGGTTGTATTTACTATCTGCTGCAATTCTGTTTTCATACCTAGCTTTAGAGGATTTGATGAGGGATCTCAACTTTTTGTTGAGTTAGATAAGGGAGTTTTTTCAGTCATGGGACTTCACCTTATTCCGCATCAGTTTCCTCCTTCTGTTGCAGAGTTTATTTATGGCAGAGGACCACCAGATTAGCTACCTTTTTTTGGAGGAGAATGTCTTGGTTCTATTGGGTATGGTGAGATCCATGCATTTGTGTACGTGTTTGTACAATGCATTGGTGTATGATTCTGCATTCATGCAACTATTCTCTATTTGCATGGGTGCCGTGAAGTTAGCCACCTCTGTTTTTCGGTTCCCAAAGTTAGCTTTGGAGAAGTTTTTCATGGTGGTTACCTTTGCTGGGGGTGGGGGTGGTGGGAGGGATGTGAATTTCCAATGTGATTAGTTTGTGGTTGGATCTAACCACCAGAGAGGAGCTGACTATTGGTGTAGAGCAACAGTCGACCATGTTAGTAATGACCAGGTCAAGGATGTTGCTACCTCTAGAGGGGGTAAGAACAAGCTGATCCAGGGCATTGGAATTAATGAACTCCAGGAAACCCAGGGCAAGTGTATTGGTACATGAGTAGTTTACCCATTTAATGGAGGGGTAGTTGAAGTCACCTATTAAAAGACTGTTAGTTTGGACCCTAATATTCTCCAGGGTGCTTAGGAACATGGAGTGCGAGTTTTGGGACATGGTTGGGGACTTATAGCAGGCTACAATCTGAATCACTGTCTTACTCAATGTTAACTGCACCTGAAGTATCACTGATGCATTATGTTGGGCAACCAGTCTGGAGGTGTGCACATCCTTTATGAATATGGAAACACCAACGCTTTTGGAGCTTCGGTCTAAGTTCTGGGACCGAAAGGTGTAGAATGAGTTATAGCCTGGTAGTGCAGGGGTGCTTTCCGCTGCCTTGATCCAGGTCTCTGTTACAGCACAAATGTTGATGTTCTCCATTTAAAGGAATGCCTCAAGTGAGTGCATTTTGAGATTTAGACTTCTAGCGTTGAGCAACATGACCCTCAGATTGCATTTGTTTGTAGCTGTTATTGTGGGAATTTGGTCTTTGGAACACCACCTAATAAGGCACTATAGGGGTGGCAAGAGCCTTGGCCAGTATCCAGAATCCCAGCAGTGACAAATGCAGGCCATCTCTGGCAAAGCATCAAGGTCTGTCAATCATGTCATCCCAGGCAGACAGACACTGGATCCCCTTAGAATGACACCAGAAACTTAGCCAATTTTTGAAATCAATAATTTTCTGCTTGTACTGTGGTATCATTCTGGTTGATGGTAAGATGCTGCTCAGGGCTAGGGTCATACTTGCCTGGGCTACATAATCAGAGAGCCTCTCCATGTCTCTTTTCATGTAGTCCAGGGAGGTATGTCTCAGGTCATTCACACCCACATGTACAATGACAGAGTCATATTTGTACCTGTTGTTGAGCGACCTGAGTGCATGCGTTATGTGTCGGATCCTGGCACTTGACAGGCAGCTGACTGTTACTTTCTCCTTATTCAACCTAGTGAGTGGGACATCAGTGTACCTCACTATCAAGTCACCTATGACTAGTGTGTTGAGCATACTATTTTGCCTTAGGGGCTTTGGTTGAGTGGCACACTGTTTAGGAGAGTTATGTGTCTTGTGATTAGTGTTGTGTTGTGTGGCTGCATGTGTTTCTGCCATGGAAGTCTCTGCTGCTTGGGTAGATTTTTATTGAGAGCCTCCTCAAAGGTGGGTGTGTGGTTTGTGCTTTTATGTGAAGGCAGTGCTGGTTTGTGTTCCAGGGGGCTATGTGTTCCATGTGGTGTGGTTCAAGTGTTGACCTTCTCCTCTTGACCAGCTATTCCAGTCTTGGCTGGAGAGCGTGTGGCTTCCAATTTGGATATATAAGTGCATATCTCGCAAGTCTGAGTGCTGGAAGGTAAGAGGAGAGGGTTGTTGGTGGACATGAGGCAGTTGCTACATTGCCTCAGGATGCCCAAGTTCACCAGGTTAATAGAAGAAAGCACAGGGGAACTGACCTTTAGACATGCCTGGTGGGGTTGGCATTGATAATAAGTACTAGATCTGTTTCCTTGTATAACATTTATTGCTGGTAGCACTTGTGTGCTACAATAATTGCTACAAGAAGTCTGGTAAAGTGCTAGACTAATAAGCTAGTATAAGTGGAGGAGAGGAGAGAAGTATCTAAGGGAAAATTTGAAGAGCAGGCTCTGACACCGCTCAGAAGCTTTCAGAGTCCTGGAAACATCAAGTCTGTATCTGGACTTGACTAGTTACAGGAAAGGTGGGAAACAAGAGCAAATGCAGACTTTTAAACCAGAAAGTTGAGAGAGATGTAAAAACTGTCCAAACGGCCAATAAACTACAATTTCTGGGCCAGAAACCACTCCTTGTGATAGATAGGCTACCTAGTGCTTACCACTCCCACTGATAAGCTAGAAGGCTTCCCTCCAACACATAAAGGCTTGGGGGGGGCTTAGAAGCTTACAGTCTTGGACACAGCAAATCTGTATCTGGACTAGACTAGTAACAGGAAAGGGAGGGGAAGAAGCACAAACAAAGGCTTTTAAGCCAGAAAGTTGAAAGAGATGGAAGAATCTGCCCAAAAGGCCAATAAACTACACATCTAGGCAAGAAACCACTCCTCTTGTGGTAGATAGGCTAATTAGTGCTTACCACTCCCACTGATAAGCTAGAAGGCTTCCCTCCAACACAGAAAGGCTTTGGGTGGGGGGGCTCAGGAGCTTACAAACAGTCCTGGATAAAGAAAATATGTATCTGGACTAGACTAGTAACAGGAAAGGGAGGATAAAAGTGCAAATGTGGGCTTTTAAATCAGAAAGTTGAGAGAGATGGAAAAACTGCCCAAACGGCCAATAGCTACAGTTTCTGGGCCCAGAAACTACTCCTTATGTGGTCGATAGGTTACCTAGTGCTTACTACTCCCACTGATAAACTAGAAGGCTAGAAGGCTTTCCTCCAACACAGAAAGCCTTGGGGGCTCAAAAGCTTACAAACAGTCCTGGATACAGCAAGTCTGTATCTGAACTTGACTAGTTACAGGAAAGGTGGGAAACAAGAGCAAATTTGGGCTTTTAAACCGGAAAGTTGAGAGAGATGGAAAAACTGTCCAAATGGCCAATAAACTACAATTTCTGGGCCAGAAACCACTCCTCTCATGACAGATAGGCTACCTAGTGCTTACCAATTCCACTGATAAGCTAGAAGGCTTCCCTCCAACACAGAAAGACTTCAGGGGCTCAGAAGCTTATAGTCTTGGACACAGCAAATCTGTATCTGGACTAGACTAGTTACAGGAAAAGGGGGAAACAAGTACAAACAAAGGCTTTTAAGCCACAAAGTTGAAAGAGATGGAAGAAACTGCCCAAAAGGCCAATAAACCACAAATCTGGGCCAGAAACCACTCCTCTTTGGGTAGATAGGCTACCTAGTGCTTACAACTCCCACTGATAAGCTAGAATGCTTCCCTCCAACACAGAAAGACTTGGGGGAGCTCAGGATCTTACAAACAGCCCTGGATACAGTAGATCTGTATCTGGACCAGAATAGTTACAGGAAAGGGGGAAAACAAGTGCAAATGTGGGTTTTTAAATCAGAAAGTTGAGAGAAATGGAAAAACTGCCCAGACAGCCAATAACTACAGCTTCTGGGCCAGAAACCACTCCGTATGTGGTAGATAGGTTACCTAGTGCTTACCACTTCCACTGATAACCTAGAAGTCTAGATGGCTTCCCTCCAACACAGAAAGGCTTGGGGGCTTAGGAGCTTATAAACAGTCCAGGATACAGCAAATCTGTATCTGGACTAGACTCATTACAGAAAAGGGGTGAAACAAGCTTAGAATTTTTTTTGCATCAATATTTCAAGTTAATAGTGCTAACATTTTGAAAGTGTCCCTGATTGTCCCTGATTATTTCAGAATTTGTCCCTGCTTGGTTGAGAACTATGAAGCATAGATAAGTAAAATGGCAGTGAAACAGACATGGTTAAGTGATATCATTGTGTTGCCTACTCAGAAAAAATGGTTGCTGAGCCTCTAGAGAAACAAAATGTGAATAAAATAATGTTTACGCTTCTCTTTAAAAGCATAAAGATATTCTGCCTTTGACATAAAATGAAACAAAGCTAGATTTGTAAAGCTTTAAGAACATTAGTTTGTCTGCCTAGCTTCATCCTGCTTTCTGTCATTCAGCTTGGATACATTCCTGTGTGTTATTCCATTCATTTGTCTCTGTAAGGTAACTACAACATCAACTTTTCAGCTGTATTGAAACTTTGAGACTTTTTTATTGGATAAGTTAATCTTCAGTGTACACAACATACTAGCCACTTTCTAGACAACAGCCCTTGTAAGTCTGACTTCTTTATTTTCACCAGATCATTCTTTTTGTTATAACTAGTAATCTGTGTGATTTAACTGAATCTCCTGGTCAGGCTGTCATTAGTGAATCAGTGAAGTGAACTGATCATGCCTGTATAAGTGAATCAATAAATCAGTAAAATGAACCGATCAAGTCAGCATAAGTGAATCAATGTATCAGCAAAGTAAATTGATCAGGGTGGCATCAGTTGTCAATGAATCACTGAAGTTTACTGATTAAGTTGCATTCCAAGCAAATGAAGAGGGGCATGTACACGCATGCATGCAAATAAAAATGCTGTAGCTAGACTAACAAAGTTAACTTTAAATCAACATTAAAACTAACAGCAGGTTTTGCCAGACTGTGTTTACAGGATCATATATTCATAGGTTTTTCTAAGCGTACAGCCAGAAGATATCACCAGGAAGCCCAGCCATACAACCCAGTAATGTGGACAACTAACAATGTCCTGCAATATGTAGACTTTCTCCACATATCTCTAATGAAAATTTGTGATCAGCCATCTAGTCATCCCAACTGGTTTTAAAGGTTTTTATGGAAGTACTCCACTTGAGAAGTAATGTCAGTCTGTTCCAGAAATGGGATATGAATGTCGTTTTCTTTTTTGTAGTTTACTATTAGCATTGACTTCTGTTTTGCTGTAACCACAATCCCTCTTCTTCATATGTCGTGACTCTTACTTTAGATCTATTTTTTTGGTTTTTGTCTTCACTTTTCCTTTCTCCTTTCTTCAGAAAGTCTGAATAGGAAGAAATTACTCCAGCCATATAACTTTTGCATTTTCATAGATGAGTCTGAATGTCTCTAGTTTAAGTGCATTAATAAACAACAACAAAAAAAAAATCAATGAGTGTTCACTATCAAACGTCTACTCCCAGTTCACATTACCATCTCACATAGGATAGCATCACTTATAATTAATTGTTCAGTACACTTAAGTAATTCTTGTGTCCTTAATTTGTTGTTTAAAGGTAATATGTTATTTAATTCCAAAAATCTCCATGCAGGAATCCATGAGGGGGGCATTAGCAGGCACATTTCCATGATGGTCTACAAAAAATGCTTGAGTCCCAAATACTCAAAAAAACCTGTCTTGAAGTCAGGCACTCAAGCATCTTGTTGCTCCTGTAGGGTGAATTACACTGAAACTTGAATATGAGTTTGAGCAAGCAGCTGCTGGACGTCATCTGAAAACTTTATTTGAGTTTGAGTGAGGTAAGTGCAGCAACCATGGAGAGAGAGTGGAAATGGCATTTTAGGGTTACTGAATGGGAAGGGAGTTTTAGGTTTATGGAGAGGGGGTGGGTTTATAGTAACGGAGCAAACAGGGAATTTAGGTTTAGGGAGGGTTGGAAATTTAGGTTTAGGGAGTGATAGGGACTTTAGGGTTAGGGCAGAGTGGAGTTTCAGGGTAAGTGAATGAGGATTTAGGTTGCAAACTGGGTGGGAGTTTGACAGAGTTAAGGTTCTGGTAGGTCTATACAGCTTTACAGAGTCAGGTATTAGGATGGTGATCTGGCTAGTGAGAGTTTGAGTACTTGCTTTTTTGAGTAAGTAGCAGTGAAAATGTGTGTCAGAAGCTACTAGCATGTGATCACCTATAGTAAACCTATTGTATTAAGCTAGTAAAATTCTGTCCATAATATAGCGTACATGTATGTATGTATGTGTACCTCACATTTTTACCAGTTTTATTCTATGGGGTTTGGTGAAAAACACTTTTCAGCAGAGGACTGGGGAGAAAAGCTCCAACATATTACAACCATTTTTAAACACACATTTAGTGATATACATGTACATACATTAAGTAATATACATTAACAATTACACATGCATTTGCAAATTAGATTACTTTCATAAGAAATAGGGGCAACTAATGCAGTATGAAAGATACTTATGCATTAGTGGGTACTGAACACTGAGCCTTTGAAGAGGTGTAATAGTGGGTTTGTCAAACAGATAATAGATAATGAGATTAGTGCTTAAAATTCAAAGAAATGGGGAAATGAGGGTGAGGGGAGGTACCAGGTATGGCAGAAAATGTTAATATTTTACTTAAGAGGTGGGGTATAATTCAAGTTCAGGGAGAATATATATAAATATATATATATATATATATATATATATATATATATATATATATATATATATATGTGTGTGTGTGTGTGTGTACATACATTCATATATAGAGGCAGATATACATATAGACATAGACACACACACACACACACACACACACACACACACACACATATATATATATATATATATATATATATATATATATATATATATATATACACAGAGAGAGGCAAAGATAAGTGTCACAAAATTATGTATATGACTAGGTGAAGTTTTAGTTGTGTTTTAAATGAGTTTGCATTTTGAATGGATTTCAGTAGTAGCTGGACTAGCTGAACATGGTTCCATATTTTACCTACACTATTGGAATATAGAGAGTCACCTGCAGTACTAAATGATATGGTTATAGTGATTAACAATTATTCTGGTTAAGGTAAAATTTTGTTGTGGGAGTAGTGTTGTATTACATTACATTGGGCTGGGCAATTTTCTGGCTTAAAGAGAAGTCTGTGTATTACAGTTTACTGAGCATGAGCTGGTGATATGGTACCTCCAATCAGTTTCATTTGAGGAGGGCTAGGCAGTGGAATATTCTGTTGTTATAGTTTACTGCAAATTTGGCTATTTTATTATAACATTGCTTAAGTTTGCACAGTTGTGAGACTTGAAGGTTAGTGAAGATTGGGGCAGTGTACAGGAGAAATGGCAGTAAAAACGTAGAAGCTATACATCTTCTGGCAATGCCAGTGGCAATGCTAGTGAGGTAGATTTTTACTCTATATAATATAACTAGTTTTTGATAAGTTTTTTTAACCACGTGTGATACATAGTGGCTGAATTTCAAATTGTGATGACATATACTAATCTTCCATGGTTTACATGTTCTATCATCGTGTTGTTGGGCGTGACGATAGTCAACGGTGTTGCTTTGTTAAGAATGCATTTTATAGTTAAGGACACTAATTTAATTGTTTAGGGTTCAGAAATAGTTTTGAATTATTTAGCCATGTTTCAGCCAGTAAGAAGGCTTGGCATATATGGTCCTGGAGTTTAGAGAGTTATTTAGCGGAGCAGATTTGGGTGATGACATCTGCTTATTGAACTAAAGAAGCATTTTTTAGCACTGTAGAGATCATTGATAAATATGTTGAAAAGTATGCATCCTAGTACAGATCCTTGCGGGATACCAATATGTATTGGCAAGAAGATGGAGAAATCGCTTTTCCATTACAATGCTTGTATTTTGTTTGAGAGGTAGCTGTGGAACCACTGAATTGAAGAGCTGATGCACCCTAAGGATGAGAGTTTTCTAAGAGTTTTTGGTGGGGAAACATATAAAAGACTCTGCATTTCTGCTGCGGGATATAATTTGTTCATATGTGACAGACCACAAAGAGGGGTGGACTGGGTAGTTGCTTATTCTTTCAAGTAGTATTTGCCATACAGGGGTCACAGCAGTTATGATAATAGATTGCAATGTTTTCATCTAATCACAAAAAAAAAAAAAAAGTAAAAAATTACATTGTAATACAGTTAATAGTAGCACTGTATGCTTTAGAGCTGGTCTAATGTTTTTTCCAATTGATCTGTTATCCCAGATGAATAATATGTTTAAGGAAAAGAATGGAAATTTACATGTCAGGTTTTACTCACACCCAGCCCTTTTGTCATACAAGATCCAATTATTAAGGTTGCATTAGCAACTATAAAATAAAGGAAGACATGCACCAGTTCTGGGAACAAATTTAATATTTAAAAGCATTGACAGTTTGTAACTTATCTAAGTACAAACAGCAATCGACTATGCAGCTGAACCAACAAGCATGCACATTAGGTGGGGACTTGGACCATCACCATGGAAAAGTCCGACAGCTATCTGGTTCAACTACCCCTGGGAAATAAATAAGTAAATTAGTCATGGGAGGACTAATGGCTGTCAGGCAGTGGGGGGGGGGGGGTTTATATATAAGAAAGAAAAATAGTAATCCATGGACATTCTGACGTAAAAGATGTACATAATATATTACATGATTTTCCTGACTGATTTGTGGTATTTTGCTTTTGCTCATAAACAATATCTTCCAGTACTGAAAGAACAGACAGTCCTTTAGCTCTCCCCTCTCCCTAATGCTTTTTTAGAATTTAAGGTCAGTAACTGCAAGGCTTATATCCAACCAAAATAAATATGGTCTTGACAACAGTTTGGGAAGATTCACCTGCTGTTTTTGAAGTAAACCTAAAATGTGGGATGATTTTTTTCTTTTTTTTTATGATGTAGAAATTTTAAAAAAGGTAAGTGCTGGTAGCTAGTGCCATTCCTAAAAACCAAAGGACATAGGTTCATAGGTTCATAGGTAGGTACTAGGCTATCAGCCCAAGGGCCTACGTAAGCCTAGCCAACAAGGTTCCCTGGCTTATGCCACCCAAGAAAGTTATTTTCCTGTGCCACTGTCAAGCAGAGACACAGAAGTGATCCCCGGGGTGTATTTCCTATTTCCCATCCACTCATCAAGATTTTTCTTGAAGACTGCTAATGAAGAACTTTGCTTGACATAGATGTTCCAGAGTATGGGAAGTCTCTGGGACAGGAATCTATCCCTCCAGCATGTCCTTTTTATTGTGATGACAAGGTTTAGGTCCCTAGAGCGTGTAGCTCAGAGGGATTGGGATTTCTTTAGGTGCAGCATGTCCAACAGGTTTGACATAGCTTGATATGTTAGGCAGAGATCACCTCGGAGTAGACGATATGCTACGGAGTAAAGCTGGAGTTTTTTAAGGTGGTCAGTGTAGGGCATTTGTTTGAGGCCAGTAATCCTCTTTGTGAGGTACTTCTGTAGCCTTTCCAGCTGCTGCAGATGTCTTGTGAGGTACATTCCAAAAGAGGCGCTGTACTCAATAATAGGTCTAATGAGTGTCGAGTAGAGGGGAACAATGACCTCTTTTTTCCTGGATGAGAACCCTTTTATGATGAGGTGTGCCACGTAGAAGGACTTCCTGACTACTGTGGTGATGTGACAATCAAAGGAGAGACAACTGTCCACCTGGGTCCCAAGGTCTCTTATCATGCATTCATTGTTAAGTAGATTGCTGCCTATGTGGTAGTTCATGGTTACAGAGTTTTTACCAGAGGAGATGACACTGCACTTTTTGGCATTGAGCCTGAGGCCACGGCTCTGACACCAAGCATCTGTCTCAGCGAGGCCCTTCTGTAGGATGTCCACATCATCTGGGGACTTGACTATGGCTCCTAGTTTGCAGTCATCTGCGAACTTCATTAGCCAGAGGCCTTCTGTGTCAGCCTGTACTTCAGAGAAGTAAATACCAAACAGGAGAGGTCCCAGGACGGAACCCTGTGGTACTCCACTTGTCACTGCTTTGAGGTCAGATTTGGAGACTGCAACTTTTACAGTGTGGGTTCTGTCAGTGAGCCAGTTGGCAACCCATCTTGTGACGTAAGGATTTATACCTAGTTTAGTGAGTTTAGCTATAATTCTAGAATGGGGGATGGTGTCAAAAGCCTTGGCGAGGTCAAGATAGGCTGAGTGAACCACCTTACCCTTATCTGCGGGTTTGGTGACTGCCTCAAAGAAGTCAATCAGGTTGAGGAGGCATGATCTGCCTTTCACAAACCCGAACTGGGTGGGATCCAGAGTTTGGAGGTTACCAATGTCTTTGTTTATGAGTTCCATGATGATACGTTCCATGACCTTGCAGACCAGGCTCGTCAGGCTAATAGGTCGATAGTTCCCAGGTTCAGTGGTGGCTCCCCCTTTGTGGAGTGGGATAACTGTTGCAGTGCACCATTCAGTGGGCAGAAAGCCTGATGTGAGGCTATTATTGAACATGGTGCTTAAGTGGGGAGCCAGTTTGTTCTGAAGTTCATGTAAAATGCAGCCTGCGATGTTGTCCGGTCCCATGGATGCTTTGTTTTTTGCTTTAGAGAGTGCAGCTTTTACCTGCATAGTTGTGATTACAGGGACTCTGCATTCTTCCTGTATAGATATGGACCCTTTAGAGGGTGAGAGGGGGGTAAAGTTAGAAGTGAACCTATCTGCCAGGATGTTGGCAATATCAGTTGGTTCTGTAATTTTCTTGCCTTTTTGCTGTAACTCAAAGCAGATCTGGGTGTTGCCATTGAGATTCTTGACATAGCTATAGAATGCTTTGTGGTTGTCCTTGGACTTAGTGTTGATTTTGTTTTCATAGCTAACTTTGGAGGATCTTATAAGGGATCTCAGCTTCTTACTGAGGCTGACCAGGGAGTTCCTCCACTCATGGGATTTTACTCTGTTTTGTAACAGTTTCTTCCTTCTGTTGTACAGTTTGTTTATGGCAGGGGACCACCAGATTGGCTTCCTTATTTTGGAGGATAGCATCTTGGTTCTGTTTGGGATAGCACAATCCATGCACTCATGCAAGTGCTTATAGAATGCATTTGTGTAGGATTCAGCAGTTGTAACTGTATTGTCCATCTGCATGGGTGTCATGAAGTTCACCACTTCTGTCTTAAGCAGCATGAAGTTGGCTTTGGAGAAATTTTTTACCATGGTTTACTTAATGGTGGGTGGGAGCGGGATACAGATATCTAGGGTGATTAGCTTATGGTCAAATCTGGCCAATGAGGAGTTGACTTTAGGTGTGGAACACCAGTCACTCATGTTGGTAATGACTAGGTCTATGATATTGTTGCCCCTGGTGGGGGTGTGGATAAGCTGATCCAGGGCATTGGAGTTTATGCATTCCAGAAAGCGTTGAACTAAGGAGTTGGCACATGAGTAGTTTTTCCCAGTTAATGGTGGGGTAGTTGAAGTTGCCCACTATTAGGGTGTTTGGTTGAACCCTAATATTTTCCAGCACATCACAAAAAGAGGAGTGGGAATCCTGGGGCATGGTGGGGGATCTGTAGCAAGCTACAATTTGGATTGCAGTTTTGCCCAGAGTTAGTTGCACTTGGATAACCTCAGATGCATTATGCTGAGCAACTAGCCTGGAGGTGTGGATATCCTTAATGAATATGGACACACCTCCGCCTTTGGTGTTTCAGTCCAGGTTACATGGCCAAAAAGTGTGGTATTAGTTATAGCCTGGTAGTGCAGGGGTGCTCTCTGGAGCCTTGAACCTGGTCTCAGTCACTTCACAGATATCGATGTTCTCCATTTTAAGGAGTGCCTCGAGCGATCACATCACAGCAGACTGCCTGCCTAGCTAAAATAAACCCATCCACAAATCAGAAATTTTTGTGTAGCAGTTAGCCCACACCATTAGTCTGGCAGTGCTTCAGATTAAGGCTGTAAGCTGTTAACGAGCTACTTTCTGGAGTCAATGGTTTGATTCCCTCAGCCTCCATTTGTCTACTAAATGACTCAGAGCAAGTAATTTTAAACAGACAGCACTCTCAGAGAATTTAGAAACTGAGTTAGGCTAGTCAGTGGTCTCCTTGACTGCATGCCTGGGAAATGTCTGTAAACCTATCAACCTTTTTTGTAACAGTCTAGAAACAAGCATTCATCCACTACAAATGAAAAACCCATTCCTCTAAAGACATTTTGGAACAGCAAAAGACAAAGTGAAAGACACCACATGCCAGTGATAATAACCAAAATGTGCCAATTCTAATTAAAAGTGTATAAGTAATTTCCAGAACTGTACTGACCACCACGGTAAATATTCCTAACTGCTTTTAATTTCCATAGGTTATAACTAAATCATGGCCTAACATATTCAGTTTTGTGAAGGCATGTTACTTTTAAATGTCTATTTATAATACAGAAAGTTTATAAGATAATAAAACTAGTAGTAGTCTTATCACTAGACAGATATTTTCTTCATGTATCAGTTGTGCTACTATGCTTATATTTATATTCTATGATAAATAATCTAGTAAGAACTTTATTTTTGGCACGATGGTTGAGATCTTATGCTTATTTTTATTTTTATTTTCTAGAAAAAATAAGCAAAACAAGTTTTTGATTGGGAAATGCGTCCTTGTGATCAAAGATTCGGACTCTTACTCAACAAGTTAAAGGTAACAAATAATTTATTTCATTAGTGCATGCTAAAATTATTCCTCTGTTGTCTTCTCTTCTTTGAAGCCTCAAGCAGTCTTTCATTGAACTAACATCAGAACCTGGACTTTGTTTATTTTTTACATTTAATTGAAACATATACTTTAAAGTTTTGAATATGAAATGTGTTTTAAATACATAAACAGCTATAATGCTAGTCTGCTTATTACTAGTAGAGTTTTTCTGTTTTATGTTAGAGACCCCCCCCGATACTTTCTAGTGATAAAACGATAACTGTCTCTATTTCACAACAGCCTTATTCATTGCAATGCATCATTTGTGAACAACTGAGTTAGACAGTATGAAAACAATGCAGGCATGGTTTATTGGCTAATTGGGTTTATTTCCCTCTTGGAAATAAAGGATGCAATCTAGAAATGCTCTGGTTGTACTACTATACAATGGTATTGAAAAAATTACAGAAGTTTTAGGCTTTATTTTTCATTTTTTAAACATATCTGGTTGTATTTCATAGTATTTCTAGCTTCGTCATGAAGCTTCCTTCCATCCAGAGTAACACTAATAAAATGGTTATATGTTACCTAAGACAAGGACTGATATATAATATGCCCATGAAGTTATACACTAAGTATGTAGCTAAAGTTGGACAGTTCAAGTTTATGGAAGTTGACTGTGGTGCATTTACTCACTTTTAAATGTTAAGTCATTTATAAGTGGTTATGAAGGCACAGTGCTTGTTTTGTTGTCATTTGCCTGCTTGAAGAACAGCAAAATCTGCAGAATTATAAATGATATGTTTATGAACTTAAAGCTATAAGTAATTTTACAAACAAAGTTATAGAAATTGTTTTAATAGCATTATACTCATATCTATATAGTGACTATCATTTTCTGTTTGTGATCTGTTTGTTGACCATACAAATAGGACATTTTCACATTAACTGAATAAAATGTGCCTTCCTTCTAGATGTTCTCTTTTGTACGAGATTTGCTTTCCTTCACTCGAGAGTTTGTTGAAGTTTTTTTTTTTTGCATTCCACATCGGTCTGTACTATTCTTTGAGAATAACTGAGTATAACTTAGTCATAACACTTTGAGTTAAAAATAATATCTAGCATTATCTTTTAAAGTCTGACGTGTGAGTTATCCAAGATGTATTTTTATTAAGCAATGGAAGCAACACATAACTATTCTATAACCATTAGTAAGGGTACTAGATTTAGGCAAATGCCATCAATGGTGAAGGGGAAAGGTGTCAGAAAAGATTGAAATGCTGATGTATCTTCACAAGGGATATGAAAACGATTGATATGATAATAGTATTGGTAATCAATGATGAACTGATACTTACTAGCATTCTTGAATATAGATATAAGACAGCTAATTCTTGTAAGTGGAAACACTGATGATGTAGAGAAAGAGGCATTGTTTCACTATGTTTCATTTCATTAGATTTTTACAGACCACTAAGGTCACTAATTTATATTGTAGTGCATGGAACAAGGTAATTACATTCCAATATGCAGGAAAAAAAGCAAATCAGTTAAGTGCTACTACAGCATGACTTGTTAAGTATGGGTCTTATGATAGACAGTCAAATCAGCCAGTACTGACCAGAAAAAGACAGTGGCAGAAGAAAAAACTAATTTATTTCTGCCTGCTGTCTGACCCAAAAAGGTATCCCTTCCTCTTATAAACTTAAAGAGTTGCTAGAATAATAGGATGGTTGTTCACCAGCAATTTATGAAGGACATGAAATCTGAAACTCAAATATATGTTACTATTTAGTGACTGCAATCCTCAATGATTTGTCCAAAAAACAAAGATTTTATGAGGAATACAGCAAACATATAAGACAACAATCCGGACATTTAGCAAAAGTCTGGACATTTGAGAGGCATGGCAATGTGAGTGTAAACATAAAGGGACTGAGTTACACTATCTTTCTGGCTGTGCTCACTTTCAGAACTAGTAAAACACTTAGCATTTTTTTTACCTGTAAATAGTAGTATATGAATATATAAATCTCAAAGTACTACAAAGAATTATGATCAGGTCTCTGATCATAACCCGTAATTATGTGTTCTCAACATGGTTGCCAAGATTCACCTCTCGAATTTCGCTGTTGTGGTGAATTTCTTGGTGTCCATGTCTCGAACACATAATAAATGGGCTATGATCAGCAACCCCAGTCATAGTCCTCTATATTGATTGAAATGAACTTTTCTCATTCATGTTTCTCAAGTATGGTAATGAAGCAGTAAGGTATGAATATTTATGAATTAGAGGAATACGTTTCAGAAGAGGACCTGTATGGATTTGATATTCAGGGTTTACAACTGACTGTAACACTTGTTTTCATCAACTGCTTCATTTTTTATAGGTATAACAGAGAAATGGAAGTGCTCAAGGGAGAAGCTGACTTTAAATGGACATCAAAGCATTTCTAGCTTAGCGTTTAAGACATATACATTACAATAGTTTTGAGTAAACTGTCTTATCAAGAGAGTGTCATTCCTTTAATTTACCATTTTATTCCTTTCCTCCTCCCCCTTATATATATTCTGATATATATACTGTTATGTCTTTTGATCACAGCTCTGAGAGGTGTGAGACAGAAGATTTTCATCAAAAGTGGAAAAAAAAAGCTTTTTAATGAAATTCCTCTTACATATTTTAAGCTGCACTTATAGTGACCTCTGTGGTGATACTGTTTTGTATTTATTATTTATTTATTTATTTACATTTATTTACTGGGAAATTCCAACTGGACACAGGTGCTTTTTCAGTGGGGGCCCAGGGAGAAAAGCTCCACAGAACAACAGATGAGCAGCAGAGTACATGAAGAACAATTGCATATACATACAATAGCAAATAATACATACTGCAGCAAACATTAGCTATACATACAATATGAAACATAGTAATGAACAGATATACCAATATCTAGCTAGAGGCTAGGAATAAAGGTATGATGTATACACAGATAGTACTAAGCTCAGAAGGATACTGTTTTTCTCTGCTTTTTTGTCTACTTATCCGGTTGCATTTCTTAGCTTGTTCTGGGACCTTAGTTTTATAGCTTCCTTTGTATTAATCATGTGGAGATTGTGTATTAATGCAGTATTTGAGTATTGTTTGTACATTATACTGCACTTCTATTTCCATAAGTAAAATTAGCTGTGAAGGTAGCTTTTTGTATTATGAACCCAGTCTGGACAATCTTTTAGCTTCTTTGTGACAGGACTATGACCTGCTGCCAGAGTTGATCCCTGTTTAGTCACTTATTACAGCATTACTAGTACATTTCATCATGGTCTGCTGACTTTGTCTGTGGTAGGTTTGCAGTAGTGGCAGTATTGTGAATTCTGATGGAAAGTTTGTGCTTAAGTGCTATTTATTGCTGTATATACCTGCTTAAAGTTGCATTGCAGTGCTTTTCTATTTACCTTGCTAGCATTTTACCCTGTTTTTTTTCATTCTGCCCTATTCCCTACTGAGTCATTCAGCTAAAGGTTTCTGAAATTCTATCTGCAGGACTTGAGCTCTGGGGCTGTGGTAAGGCTTTGCCTTGGTCTTCTATCCTATATGGTACATTGACTTCCATATTCTCCACCTCCCCTCTTTCATTGCAATTGTCTGTTGTGTAACCTATTTATGTACTTTCCCACCCATTGTTTTCCATATATCCATAAAACTAAGTGCCCACCCAGTAAAGCAGTATTATACTTCAGTGAAGCTACTTTACTACAGATTGTCTCCTGCTCATTTTCCCAAAATTCCCATCTGCTTGGTACCCTAGCTAATCTCTGAGGGGGTCCTGAGTTAATCATGTTCCATTCATGGCAGAAAAGAGATATAGTTTATTGTAGGAGCAAATTACATAGGAAAAATGGGACTTATGGGAGCAATATATCCAGGAACAAGGTTTAAAAGAAGACAGGATCTGAATGAGCTATGTAATGGTTGCCTAACGATGACTGGATATGTTAAAAGTGATGTATGATGTTTGCAGCTACAGTTGTGTCACACAGTTTAGAATGCATAGTGTTTGCATCTGAGATCGTATCACTATGGTTTACTGTAATTTATATAAATGTAACACGGCCTATGACTTACACGATAATTTATTTTATTTATTTTATTTTACATTTGTTGACAGGGATAGTCCGACTGGATATATGTCCATTTTCAGTGGAGGCCTAGGGAGAAAAGCTCCAAAGGTGGTTACATATGCAGTTATCACAATCTACAGATAGAACAAGAGTCATAATAACATAGTACAAATAAAACATACCTTACAGACTCGGTTAAATTTATACAGTCTCACAAACTTCTAATCTGGCTTAACAAATACTACTGGTTTAACAAATACTTAATAAAGATGTTTCTTGTTTACAAAAAAAAAAGATGATTGACTTCAATAATTAGCTTAGTTTCTGGTGTCTTTCCAGGGGATTTCAGCATTAGTTCAGCATGGGAGGACATGGGTAGCAGACCACATTGCTTTGCAAAGGATGGTCATCACCTGTCTCCCCACGACAATTATTTTGATCAAGAGGACATTTAGCCAGAACCCTTGGCAATATCACATTGAAGCAGAATGTATACAGTATGCTTGTTTATTTCTAATTTGTGTCCCTGCTGCTATCTGTTCATACTTTTTTTTGTTGCTTCAGTCATTGTCCCTACCTTTTTACTATTGCCCTTATACTTGAAAGTCATTGGTGAATCTTTATGTCTTTTTGTATGCTCTTCCTTTCATTGTCAAGGATGATTTTATGTTATTATTTACCCAAGTTGGACTGATCTTATTTAACCCTTTCCTGTAGCTCTGTATGTATGTAAATCTGAGTAAGCGTACTGCATGTGTGTGTGTGTGTGTGTGTGTGTGTGTGTGTGTGTGTGTGTGTGTGTGTGTGTGTGTGTGTGTGTGTGTGTGTTTGTGTGTGTGTGTGCGTGTGTGTGTGTGTGTGTGTGTGCATGTGTGTGTGTGTGTGTGTGTGTGTGTGTGTGTGTGTGTGTGTGTGTGTGTGTGTGTGTGTGTGTGTGTGTGTGTGTGTGTGTGTCTGTACTATGCGGAAATCTACTTGACAACAAAATTCCCTTTAGTTGTTTTTACCTTGTTTTCTAATCCAGTCAGTTGTGCCTAATAAGTCTTATCTTAAATTAGTAAATGTGGTGTCAACATGTTTAATACTCTGCTGAGTTTATCTGCAGATTTAATATCTCTCAACATACTAAAAACATTCACCCGTGGTATCCCTTCTTTGAATGTACATGCTAGGGCTATTACTAGGCTGTCAGGTACTCTAGGAAATACCCTATTTGGTGTACTTCCCAACAAAGATCAAAAGAGAAAAGTCCTCAAACTGAGGACCAAACAAATAATTGCCCTTCTGTAGTAACATGCCATTAATTATGCCTAATATGGCATAATTAAGTGCAGAAAGCTGTTGTCAAAGTGTCAGTGCTATTCATTAAAACAAAAACTAACTCACTCCATATACAAAACAAGAACAGTTCTGAAAACCAGTATAGAGCATCAAAAAACAAACATTTAAAGAATATACAAATATATGTATGTATGCCTCTACTTATCAATATCATATAGAGAACATATTGTCTAAATGACTCCATAAAGAGCTCCATAAAGAAAGGAATATTATATCCTTGTACCTGGGAAAGGTGTAAATTCTTATGTTTTTATGTTATGTATATGAGCCTAGTTTGTTCCCTTATATATTATTACTTAGGACAGGGCTATTTAATGCCATAGATAACTATAGTTATGTATTATCCTAGTGTCTAAAATTAAAATAATATAAGATAGATGTAATAGCCCTGCAATTTTGCAATTATGGTACTAATTGATTAATTGATGCAATTTGCTATTTTACCTTGTACTATATAAGGAATTGTTTTAGACTTAATCAAATAGATCTGAAGAAGCGTACAGTCCGTACGTGAAAGCGCTCATCTCTCTTTGTATTCAATAAAGAAGATTTTTTGCTGCATAATCGTGGTGGTCCTTTCACTTGGTGTTTTACCTACAATTCTACTGTTTTAGTGGAGAGGACCTTTGGAGGCTTAGCTGGGATTGTGTTCTATTTTATTTTATATTATACCATGATGTGAACAGAACTTTAGGAAGACTTTATTTATTTTGATAACTGCTATTCCTACTTAAGTTTTGTGAGATATGCTTAGGGTACCATTTATTCTTTGTAGCAGAAGTGTGACACTTCTTTGAACAAGCTGTCTTTCAGTATATTTTTGAACTGTCTAGTATGCCTTCTTGTCTGGTTTCATACATAGTTCTCAACCTGTGAACATCAAAAATCTGGACAAAGGCCCATGAAAAGTAGGTAGAACTGGCCAAAAATCACGATGCTGATTAACATAAAATTTACATACATAATCATGCAACACCACCCACTCCAATGGAATTGTGGGATACCAACATGAAGATTGAAGTTAGTAAATAATAATAAATAATGGCAGATGTTTGAATTTCAGACTCATATCCCTCAGAAAATACAAAATAATGCAAAACCTTTTATTCTAGCTACTATCTGAGTTTACAGGAGCAATATTTAAAATCTGTCCATCCTATTTTTGTGCCTTTGTTCCACCATTATTTTTAGCTTTGTCCAGATTGTTTTCTCTGAGAGACTGAGAGGTGATTCCCAGTTTTGCAAGACAGTGAGCTCTCATCCTGTTATATTTGCTCATTTGACCAGTTGCTTTACATTTAATTTGCTAATCTTCGAGTTGAAATTTTATATCTAACACACAGTGGTTACATTTGTGTCTGTTTAGTTCTAGTTAACTTACCACATCCTAAAAAGGACAGTGTGATGCAGATATTTTAGCATCTGCTAACAAATTGCTGTACCATTTTAACTACCGCAAACCTCATAACTGTAAAACCAAAACCAAGCATTATCAAACTTTAAAATGCCACAGTAGGCTGCCAAGTCACAATAATTAGCAACAAAATAACTATGCTTAAAAATAAATAAATGGCCCAAGTGAACATTCTACAGTAAGAATAGTACCATAATAGGCTACAACAGAGCAAGTGGCAGGGGAAAAAGTGAACCACCCATGTTTAAAGTGTACCTAAACTTTACAACCCCAGCAGAAACCTTTAAAGCTAGTGCGTTGAAGTGGTTTTCTTGCCTCTACATAAACAACAGCCTGCAATTACCCCCTCCCCATACTGAATTTAGCAAGACAGTTTTTCATCATTTCTTGTTAAACACAATTACTCCAACATTCTGATTCCAAATATACAAATGTATTTAAGCTTAATAAGATTAGCAAAGTGATTTTTTTCTTCACATTTCAGTCCTTACCTTCTATATGACACAAGGCCCACAATTTACAACTACATTTTCGAGTGTACAGTTTCAGCTGGAGCCTAGGACTTGGAAACGTATGCCAGATTGCATTCAGAAGTTCATCTCACAGCCCCAGTTTGCGCTTAACTCCATGCAAACCCAAAACTTAACAAAAAAAACCTCATGAAGCTTCAACTTCTGGAGCCGACCTTCAAGATAATGTGATCCTTCTTCCGCAAAAGGAAAAAAAAACTATTGCCAGTGGAGTAGTTTCTCAGAGGGTACATACTGACCCCTGGGCCCTGATTTATACACATCTACTACCAAGGTCACCACCCACACCTTGAAACTCTCATCCCAGTCTCATCCGAATCCAGCAGGCAGATGGCAGTCAGGTACTGCCTCATGAAGGCGACAAAGCCAAGGTCATCACGCATGCCTGGTAGTCTGTCCTAGAGCTTTTCCTTAAAATCATTGGTCTTTGATCCTCCTGGTGTGCTTAACATTTGTATATTTTACTCTATATACATACATTAATACATACATATATTATTTATATATTGTAATACATGATCCCCAACTATATTCTGTGTCACACTACCTTTTCTCTTATTGCCTTAGCAAATATTAAAACAATATAAAACTTAACCAAGAAGTAACATAGTCTAGGAAAGTTAGATTAACCAACCCACAATCTGTCTTCATCTGGTGTTGTTATCATATCCTAACATCGTAATAAACATGCAATAAGAGCCTAAAAGTAATATTTGAGAGTTGTGTCCCTGCCAGAAGTACTGAAGTCATCACTTCTTAGCCAGCAGCTCCTAGAAATTGCATTGATATTGTAGTAAAATGCAAGCCTTTGTGGCTGAGATGGGTAACAACAGGATCATGCAAACTGGTAAATACCAAGGGATTCAGTATGGTTGAAAGGTATGGTTTCATATGGCAAATGATTTCCTATTGATGAGGCTAAATTAGAGAAGGTTTTTTCACCAGTACTGGTTTTAAATATGGCTCTAACTGCTATCAGCATCATCTCTTATGGAGTAATATTGTTGTCTGATGTGTAGTTTGAACCGCTGTGGTAAACAATGTCCTTGAATGAAAATTCTGAAAATAAGATAGGAAAAAATAAAGGTTTCCCTTTCACTAACTGGTAGCCATTTGCAGTATTCTAACAGATGGTATTGTTGTGTTCTTTGGTCAGCAAGGAGAACAGATCTGCATATTTTGTTGATCCCCGTTTGCACATTTTGAGTATTTCTACTAGAGTGGAATGTTATTAAAGGTAGTCCATATTTCATTGTGGGTATTAATATATGTTTGGCTAAGGTTTTTTAGGCTGTTGAAGTTAGCAGATTGGAGATATTATAGCAGTTTGTGAGCTGGGTAAGGGTTTTGACAATGGTATTGTCGAGGCATTTGCTGAAGGAGAGTGAAGTGCCTAGGGTAAATCTTGCATAACTGTCTTCCAACAATAGTGGCCGAATGTGGACATTTAGGTCAGCTGTTCACAAGTGGGCTTTTTAAAACTTTTTTGATGTTCCAAAGGTCACAGTTCTTAATTGTAGAGTGCTAGTGAACAGCCTATTTTCAAGGGTCCAAGTAAATAATTTGTGAATGCTGTTTGATGTTTGAGCTCAAGGATGTGCATGTTATGACTGGATTCTATGTTGAGGATATCGTCAGCATACATAAAAAGGTTAAGATGCTTGACATCTTTGGTGATGTCATTAATAAAGATGGATAATAGCAGTGGAATAAAACTGGAATTTTGATCTAACTCCTGCTTTAAGTATACCTTGACTAGAAACAAAGGAGTTAAAATATGCATGGAATGATATTGTAAGGACACTCCACAGGACCAGAAATCAAGGAGTCTCAATCCTTACTACTGGCACTTGTGGGGGGTGTTCACTTGGAGGATGACAGGTACACACACAATATTTCCAGATGCAGCTCTCTGCATCAACTGCAATTTCTCTTAAGAGCACACAGACACCACAGTCAGTCCTAGCCTGGTTTCTCCCTCTTTCTCTAGATCCCCAATAACACTCCCCATTGACACAGCTATAGAGTTGAGATCTCAGCTGCATGACCAAGCCAAGACCTCCAGCATCCTTTCTGTCCAACTAGTGCTTTGTGTTCCTGCTCAAGTAGCTGATACACACACACACACACACTCACACACACACACACACACACACACACACACACACACACACACACACACACACACACACACACACATACACACACACACCTGGGAAAGGCTGGCACAGGTTTACTACCTATGCTCCCTTCTGCCCAGACTATAAGGTAGTTACCACTGCCACCCGACACTCATCAGCTACTTTAGGGCCCTTAACAAAGGGTGTCCAGTTTTACTGCGTAATATTAATACTGATACAAATGGTTGTTTGACCAAGAACAAGGCTGTTAGGAGTGGTCCACACATTGTCACCAAATAAATATGCACGTACTCTCAAAACCTAAATATCTCTAAACAGATCAGCTACAATCAAAAGTTTAAATATATTTAATAATAAATAACAAAAGACATTACTAAATATATATTCACAGTGACATCAGAGTTCAAAACCACAGGAAATATTTAAAATAACATTGCAGTACAGTCTCACACAAATAAAGAAAAAAAATCTAAACTAAGCTTTGCTATATTCCTAACTGTATCTAAGAGAATTACTAACAGAGCAAGGCAGATGTGTTGAATGATTCTTCTTGTTCCTGTCAGGTCTAAGACAGAATGCAGAATGCTCTGTCTCACTAAGAGACTTCTCAAAATAATATCTAAAATATTACTGCTGGGATAGCTTGCAGAATGATATAATTTCTGCTCATCTGATTTCTAGTTCTCATGCAAACTGCCATTGTTCCAAAGTGGTAGCATTTAGCATCTACCTGTAAAAATACATAGACAGGGGCTTTCGCTCACATCTTTGGCAGGTGCTGGAAGTCATAAAAGAATTGCATTCCTTCATGCTTCCAAAGTAGCAATTAGTTCACCCCAAAGACAATACAGAATGCTTCCTAGTATAGCATTTGTGTCTCTGGCTGCATTGAAGCATCTTTATGGCCTAACCTATAAAGTTATTTAATTTCAGATATTTTTTCTAAAGATTGCTAGACTGAAGTTAACCCTCCAGTTTCCTCTGTTAACAGATACATTTAAACAGTTACAAAAGTGCAGGTACATTTCTGTTCTCTTCCAGTAGGGCACACTGTGGATACATTTTAAGCACAAGCACTTTACAAATACCCTTTCAACACGAACATTGGTACAAAGCAGATTGATATATACATAACATACAGTTCTAATACATTTGTAACACAAGCATCTTGTATAAATTAGTTTGATTTTCACAAATAACATATAATTATTTCCATCTAGCTGTGCTGGCAGTATCTCCTTACCTCACAGATCATGTAGGTAGCATTTTATCCATTCAATTCACAGTCCCCCAAATTAAATTTACTACATTTGAAGAGTAGGAGGTTGTCATGCACAATTTGAAATGCCCTAGACATGTCTGTGAAGTGCCTGCCCATTAACATAGATTCATTCATGTAATTGTTGTGTCTGTGGTGCTGTATGGGGAAGTGGTGGTGTTGCTAAAGGCTTGTCTAAAGCTGTGCTGGGCATCATACCATCAGGCATATTTATTTATATGATCAAGTATTTATTTGTAGATCTGTTTTTCAGATATTTAGCTAATGTACTGTGATGAACAATAGACAGCTTTAAGCTATGTTTCACTTATTCCTAATATATACATTGTTCATCATTAATCAAAGCTTTTAATCTTGCCCATGTGTTGCTTGAGGTTCCAATATTCATAAATGCAGTTTTTACATTTTAAAGCTGGATATTACTTTCACAGAGTATGGCCTTCTTGTGGTATAGTATATTTCAGTTTGGAACAATATTTGCTGATTGGAATTTTGGAGTTATTAGGTGATTTGGATTTTAGAATTATTAGGAATTGTTGAATATCACTGGCTATCATTCATTTTGTTGTAAAATGGAAAAGCTTAGATTAGCTTTTGTTTTCTTTTTATTTAAGCATGGCATGAGGTTTTACTTGTGCATTAGGAATTTTTGACTGTGCTTGAAGCTGAATTGTGGACCTGATGATGTTGTCGTAGTATGAGATGCATTGTGTTGTATCAATGTTGTTTTGCAGTGGTATAAAGTCTGAGGAATAGGAAGTTAAAGTATAGGATCTAAGTATGCCTTCATTTTGTAGGGTTTTATTTTAGGAATGAGAAAAAATGATGAGCTGGAAATGGGTAATGTGGTGGTTAGTAGGTTAGAAATAATGGAGTTATGTTTATGCTTGAAGGTGATTTAGCTTTGCAAATAAGAATATTTGAAATGGGAGGGTAGTTTAAATTTGTCACACGGGGTTGCCTTAGTCACATGTTCTATTTACATTATCTCCTGCTATGTGCTCTAACTGTGTCTTTTATACTTTCGTCAGTTATATTAAAGGCACTGAAACAATTACTGCAGCTGGATGCTTGTGTCTTTTGCTGTGAAGCTTTCCTGTGCTTGCTATAGTCATTATCAAATATTGTTAGTGTATTGTCATGTGATTTACCTACAGCTGGTTGACTAATATGTATGTTGATTTTCTGATGATAAACCTCTCTACGTTGAAAAGCAAAACTTCGACTACCTAGTACTCATAAGACATGGAAGAACCTTGGCATGTGCAACTAACATTATTTTTGCAGGAGGGAGACCCCCTGAACCTCCCATGTGGGGGCTGCACTCCATGCACTATGAGCTAATTATATATACTAACTCCAAAATTGCACAGTCCCCAGGGAAAGGGAATTTCACACATTTGTCGACTATCTGTATAATTGACCAAATGTGGTCAATTAAATAGATGTTTACCAAACTCCTTGTCAACCAAACCAATGGAACACTCTCAGATTTGTTTATTTATTTATTTAACATTTGTTTGCCAGGATAATCCGACTGGACAACAAGTGTCCATTTTCAGCAGAGTCCTGGGCAGAAAAACTCCATAAGTTTACAGAGAGAAGAAAAATTTACAAAAGAGACATTACAGAGTAGTAGCATACAGATTGTAGACTTCACAGCCGTTAGTATACAATAAGAAGATATTCCCTCTTTTGGTTGAAAATACAAGTGTGCAGAATATACAATGAGAGTAGATAAGAACCTGGTAGAGCATTGCAAGATATTTCACAACTGAATAAGATTATATAAATGTTTAAGTTTTCCATATATACATTCAAGCAAATGCAAGAATATGCATACATATATATGCATACACATACATACATACACACACTGTATATACATATATATATATATATATATATATATATATATATATATATATATATATATATATATATATATATATATATATATATATATATATATATATATATATATATACATATATATACATACACATATCATATATATATATATATATATATATATATATATATATATATATATATATATATATATATATATATATATATATATATATATATATATATCTACATATACATATATTATATATATATATATATATATATATATATATATATATATATATACATATATATATAGATATATATACACACACACACACACACACACACACACACACACACACACACACACACACACACACACACACACACACACACACACACACACACACACACACACACACACACACGTACATACACTCATATATAGGTTATTACTCACACATGGATAGGTATAATTAGATGGTGCTGTTTGTGTTGGCCAGGACAGATGGGGTGTAGAAATAGTAAGTGGACGAGGTTTCAGGAGGTCGATTACAGGTGCATAGATGGTTGGTGAAAAGGTATGTTTTAAGTAGGCTTTTGAAGGAGGGTGTGGAGTTTTGTAGTCTGAGGTCAGAGGGAATGTTGTTTCATATTTTTGCTATTTCACAGGCAAAAGTGATTCCCTAAAGTTGTTTTTGCATGTGATCATTTCGATTAAGACTTTGTTGGAGGACCGAAGTTGTCTATTTGAATTGTAGAAGTTCAGCATGGCAGTCAGGTCAGGCGTTTTCTCGGGATAGTACTGAATTAGATGATCTAGGATGAGTTGATGGTACCTTAATCGGTTCGGAAATTTAAGCCAGTGCAAGGCTTGTAGGGAAAGGCAGTGGTGGGATCGTGATTTGGCATTGGTAGTGAATCTAGCAATTTTGTTGGAACAGATGGAGATGGAAAGTTTATTAAGTTCAGTTTTGTAAAGATTAGTTAGAACTGGGGATGCATACTGTAGAGTATCTAGGAGGTGGGTTCTGGCTATTGCAATTCAAGATTCGGTGGTTAGATAACTTTTACAGCGATAGAGGGAACCAAGCGTTTTGTGGACTTTAGTGATGGTTGTTGATATGCGGTTTGTGAATTTGAGTTGCTGGTCAATGGTAACTCCTAGGAGTTTAGCCTCAGTGACAGGGGTGATTTGGGTTTTGCTGGTAGAGAGTATAGAGAAGGTAAGGCTGCTCGTTTTACTAGAGTGGAATCGCATTAGTTGTGTTTTCTTGGGATTTAGTATGAGCTGTGAGTTGTTAAGCCAGTTCTCTATTTCAGAGAAGGCTTCTTGCGTTTTTTGTTGGTGAAGTTGGATGTTGCGTGCAGAGCATATGAGAGTTGTGTTGTCAGCATATTGGACTATGTTGGCTTTAGAGGTAGCTGAGTGGAGTTGATTTGTGAAGATATTAAAAAGAAGGGTCCTAGGATTGATCATTGCGGCATGTTAAAGAAAGCCGGGAGTGGGAGGGATAGATAGTTATGCCATTTGATGGATTGTTGGCGGTTATCTAAATAGCTTCTAAACCACAGGAGGATGGGGTTGTTAAGGTTGAGGTCAGAGAGACAAGACAGTAGTTTAGAATGCCTTGGATAAATCTAGGAAGGTAGCTGAGACAAATTTACCTAGATTCCTGTGGGAGTTTATAGTATTGGTGAATTTGAGTAGGGCAGTGGTGGTGCTGTGAAATGGGCGAAATTCATGTTGAGTTGAGGAGAGAAGATTGTTGGTGAGGAGATAGGAGAGGAACTGGTGATGAATACATCTTTCTAGGATCTTAGAGAGGGGTGATAGAATTGCAATTGGTCGATAGTTGGAAAGGTCTATGGAGGGGCAACCTTTGTGGAGTGGTATGATATATGAAGTTTTCCACAGGACTGAAATGGTGTGTTCAGTGATGGATCTATTTATTAGAATTGAAATGGGATAGGCTATAGTTGTGGATGCAGTTTGGAGGTATTTGGCAGGAAGGTTATCGGTTGTAAGGGTGGATGGTTTTTGAGTCTGGCTAGGAGTTTTTGGATAGTAGATGTAGGACCAGACTTAAGTGTGAAAGATATGTATATAAGATATATAGGTTACCCCTTTACTTTTAGTGTCTGCTTATTATTCTGATATAATGCATGTGAAAATTGCTCAAACTGACTTGCTTCTTCTCCTTTCTGTCCAGTTTCTTTGCAGCTGTCTTCAGGTCTCAGTCTCTGAGTGCTTGGTCTTGGGAAGAGTGACAGAACAGTTAGTTACACCTCAGCTAAACTAGTTTGCCACTTCTGGTAATTTAACTTAACAATAAGCTGTGCTCACTTTTTGTTTTAGGGCTAATTTCATGCAGGCCTGCTTAGCAACATCACATGGGGTAATCCCCCCAATAGAGCAGTATGTGTGGAGATGCAGCCACTGTACCCCTGCTAAAATGATATTGAACTTACTTCTGTTACCCAATGTTTGTAACAAACAACCCACCTTGCAGTGGTACTTTTGGACAAATCAGCAGTTTGGTGAGCTTGCTGAACATGCTAATTAGCATATCTGACTGTGAAAGAACTCTCACTCTAGAGAATATTGGACAATATTCAATTCATCAGGTGAAGGAAAGGAGAAAGTCATTTCTTCTAATCATTATCACCTGTACTGGCTTACTGTCTATCACCACACCGCTCAACCTCTTAATACTAGAAATCTGGACATCGCCCGAAGTAATGGGAGAACAAAGGCCCACAAATATGAACACATTTTAAATATTGCTCTTTTAAAGTTAGAAAGTTGCTAGAAAAAATGTTTTGTGTTAACACGCATTTTTTTGAAGGATATGAAGTCTGAAACTGAAATAGTTTACATTACTTTGTGACTTCATTCATCAGTGATTTTACAGAAAACCACACATTTTAGGAGGAACAGACCAAAAATATGAGGGAAAAATCTTGACATTCTGCAAAAATCTGGATAACTGGGAGGCATTATATCAGCTACATTTGAATGCTTATAATATACAACAAGTTTCCTACTGAAATATTGAGACTTGTTATACTGAGTCACAAAATGATGAAAAAAAAAGAAAAGATAAAGGAAAATACAGGAGAAAAATGAATATCAAAAAACTCTTTTCAACCTTAAACTTGCTTTTTTTTGTACGGGGGAAAGCTCCCTGTTCCTCTCAAAGTAGGCAAGCCATCCACTTCCCCCGAAACATATGTATGCAATTCTGAGGTCGCCGTACCTCAGAGAAAAGAGAATATTCTAAGAAATGGCAATCTTGCACTTAAGTCCACACATTTGGTCATTCAGTCTCTCACATTTTGAGACTCACCATTGAGCATCTAGGCATTTCAAGTGGGTATGTATTAAAACATCCTCGGTTATATATATCTATATGTATTTATATATATTCTCTGTCTTTCTCTCTCTCTCTCTATACATATATATATATATATATATATATATATATATATATATATATATATGTATATAGATATATATAGATATAGATATATATATATATATATAGATATATATATATATATATATATATATATATATATATAATGCTTCATAAGTGCCTGATAGCCCAAGCTTAAGTAACTGACTACAGCATCAACATATTCCAGTCGGCAGGTATGCAAACCTACTACTTTCTATTATATTTAACCCCACTACATGTGATTGTAAATGCCAACAATATTACTATTTGTGATTGCCACGACCTCCTACATCACTACGTTGGATTACCACTGCCCCTAACACTATCACTTGTGATTACCGTATTCACTAATATTATGACTTGTGACTACCACTGCCCCGATACCACCACTTGAGGTTACTACTGTCTCCAGCAATACCACTTGTTACCATTGCTTGCAATAACACTATTTGTGATTACTACAACTTCTGACATTACCACTTGTGATCAGCACTGCCTTAACATCACCAGCTGTGATTACTACTGCCTTCACCACCACCACCTCTGCCACAACCTTTGATCACAAGTTGTTTTCACCATTGCCTACAGTGCCTGCAAAAACACTTTGGACTACTGCTGCCTACAACACTGCTATGTGATTACTACTGCCTCTAACATTACTGGTTGTGATTACCACTGCCCCAGTACTTCCATACATGATTAGTACTATCCCAAGGGCCAAGAATACTGCTTGTGATTACCACTGCCTTCAGTACCATCCACTGTGACTAGTGATTACCACTGTTCTAACCCTGTGGATCCTACTTTCTCAACAGCATCATGTGTAATTAATTCTGCACCCAAGAAATATGACTTGCCATTGCTGCAGCCTTTAACATTACCCCTTGTGATTATGTATGCCTCCAAGACCACCACTTGTGATTGTCAATGCCTCCAACACCACTACTTGTGACTGCCATTGCCCGCATGCCTCCACTTGTAATTACCACTGCCTCAAATACCGACACTTGTAAGTATCACTGTCATACCACCACCACCACTTGGGAATACCACTTCCTCAGCAGTACCACTTGTGAATACAGTGTCCCTAACAGTATCACTTGTGATTTCCATTGCCCCGGGGCTTCTTGTGATTACAATTGCCCCGGGGCTTCTTGTGATTACCATTGCCCCGGGGCTTCTTGTGATTACCATTATCTTCAATATCATGACTTTTGATTGCTAACTCTGCTCCTAAGAGCTTCATTTTTGATTACCACCATACTTTGCATTGCCATTTGTGATTACTACCACCTTTTTACACTAATGCTGGTAATTAGTGCTGCTTATACCACCCCATTTGTGATTGCTACTGCCCCAGCACTATAAACTATGATTACCACGGTCTCTAAATCCATCATGTTACACTACCTCTGCACCCAGCATCACCATTTCTGATTCCCATTGCCTCCAGCACCTCTTGATTGCCACTACTTACAGCAACAATTCTTGTAATTACAATTACTTATAGTTCATTTTGATTGCTATTGCATCTAGCACCACCATTTATAACTGCCTATGTCTCCAATACCACTCGCAATGATTTGTACTACCCAACATCACCAGCTGCGATTACTACTGTTTTTTAACACTAAAGCACAGTGGCAGTTGCATAGCTTCATAAAAGATAAACATTACTGCCTCTCTAGGATTTAAAACTTGTCTGGAAAATTGGTGCAGATGTTATTAGGTTACATAAAAGAACCTGTAACATGATTCATAAAAGGCAGAGTGTGCTTAAATTACTGACTGGCATATTTCTCAAGTTCTTAGTACAAGAATCAGGTACAAAGGCAAAATTATGGAGGGGGAAGGCCCAAAATAGGGGAAGATTTTTTAAACAATGTTTCTCATAAAACATAGAAAGTCACTATAATAACAAGGTTTGCATCAGCTTGTATTTCCTATGGACTATGAAGTCAGAAACTTGTGTCCTCCAGTATTTAGTGATTTTAATCCTCAATGATTTTCCAGAAAACCCCAAAATTTATGAGGGACAGGGCATATATGAGACAAAAATCTGGGCATTTTGCAAACTTCTGGACAGCTGAGATGAATGCTGATTACTGAGGTGGTTGTATTATAGGGGATAATGCATAAAAACACATACAGTAATATAATGCAAAGGAAATACTATACATCAGCATTTAATACTTTTACTGTTTCATTTTTAATCATTCCTTGTTAAAGGATAGTTGTCAAGTTTACTAGGAAGGCTGGTTCAGCAACTTTGGAGAAAGGTCTGCATAGTAAAAATTCTTTCTATATTCCTGCTGCATATTACATTCAGACTCAATCACAAGTGTGTGCGTGCACACGCACGCCCAAACATACACACGTGCACACACACATGCACATACACATGCACAAACATAAACATGCACGTGCACATACACACACAGTGCACACACACACACACACACACACACACACACACACACACACACACACACACACACACACACACACACACACACACACATACACACACAATATTCTAGCGGAGTGATGGACTGGAACATTTGGATTAATTTTTATTTTTAACTAAAAAGTTCTAGCATGATTTTAAAAAAATAATTTTGCTTATCATTCCAGGACTGTCCTTTGAAGTGGGTTGACTGGTGTTATATAAGGAGAGTTAAACCCATAATGGAGTTTAGTTAAGAATGCAGGAGATGCTTGTCTGACACTTTTCTATGCTTTATAACAAGACAGTAGGTGAT
Source organism: Protopterus annectens (assembly GCF_019279795.1). Taxonomy (NCBI): domain Eukaryota; kingdom Metazoa; phylum Chordata; order Ceratodontiformes; family Protopteridae; genus Protopterus; species Protopterus annectens. The sequence continues at coordinate 325,876,368 of NC_056736.1, forward strand.
ATGCTTGATATTTTTTATCAGTAATGGTTGGAGATATCAGGCTGTGTGGTGATGGAGTCTTCGATAACACCCTACAGATTCCTTCAGAAGAGCAGATAGTAATTAAGACTTTAGTGGTGATCCTGTCAACAGTTTAAATGAACAAAGGTTTGGGTAATTTGAGTTGATTCATAGGTGGGCTACTTTAAAATTCTAATTTGCCAGTTGCACTTCTGTTTCCAGTCATCTTATCAATGAATGCCTTAAAAATTGTGTCAAGTGCATTTACTTTATTTAACTTGCTATATGAAAGAAACTTGTTAAGGCTTGAAAGTTGAACATTTGAACACAGCATACTGTTACAATTGTTACTTGGACAGTGACTGACAAGGTCTGTCACATGTTTATTACTGAAATACTGTGAAACCTGAAAAAAGCTGTATATCTGTAACATGAACCTGAAGTAATGTATATATTTGTTGTTTGTAATCATTCTAGGTATCAAACTATTCATACTGTAAAGAATCTGTATATTTAATATTAATTGGCGCTTGCATTTGTGTGTTATCTCAGTATATGTCTAGTATAAATATACTGTCTTTTTGTATATTTAACAACTTCAACACATATTGAATAATCTCTATAATCCTTTGAAAACCATTTCCCAGCTTAATTATCTAAGTACTTTTTATTATATTTAATTGACATTGCTTCATTTGCACCTACACATGGATTGTGATTGAAAAGTTGCCTTAGACTAATCCAGTTAGTAAATGATAAAAATAAAAAAATAAAACATAGTGTTCTTATTTCATTTTTGGTTTTAAAGTGGGTTACGTGTCCTTCTGTGCAAAGTAAAGTTATTTTTTTTTCCTGAAGTCTCATGAAAATGTCATTAACTACCTTCTTTCATTTGTACATGTCATGCAGTAGAGACTCTTTGTACGCATCTTCTGCATTTTGCTTGAACTCAGTTTTTATACAGCTGAATTATGTGCCTATATTGTACAACTTCCTTTGATATACTGGTTACTATGTCCTTTATCAGTTCATTATAACTATGTAAAAGAAATAAAGAACAGATATTAGCCATATCAGCACTTAGCTTACCTAAACACCTGAACAGAGTGCAAATAATAATAACTGCCTTAAAAATGGAATGGGAAATGGTTGGAAAAGGTGCAATCAACAAGAAATGCCAAACAACAAAGCCACTGTTAAAGATGAAGCATAACAGAAAACATATTTCCTCTCAAAGGCAGGCTAGAAGAAGGAAGGCTGCATGAAACAGAGAAGGAAAAAAAAAAACAAGAACTAACTTAGCCAAGGGGGGAAAGGCAAAAGTAACTGAAGGAAGAGATATGGTGCAATGAAACTGGATTTGAGAATATAAGTTTACCCAGCCATATACTAGATAATCTTTCAGTGTGATGTGCGTGCATGCATGTGTGTGTGTCAAATGGAATGCTGTCTTAGTCCTGTAGAGTATACTCCATTTTAAATATAGACTTTTTAGATTGTAGACATTAACAAAATTAGACTGGGTCCATCTCAGTGGAAATGAAATTTTGGTCCTGCATTCAAGTCCATGTCATAGCAGTCTTGGTCATGACTAGACCACAGGTGACATTAGTTTCATAAATGGAAATAGTACTAGAAGAGCTTACCTGAAAAGGGTAGGAGCAAAATGTTAGAGTTCCACCGCAAGAGCTTTATATGAGGAAGGCCTAAGACTGCAGCACATGGAAATGAGACTAAAGTGAATGAGAGTCTACAACAAGTGCTGTATTAAGAGCTGTTGATGGAATTGTACATAGTCATACGCGCACACATGCTATGGGCTATGCACAGGACCTGCAGCTGGATTTGTACTTGCACATATATGTACACTATAGCTGGAATTGCATTTACACATACATACACACTTACTCTGGGGTGAGCACAGGACCTCTAGCTGGAATTGTAGTTGCACATATGTTTACATTTACTCTGGGCCATGCAAAGGACCTATATCTGGAATTGTATTTACACATATGTACACACTTACTCTGGGCTGTGCACAGGACATCTAGCTGGAATTGTAGTTACAAATAAGTTTACATTTACTCTGGGCCAGGAACAGGACCTATACCTGGAATTGCATTACACATATGTACACACTTACTCTGGGCCATGCACAGAACCTCTATCTGGAATTATAGTTGCACATAAGTTTACATTTACTCTGGGCCATGCACAGGACCTATATCTGGAAATGTATTTACACATATGTACACACTTACTCTGGGCCATGCATAAGAACTCTAGCTGGAATTGTAGTTGCACATAAGGTTACATTTACTCTGGGCCATGCACAGGACCTATACCTGGAATTGTATTTACACATATGTACACACTTACTCTGGGCAGTGCACAGGACCTCTAGCTGGAATTGTAGTTGCACATAAGTTTACATTTACTTTGGGCCATGCACAGGACCTATATCTGGAATTGCATTTACACGTACATACACACTTACTCTGGGCTGTACAAAGGACCTCTAGCTGGAATTATAGTTGCACATAAGGTTACATTTACTCTGGGCCATGCACAGGACCTATATCCAGAATTGTATTTACACATATGTACACACTTACTCTGGGCAGTACACATGATCTCTAGCTGGAATTGTAGTTGCACATAAGTTTACATTTACTCTGGGCCATGCACAGGACCTATATCTGGAATTGTATTTACGCATAGGTAGACACTGACTATGGGCAGTGCACAGGACCTCTAGCTGGAATTGTAGTTGCACATAAGTTTACATTTACTCTGGGCCATGCACAGGACCTATATCTGGAATTGTATTTACACATATGTACCTACTTACTCTGGGCCATACACAGGACCTCTAGCTGGAATTGTAGTTGCACATAAATTTACATTTACTCTGGGCCATGCACAGGACCTATATCTGGAATTGCATTTACACATACATGCACACTTATTCTGGGCTGTGCACAGAACCTATATCTGGAGTTGTATTTACACATATGCATACACTTACTCTGGACCATGCACAGGACCTATAGCTGGAATTGTAGTTGCACATAAGTTTTCATTTACTCTGGGCCATGCACAGGACCTATATCTGGAATTGTATTTACACATATGTACCTACTTACTCTGGGCCATGCACAGGACCTCTAGCTGTAATTGTAGTTGCACATAAGTTTACATTTACTCTGGGCCATGCACAGGACCTATATCTGGAATTGCATTTACACATACATGCACACTTACTCTGGGCTGTGCACAGGATCTATATCTGGAGTTGTATTTACACATATGTATACACTTACTCTGGACCATGCACAGGACCTCTAGCTGGAATTATAGTTGCACATAAGTTTACATTTACTCTGGGCCATGCACAGGACCTATATCTGGAATTGTATTTACACATATGTACACACTTACTCTGGGCCATGCAAAAGAACTCTAGCTGGAATTGTAGTTGCACATAAGTTTACATTTACTCTGGGCCATGCACAGGACCTATATCCGGAATTGTATTTACTCATATGTACACACTTACTCTGGGCCATGCACAGGACTTGTAGCTGGAATTGCACTTACACATAAGTGTACAATTACTTTGGGCCATGCACAAGAGCTCTAGCTAGAATTACACGTATGCATATGTGTACACTTACCCTGGCTGGTGCACAGAAGCTATAGTTGGAATTGCACTTACACATAAGTTAGCACTCGGAGGCCAGCATATTGTACATTGCAGTGTGCTAGCCAATCAACAGGTGAACGTCTTACCCCCCACTGGATGACAACCATAAACACCTTCTCTCAGGTCTGTCCACTAATGGTCTAGGATGCTGGGAAAGGAGTGTAACAGAGGCTTTATGGCTACAGAGGTATAAAGGCCAAAAGAAAACAGACTGTAAGTTAAATGACAGACTTAGTCATCATACCTGTGCAATATCATAAACTCACTCATCTGACTTTAACAAAGTATGGGACAGAGCAAAACCACTTGACATCTTAGTATTGCCATATGTCATAGTGGAAAACTCCTGGTTTTGCAGACTAATCAGATGATCAGAATGGTATTGGAAGTTAAGTTAAATCATACCTTTATTGTCTCATGAATGTTCTGCTTCATACCATATTATCTCTGATCATTTACCAATTATTGAGATTAGCAGTCCTGTCAGGGGCATAGAATTCCATTTTCTCTGGACACATACATATTTGTTGGGATCTGCTATGGAAGAATAAGCACCATCTGATCACGTGTCACCAGCTTGCTGGAAATCGCTTGTAAATGATTCTGCTCAGAAGCAGCAGTAGATTAAAAGAGTGTTTTCAAGGATCAAGCACTGTTGTACCTTGTATAATGGTGTTTTCCCCAACCTCCAGTTTCTGTGTGTATGTGTGTGTGTGTGTGTGTGTGTGTGTGTGTGTGTGTGTGTGTGTGTGTGTGTGTGTGTGTGTGTGTGTGTGTGTGTGTGTGTGTGTGTGTGTGTGTGTGTGTGTGTGTGTGTGTACATATACAGATATAAATACAGGTAGACATATTCACAGTCTAGATAGATACAGATATGGATAGATGGATAGATACAGATAGAGATACAAATATAGATATAGATATAGATATAGATACAGATATATATATATATATATATATATATATATATATATATATATATATATATATAGATAGATAGATATACTGCTGCCAAGGTTGCACTAACTTGATGAAAGTATAATCAGAGAACATTCTTGTCTAGTTCAGTCTCCTTGTATTCAAACACTGGAACAACCATTCAGCTCTAAGCAAATGAATCGTGAGTAGCTTGAATGTAAATATGCAAAAAACATGTCTTTCTGCAGAATTGCTGGCTATGGGCCAGTTATTCAAGTAGACAAAAAGGACTGTTTTGCCAGAATAATCTGGCTAAAACTGATCAGGTGTTGTGATGTGTGGATTTCCAGTACAACTAAAATAAAAATTATGCAATGCCTTGAGGCATTCTCTCTTTCAAGAAGTGTTTTCAGTAGCCTTTTGGGAAATGTCTTGTCCTTGCATGGAGTGTAGGTTGCAGAACTAAATGTTTTGACCATGAAGGCAAAAAAATAAGGATGATTGTATCCTGTTCTTCCTGCCAAAATGGTGTCAGTATACCAGAGAAGAATGTTAAATGAAGCCTAAGACTGATGCCATAGTGATAGACTTCAATTTTAGGATTCAATATGTATAGAAAACACAGGAAAGCAGTCATGAAATAGGGATATTGAAACAACTAAATGTATTATTGATCTTAGCTGAGGAAGATAGTACTTAATAGTAGAAGAATGAGGAAACAAGTTGAACCTGCAATATCCAGGTTGCTAAAAATAAGGTAAGTGCATCATCCTATTCTAGAATAGAACATGAGAGAACAGTGTCATGAGTGTGTCAGTGTTGCTAAGACTAGCTCATAGCTGTATTTTCTTAACAGGATTGAAGCCATATGACACATACTGTTTAATACTGATCTGGGCAGCTGTTTGGTTGCAACAATCCCATACAATGGATATAAATAAACAGCTTGCGTGTGGCATAAACTTGAAATGCATGTGTAAACTTTAGAATGTTTATGTGTTGTGGATTAGTGAAAGGAAAATATGTTTTAAGTTGATATGTTGTTTACTGTAAATGGCCTCAGTGTTTGTATTTTTCCATGCGTTACATACATTGTTAATGCATGTTGGAGGTCTCTTGGTTTAGGAGTAATTCCAATGATATTCTTCAGAGTCTAAAAGCCTGCTGAGGCATTAATGTACCACTGCAGTTTTATTGAGTATCCAAGTACTAGTTTTTAGTAAGATTTAACATACATTCTTTTGTTAGCTCTTGACAGCTAATGTACTGAGACAACAGTGTTTGTATCTCAAGTCTGTCTCCTAATATCTACTGTAATATGTAACAGTAGTTTCTTGGGTTACTGTAAAAAGATTACTGATCCAACAGAGTGCCCATCAGTTTACCTTTTCTATAACTGAACATTACATTTGAATGTTTATGACTGCAAAAAGACAACTCCTTTGCCACACACAAGCTAGTAAAATGAACTATCATTTATAATCAAACTGTGCTTCACTGTTTTGGATTTGTCTTCTTGGTTCTTTAACTGGCTATTACTTAACATATTGACTCATTGGTGGTGCTGCGGTAGCATTGTCGCCTCACAGTTAGACGTTGCCCGTTCGATTCTCAGTTAGAGTGTCTTCTGTGTGGCAACATGTGTGAACGGGCGTACCTTCATTGAAGGCTGTGCGTCAGGCCTGGCAAGCCAGCACGTAAAGCTCTACTGCCAATCATTAGCGGACCGGAGTTCCGCTGTGGCGGCCCCTAACCGGGAAAAGCCGAAAGACACAAAGAATTAACATATTGACTCCTCCCTTTTTCTTCAGTAGTTTAGGGAGACATGCTCTCAGTGTAGTCTGATTATCTGACTAGTAATAACAGATGGAGCTGGGTTTATAAGCTGTTCTTAAGACTTGTTTCATTTCTGGAAAAAAATAAGTGTTTTATTTGAAACAACAGAAAAACAAGTAATGATGTACAGAAGTTACGGCTTAGAAATGAAATGAAAACTAAAATGGAGGATATTTATTATCTACAAAATGAACATGTTTTGCCTTTTGAGAGGTTTTTTTTTCTTATTTTTTTAACTAGTTAAACCCCAAGGCACACATCTTCTTTTTTGAAGTCACAATAATAAATGACTTGGTCAGAGTCACACACTAATTCATATTCTGGGGCTTTGCATTTTAATAGTGGTAATCAGAGAAGAATATCTCTCTGTGGATAAGAAAATCACAGACTTTCACTATGACTAAATAAATACTGAGGCCTTTTTGTAAACACTCTTCCCTATCACAAAAGTGTGACATGCTTAAGGCATAAGCAATAGGGGCAGCTGATAATGCAGATAAGGGGTATTACACATTTCTGTATCAGTAGGATTCATAGAGATGAATCCATAATGAGATCATTTGCGTACCAGATATGTAAATGGCCCTGAACTTATGCCAATAAGCAGCAATTTAACAGGAAAACATGGAGATGCATGGGGAAGAGAAACATGCTTCTGCATACATGGACAGACTACTGAAGGGGACTTTGGGGAAGTGTTTTATTTTGATGTCAGGGACATGCTTGTGTATACATGGACAGACTACTGAAGTGGACTTTGGGGAAGTGTTTCATTTTGATGTCCAGGACATGCTGGTGCATACATGAGCAGACTACTGAAGGGGACTTTGGGGAAGTGTTTCATTTTGATGTCAGGGACATGCTTGTTCATACATGGGCAGACTACTGAAGGGGACTTTGGGGAAGTGTTTCATTCTGATGTTCAGGACATGCTGGTGCATACATGAGCAGACTACTGAAGGGGACTTTGGGGAAGTGTTTCATTTTTATATCAGGGGCATGCTTGTTCATACATGGGCAGACTGCTGAAGGAGACTTTGGGGAAGTGTTTCATTTTGATGTCAGGGACATGCTTGTTCATACATGGGCAGACTACTGAAGGGGACTTTGGGGAAGTGTTTCATGTTGATGTCAGGGACATGCTTGTTCATACATGGGCAGACTACTGAAGGGGACTTTGGGGAAGTGTTTCATGTTGATGTCAGGGACATGCTTGTTCATACATGGGCAGACTACTGAAGGGGACTTTGGGGAAGTGTTTCATGTTGATGTCAGGGACATGCTGGTCCATACATGGACAGACTACTGAAGTGGACTTTGGGGAAGTGTTTCATTTTTATATCAGGGGCATGCTTGTCCATTCATGAGCAGACTACTGAAGGGGACTTTGGGGAAGTGTTTCATTATGATGTGAGGGACATGCTTGTGCATACATGGGCAGACTGATGAAAGTGATATTGGGGGAAATGTTTCATTTTGATGTCAAGGATGTGCTTGTGTATACATAGATAGAAAACTGAAGGGATTGGTATGGGAAGTGCTTCATTCCAGTGCTTGTGCATACTTGGACATGCTGCTGAAGGGATCAGCAAGGGAGGATTTCATTTTGTGGCTTGTGCATTTTTAATCATACTGCTGAAGGGATCGGTGGGGGGAACTGTTTCACGTTGGTGCTTGGGCATACTTAGATAAAGATGCCAGAGAGTTTGAGAGATCTTGCTTGTATATGAAGCAATCCATGGCAAAAAAAAATTAAGTTAGTTTGCAATGGTATTGCTTGTTTTCATTGCATTGTCTAAGATTTCTGGGCTGTTGGGACAGCTCAGTGGTGCAGTGGTAGAGTTGTTGCCTTACAGCAAGAGACTCTCCAGTTCAATTTGCAGCTGGAGTGCCTTCTGTGTGGAGTCTGCATATCCTTCATGGGTTTGTGTGGATTTCTTCAGGGTGCTCCAGTTTCCTCCCACTTTACAAAGACATGCACCTGGAGCATTTCTCCCCGGGCCACCTCTGAAAATTGGCTTTGTTCCAAATCGGACTTTCCTGGTTAGCAAATGTTATATAATATATATATATATATATATATATATATATATATATATATATATATATTTATTATTTTTCCTGGACTTGCTAAGAGTTTTAAGTTGCATTTTTCCCTTGCTGTATGGATTGCTGCTCTGTAGTTGTTGTACTCTAAATGCATTGTATCAGCTATTTTCAGTGCTTTTTGGCATCTGATTTTGTGATTCCCAAACACTTGGACTCCATATCAGTCATTTTACATTAAAAGGGTACAGGTTTGCACATTTGTGGCAGGACAGGGCTGATTTCACCTATATGAACTGGGAATTGCTGGTAGAAAGCTTATTGTGTGCTTACTTGATAAGGCTGTGGGCATACCTAGTTTAAACCCTGTTTTGTTTTTTTTTTGCTTGAAAATAAGCCCTTCTTTAGCACAAGTCTTGACTCAGTTATTCATAGTTGCTCATCACGTGTTGATGATGCCAGAAAGTTTGTTAGATTTTGCTTTCATCTGAAGCCTTCCTTGGCAAGAAAAATGAAATTAAGTATTATTTTACACTTGTGTTGCTTGTTTTCATTGCACTCATAAATATTTCTGTACTTTTTTTTGTTTTGTCTGCACTTGCTTAGAGTTTTAAGTTGCATTTTTTTACTGCTGTAAGGGCTGCTGTTCTGTAGTTGTAGTACTTTAAATACATCTGCTGGTTTCAGATCTTTTAGGCATTTATTTTTATGGTTCACAAACACCTGGGATCCAAACCATTTTTCATTAAGAGAGTCAAGTCTGCAGCCCTTTGGCAGGAGACTGCTGATTTCACCTGTATGAGCTGGGAATTGCTTACATGATTGGCCTGCGGGTGTATCTAGTTTAAAACTCGTGCTTTTCTGCTTGAATATAATCCTTGTGTTTGCGCAAAAGTTGCATGTCATGCAAAGGTGGTTAGTGGTATCTTGCTTATAAATAATCAATAGAAGTTGTACTTTCCCCTATATAAAATACCTCTGAAATTTTCCACAGTTCTGACCTGATCAACAAGCAAATAGTTTGTGTGCTGAGCAGCATTGCTGCAGTTAGATACCTCTAGAGCACATTATTACAGCATTCAGAAATATCGCTGCTCTGAACCATATTAGCCAAAGTTTTTGATTTAAATGAATGTTAGAACTTATTTTTACATACTTTGAATAAATTAATATGTAAATATGCCTTCCTTTTTTTTTTTTTTTTTTTTTCACTCTCTCTCCCTCTTTCACGTCTTTTATTTCTCTCTCTCCTCTTGGTTCCTAATATCAAGTTTATTTGAATGCTATTTGAATACAAGTGTATTATATTACATAGATGTATATAGTAGTATGAATAGTCTTTTAAAAAAAAAGTTTATTTTAGTTTATATGATGCTGTTTTATCAAATGTGTAGTCTTGTCTTGCTAGATAATTGAATTGAAAGCTGTTAATTTAAGTTAAATATAACCAGTATTAAATTGGTAAGGTGGTAGCTGAGGTACTGCTGCTTAGGGTAGGGGGTTAACTTGAGTGGTAAATACTACTCTAAGTTGGAGTTTTTAACTCCAGGCTGGATGCAAGGTTTAATCCTTACATTATTTTCACTTGTTCATTGTTATATGTATATAGTTTTGACATCCACAATATATTTTGTACACTCATTGTCACTACAAACAAAATTGAATCCTATACAAAATCCCATAAGAGATTCAATAAATACAGCTATATTTAAAGGTACACCTAAAGGAGGAGATGTAACATTACTTATGTTGTTATTTGTTATTTTGATCATAAGATTCTTAAGTTTTAAAAATGCCAAATGACATCTTTAAAAGGAATTTCTTTAAACATTAATGGATTGAATAATCCGTGTAAAAGGGCAAGCCTAATAAGATACATTAATTTACATAAGGCCAACTTAGTCTTCCTGCAAGAAACCCATCTCTTGAAAAAAGATATTGATAAACTAGCCACAAACAAATATACAGCATTGGTTAGTTCAGAGCACACTCAGAAAAAAGAGGAGTGGCTATTTTATGGAATAAAAGTATGCCCATTCCTAAAACCATTAAGTCTTATCAGGATGACAAAGGAATGTTTTGTATGGTTACAATACAAATTAATGGGAAGACTTACACTTTAATTAATGTATATTGGATACCTGGAATTGGTATTAATACAGTGAAACATCATCTTGATAAGATCATATCATTCTCTATAGGATATATTATTTTAGCTGGTGACTTTAATTGTATACTACATGAAAGTGATACTACCACTATAGGAAAAGGAAGAATTACATCTAATGCAAAACATTTAAATGATTTTGCTAATTCTTATCATTTGAATGATATTAATAATCAGATAAATTCAAAATCATTACCATACACCCTTTTTTCTAACAGATACAAAACTTATTCAAAAATAGATAGGGTCTTTATTTCTAACCAGATGGTAACAGATTTAATTAATTCCAAAATCATTTCATGTCCTATATCTGATCATAATTCAATTGTTTTGAATTCATGATAAAAAATACTCATAATGTTCAGATCAAAAGGATACCAGCATACTTAACTCAACTAAAAGACTATAAAGAATATATACTTTCAGAAGTACAACATTTTCTAGACATAAATAATACTCCTGAAGTCTCCATTGTCTATGTTTGGGATGCCTTAAAATCATATCTATATGGACAAAGTATAAGATGGTATAATAATAAAAGGAAATCTTGGGATAAGGAATTGTTAGATATTCAAAGTAAACTAGACTCTTATAAACATAATAATAAAGAAAATATTATGGATAAGAAAGTCATTGAAGAAATAAACAAACTAAATGAGAAATACAAAGAAATTTTAACTCATAAAGTTAAAATAACTCTAGAGAAATACAAGTTTTTGTCTTACTCAATAAGCCCCAAATACTTACATAGACTTAAAAATAAAACAAAAAGGTTGAATAAACAAAACCATATCAAAGAAATCTTTTCTCTAAGGAAAAAGAAGAATGTTTCTATTCTACCAAAAATACTAGCTGAATTTAGAAATCACTTTCACAATATTAACAATAATAACATTAACATGGAACCTAAAGATAAAATAAAGGAGTTTATAACCACAAACATGAATTAAAAGCTAAATAAACAACAGATTAAACTATTGGACAAGAGTATTTCATATACAGAAGTTATTACACAAATAAATAAGCTTAAATCAAACAAAGCACCGGGTAATGAGATATATACCAGAGATATATAAAATCCTTTCTAAAAGTACATATTCATTAATACATAAGGTTTTTATTTTGGCCCAAACTGAGTTAATAACCCCCCCATCTTGGCAATATACATTTATTTCGCCATTTTTAAAACCTAATAAAGATCCAACTAGATGTACTTCATATCGGCCCATCTCATTACTTAATGTTGATTATAAAATGTTTATGAGTATTTTTGCTGATAGATTGAAGTCAATCATTCCCGGCATTATAGATATAGATCAGACAGGCTTCATTGTAAATAGAAATACTTTTGATAATATAAGAAGAACTTTAACATTAATTGATTTTGCAAATAGGAAAAAGAAAGATTTAACACTTATTAGTCTTGATATAAGTTCAGCATTTGATTCAGTAAGTTGGGACTATCTGTTTACCTTACTGAAATGCACAAACTTCTCAGATGCATTTGTAAATCTAATTGAGCATTTATACAAAGGAACGTTGGCTTATATTAAGGTAGGAACATATGTTTCACAAAAAATACCCATTCTTAAAGGTACAAAACAAGGATGTCCACTTTCTCCACTATTATTCACTTTAGTAATGGAGCCTTGGGCTAATTTGATCAGAAACAGTATTGACATAGAGGGTTTTGAAATAGATGAAAATACAACATCCAAAATTCAACTTTTTGCAGATGATGTTCTAATTATATCAGCAGGATCTAATTCTTCTATGCAGTCTCTATTTGATAAAATGATGAATTTTAAAAGTATTTCTGGTTTAATATTCAATGTAGAAAAAACTAAAATACTACCTATATATACACGGAAAAATATTCTCATTAGTGATTTTACTAAATATGTACCCAATTCAGGTCAGATAACTTATTTAGGTATAATACTATCTAAAGATATTAAATCTATTATATATAATAATTATAATACCTGTTTTCTTAATATACAAAATCTTTTTGGTACCTGGAAAAATATGTTTTTTTACTGTGGAGGAGAGACTTACATGTATTAAAATGATAATATTCCCCAAGATTTTATACTTAATACAATCAATAATACTTCCACCTACAAAAATAATTATCAAGAAACTGAATACACTAATGTTAAATTTCCTATGGGCACCTAATAGACCTAGGATTGCATTAAAGAAACATACTAATAGCTGGTCTCAAGGAGGTATTTCTTTTCCAGACTTTAATTTATATACTATCTCTTCTATTGTAAAAGTTATTACTTTATTAATAGATCAGTCATATGTCGCAAAATGGAAAGATTATTGGGAGCTAATTAGTATGCACTTCATGAAAATCTCCTTAACACATAAAAATATGATTGTAAATAACTCCATGTTATGGTTACTAAAGGAATTTTGTACTTCACCTATTACACCTAAACATATGGTCTGTTACCCATTAAATATTATTATTAGCTATCGTAACTTTATATTCATGCACCCTAAGTATAGGAATGGAATTTTATTATATTCCCTATAATGTATACTCAGGGTATGCTTTTGTCATCTACTTCTGAAGGAACTCATTTAGCTATAGATAATGATCTAAAGTACTGGTATCAGTTGATATCTGATAATAAAATTAAAAATCTAGATTTCTTAAAACAAGAATTTGATCTAAGAGAAACTTGCTGGTTAGAGGTTCAGACCTTTAGACAACATCTCATTGATAGAATAGATCTAATGTCTATAACAGTTAAAGAATCTATTCCAACACTGATTGATTACTTGATATTAAATTTACAACATAAAGTTTCTGATAAAGGTAAACTTTCATACATACATAAAATTATCAGACAAGAAACTTTTTACAGTGTAGATACATACTGGAATTATTTCACTTCTATTAATGGGGACCCACCAAATCAACAAGATAAACAATATATATTGGAATCTGCCTATAGAACTACGTCTTCCATTGTCTGGAGACTTTATACATGGAAATTTTTACATAGATCTTTTTATACACCTTTGATGATGAATAAAATAAATAATAAAGATAATCTATGTAAGAGATGTAATGTAGAAATTAATGCTGACTGGGCTCATGTTTTATGACTGTATAAAATTGAAAGAATACTGGAAGTCAGTTAATGAATTTTTACAGGCTCTTTTTACAGACAATTTCATTATTTCTAAATCTCTTATATTATTCAACACACCTGTACCTCAAAGTGTTAAAAAGGTTAAGCTTCCCTTGTTATGGTCTATTCTAGCAGTGGCTAGGAAAATAATAACCAGAAATTGGATTTCAGATACACCTCCTTCGTTTAATGAATTTAAAAATGTTATGAATATAGTGTGCCATATGGAAATAAACACAATTAGGTCAAGAACAACTAGAAAAACATCTTATTATATTGTATGGGATAATTTACAAAATTTGTTAAAAAAATCCTAATTTCAATAGCATGGTATTTTAGTTTAATTAATTGATCTGGTTGTAGTGGATGTCTTTGTAAATACTTTAGTTGTTTTGTTGAATGTTATAATCATATCTATTTTCAATTACTTGTATAAAATTGTTATGATATTTCTCTTGTATGTTAAAACAATAAACCTGTTTTGAAAAAAAAAAAAGAAATATGCTGAAAGAGTAACTGGTTTGTGCACTGGGGAGCATTGCAGCATAGGTTAGCTGTAGATTACATTACACAAACACCTATCCCTCATCCTGTTGCAAACACCTCCCATTCTATTCCCTTGTAAAGCAGGTGTTAAGGACCTGCGACCATGCATAGGCACTTTCCTGCTATCTTTGCATCTAGCTTAGTGAACATGGGAATCCAGAGGCAATGTAGTAATTACCTTATGTACAGTGGCAACTACATAATTCCTAAACAGACAGAGAATGTCAGAAATGTAGTTGCACAATGTCACTGGAGACAAGACTCTCACATGCAGACACAAAAAATGCCAAATAGGTTGTGAGTGACACACACACACACACACACACACACACACACACACACACACACACACACACACACACACATACAATATTCACCACACTTTACAAAGAAACAGACAAATAGACCTACATATGCAAAGGTGCTTATGTGTAACTTAACCAAACCTCAAAGGCCTCCCAGACACAATTATCTGAAACTCTGCATGTACACAAACAAGACAGCGCCCACTACACCGCATAAAGCTACATCTCATAGTGTCTCAATTACCAAGCCATAAGGTGTAGCACCACCTAACTTAATATGTTGGTCTTAGGAGACTCCATTCTGAAACACACTGATGTCCACCTCACGAAGCTGGATAAAGAATATATTCATACCTCTCAACTGTCCAAATTTTTGCAGAATGTCCAGAGTTTTGCCACATAATTTTTGTCTGTTCCTTATAATAGTTGTGGTTTTCTGTCAAATCACTGGGATGATCTGAGAATTGAGATCACCAAATAATGAGTTTCATTTGAGTTTCAGACTTCAGATCCTTCAGAAAATTTATTTTACCACAAAGTCTTTTACGTAAGCATCTTTATAAGTTTATAAAAGCAATATTTAAAATCTGTCCCTATTTTTGGGCCTTTGCCTCCCGATTTTGTCAGGCTTTGTCCAGATTTCTTGCACTAAGATGTTGAAAGATATGAGAATGTTACAGTTAGTTGCCTGGGGTCCGGATTCACCAGATCACACAATTTGTCAGGTCACTTAACTCTTCAGTCATAGTCCATGTAGGCATAAATGACCTGAGGCATACCTCCCTGGACAATATGAAGAGAGACATAATTGGGCTCTAGAATATGTGTGTCATCTCCAAAAATAATGTCACAATACCAACAGTAAATGATTGACTTTAATAATTGGCTTAACTACTACTAGTGACATTCCAAAGGGGTTCAATATTTGTCATTCTGGGAGAACATGATTGACAGGCCACATTGGTTTGCCAGAGATAGTTTTCACCTGTCACCACAAGGCATACTGGCCAAAACATTATTGACCCCATTGTGCCATTTTTAGGTATTGCCAAACAGACAAACCTTCCATCATAGCAAAATCTACATGGTATAAGCTAAAGGTACTACCGCTCAGTACTAGGAGTCTCAACAAGAAAATATACTCAGTGGAAGAACTCCTCACCCAACAGAATGCAGAAATTTGAGCAGTCAGTGGGACATGGTTCAAAGCCATGGAAATCATCCTTGCAGTGCAAAGCTATAATGTCTTTCACACATTCCAGCCATCCATTGCAAATGAAAGGAGAAAAGGTGGAGGTGTATCCATTTACATAAAATATAAGCACACGTCAAGACTGGTCAGACAATATGACATGCTTGAGCTACTCCCTATCCCACTAACAATAGGAAAAATCCCTTACCATATCCTTGCTAGATATAGGTCCCCCAACATGAAATAGGAAACCCATACCTAAATTTACTAGAATCGCTTACCATTCAGCCCAATACCATACTAATGGGTGAGTTTAACTACCCCCTCCATTAGCTGGGAAACATACATGACCACTAACATACAAGCTCAAAGATTTCTAGACTTTGTCATTACAAATGTCCTGGAGCAGCTAGTCTGCACTCCCATGAGGGGTACAAATATTGCTGACCTAGTACTTACAAATTTTGGAGATTAATGCACCCCCCCCACAAGTGCAATGTTTTTACTGGTTAGATCAGATCACAAGGTTGTCTCCCTTGAAATAAATGAAAAATTAGAACCCCTACCTAACCCCAAAACCTTTAACAGTTTTAACAAACTTTCTAAGGCAAACTATCTTCTATTAAGTGAAGGCACAGTTAATTTCCAAACTACCCCAAAAACAGAAAACACAAAAGCCCTATGTGGAGACATACACAAAAGCCCTATATAATCATATAAACAACTGCATATAAATGGCAATAAAAGATTGAAATAAGCATAGGACATAGTACAAAAACAAGCCACCCTGGTGGACCCTGATTTAAATAGGCTGTACAAGAAAAGAAAGAAAGTCTTGAATAGAAGTAAGACAGAATGTGTGCAACAGAGCAGAAACTCCCTCAATAGTCTAAACAAGCAAATCAGGGGACTAGTTACATTTTCAAAAATACATTTTGAGGCAAACATAGCCTCCCAAGCTAAAGATAACCATAAGGAATTTTTCAGTTATGTCTGCAATCTTAAAGGCATCACTTAACAATGTGTAGAGTTAGTTGTAGATTACATCACCTATACCCAGAAAGAAGGTACAGAAAATCTGCCGGCTGATAAATTCAGCTCAAATTTCACCTTTTCATCACCTCCAATTGCAACCCAAGACATACACTCCACCATTCCTGTACCAGTTATCACAAAAGAACAGGTTGACACTGCACTCTCTAAAGCTGAAAACACTACTTTTATGGGCCCTGCCAATATCCCAGGAGGCCTCTTAAATAGCTTGAAACATGATCTGTCTGGCCCACTAGGATCTCTATTTAACCACATTCTTCAGACTGCCACAGTCATCCCTCTACATAAAGGGGGACAAGCAACAGACCCAAGAAATTGAAGACCCATAAGTTTGACTAGTCTTATATGCAAGGCCATGGAAAGAATAATTATGGACCTGATAAATAACAACTTGGGAAACCTCCAAACACTGGACCTGACTCGGTTTGGCTTTGTTAAGGACAGGTCATGCATTCTCAATCTGATAAACATCTTTGAGAAGTCACTATAGCCATGGATAAGGGTAAAACAGTGCATACTGCTTCCCTTGATCTGTCTAAGGCATTTGACACAATTCCCCACTCAGGTATTATAGATAAACTCACAGAACTGGGCATAAATCTCTACATAACCAGATGGCTAACCAAATGGCTAATGAACAGGACTCATGTTGTTAGAGTGGGAGAATCCAGATCCAGCAAGAGGTCAGCTACTAGTGGTGTGCCACAGGGCTCAATGCAGAGACCTCTCCTGTTTGGAATATACTTCTCTGAAGTCAAGACTAATGTAGAAAGCCTTTGGCTGACCACGTTTACTGATGATAGCAAGTTGGGGCACTCATTGAATTCCCCCAGTGATGTAAATATTCTTCAGAAGGGTCTGACTCAGACAAATGATTGTGCCAAACCTATGGCAAAAAATGCATAAACATACCTTTTGGGAAGTCAAATACCCCTGTCAGTGAGTGGGCTCAGAGGAGACAGATCTATGTACACAGATAGATAGTAGCCTGAACTTTGATCACCATGTGTCCACAGTGATGAGGAAGTTCTTCTGTGTGGCACAGATTATATGTAAAGGCATGTCATCCAAAGCTAAGAACGTTATAGTCCCACTGTACTCAGCCCTCATCGGGACAATACTCTAGTGCAATATACCTTCCAGCATGTACTTGACTAAGTACTTGCAATAACTAGAGTGGCTTTAGAGGATCAACTAAAAGCCCTATCCCTTCACTGTGCCTCCTACAGACTATAAATTATAAAGAAGTGATCTATGCCTAACCTACAAGGTACTCTCAAGTCCAGATCAGATGGAACTGCTACACATTTGCAAGACAAACTGCATAAGGCCCACCCAATCTAAGGGACTAAACCTGGGCTGTGGCATGAACAAAATATACTGGAGGGACAGATATGTGTCTCAGAGATTAACCCTTCTCTGGAACAGGCTTCATATTTATGTAAATCAGGAGCCTTCCCTGGCCCTCTTCAAACACAGTTTGGATCAATGTATGAAGAATCATAAAGTCACTTCTGGGGTGGTGTCCATGTTCCTTATGGACAAGGGAAGTGTGTAAAATACTAAAAGGCATAGGCACAAACCAAAGCCAGCCTTTAGCCCTTATGGATTAAAAATCAGGTAAAATCCAGGTAAAAATGGATAGGCTTTGCACTTTCTGCATTAGCCTAGTAATATCATATAAACCTATGGACCTATGAACATACTGCTTAAGGGATTGGTGGGGAAATGTTTTATTTTAGTGCTTGCAGATACCCAGACATATTGCTGAAGGCTTTGGTAGATAAATGTTTCATTTTGGTCCGTGTGAATACTTGGACATGCTGATGAAGGGATTGTTGGGGAAATGTTTCATTTTGGTGCTTGCAGATATGTGGACATATTGCTGAAGGGATCAGTGGGGAAGTATTTCATTTTGGTGCTAGTGCATACTTGGGTATACTGCTGAAAGGATGTGTGAGGAAATGTTTTCATTTTTATACTTGTGAATACTTGGACATACTGCTGAAAGGATGTGTGAGGAAATGTTTTCATTTTTATACTTGTGAATACTTGGGTATACTGCTGAAAGGATGTGTGAGGAAATGTTTTCATTTTTATACTTGTGAATACTTGGACATACTGCTGAAGGGATTAGTGGGGAAATGTTTTATTTTGGTGCTTGCAGATATATGGACATATTGCTGAAGGGATCAGTGGGGAAATATTTAATTTTGGTGATTGTGCATACATTGACAAACTATTGAAGGGATGGCTGAGGGCAAGTTCATGGATTCCAACTCAGAGATGAAAGGTGAAGCACCACATTTAACAAGGGATGTGTGTACCACATGGATACTGGACTATGACTTGGAAGAACACCTCATTAGCATACGCAGCTTTACAAAATTTCTCATTTGTATCTCATTATACTTAAGGCATTAACATAAATGGGTTCTGGGAATCTCACCTTTGCTATGCTTATTTTTAAGAATCAGTGATATCCCTATCACATCTGTGCAAATGAATACTGGCCTAAGACTAAGAGGGAATCAAACCGAATACTAGGGAATGATGTACAAATCCTTAGTCTTCTGCATTAAACTGTCTTTGCCTACTCATTAGTGGATAACAATGAAAGCAGAAAGATAATGTAGGATGACAGGGTCCTGGAATTATAAGAGTATTAATTAGACTATGCCATTGCTGTACCTGGACTTCCACTAGATAGATGAAACAATAGTGAGATTCATCGAGAGAATATCATCTGTTACATTTTAGGTTCATAGGTTAGTACTAGGCTAACTGCCTTTGTAGGCCATTTTGAGCCTAGCCATTTACCCCATCTGAGAATCAAACCCAGGACCTTGTGTTTGTAAGGTGAACATCTTAACCATTATGCCAACCTCCCACCCAGCAAGCATTTTGGTGTAAATTTTATTATTTATTATTTGGTTAGGGGGCTGTCCAATAGAATATTTTCAGACAGAGGCAATATATAGGTGAACAACTGTCACTTTGCTGGCTTACATAAGTAAATTTCATACTGTTTATACTAAGTAACACGATCAACCATCAATGGTAAATTTGAGTAGTGCGTACTTGGGGAGGCAGAGGTAGGTTAACAAACCCACCTTGTAAACATGAGACCAGTCAGGAAAGATGCTGTAGATACTATTCATGGAAGCTAGTGATAAATACATGTAAAATAACATTAGAAACAGTTCCATGCTTGAGTGATGGACATAAAAGAATGAGGTAACATGTACGCTGGATGCATTCATGACAAAGTCATGATTTAGGTAGCAGAAGGTTTAGAGAAATTGTGAAATTTGGTAACAGGCTCATACAAAACAGTAAATGGCTTAAAGGTGAGAAAGAATAGTGGAAGTCAATGTACATATACTGGTTAGAGACAGAGATGTAAAAATAAGAAATTAAAAGACAGTAGTCTTAAAAAGGTGCAAGGAGCTGACATTTTTTATGTTTGCTTTGAACGGACTCTGTATGATAAGCATTGATCTAGAAAGCATTCACACTCTTACCAGCAAACCAGAGACAAAACTATGATGTGATGTAGAGCCTTGGTCATAGGACCTTAATGATGAGGGATATAATAAACGAACAGCAGAGTTAATCTGTTTATAAATTACAGCACTAAGCAGAAGGGTAGCTCATTCAGATATAGTCAAGCTGTTGGATCAATGTACTGTTGTAAGTAACATAGTGTTCTTCAAATGTGGCCTTGACCAATCTAATTAAAATGTTCATTTTACAGATGTCAAATCCTAATAAAGGCAAAATATACTGTAGCTTATTGAAATAAGTTGACAAATCTATAGCCTAATTTCAAATGAGAGGTATAGTCATGCTCACGTTCATCAATGAGGTATGACAGAAAGTGAGTTCTAGCCAGATACCTCAACATTTAAGGAGAACTACTTGGCAGATGGCATTACTGGCTGGGTCAGGGATTTTAAGGATTCATGAGGCTTGCATTCTAAAGTACATTTTAAAGGGCATTCCCATAAGGTTAGCTACAATTAATAATTAATATGTTTGTTTGAATTCAGTACTAGATATCATTATGATCTTGATACACAGAATTATTTAAAAAAGTAGGTGTTTTATCACTTCATAGCAGTGCAAGATCAAAGAGAATAAAGATGCAACTTGTCATTTAGGACTAACACAAGATGTTAAGGAACATTGGAAGAAAGGTTACCCAAATCAGACTGCGAGTGCTCAAAAGTGACTCAATTAAATCTGTACAAACTGCAATTGTTAAAACAGCATAGGAATTTCTTACTAGTTTTTCAGTGTCTCCAGGTTTTGTACTAGGGTGGTATGCTGGACTAATGAGTGTCTTTTCAATGGCAGATCAAGAACTGTTATGGTTGGGGGAGCTATTGTTAGATGAACATCAACTCTACTCAGTTATGCACATCCTAAGTTAAAGGACAATGCAGCCCTCCTTTTCTATTGATGCTGAGAGGTATAGAAATATTAAGCTAACCACTGATTTACACAAAAACAGTAAACTTATTCCACAAATTCAGTTATGAACAAAAACTGTTGAGAATTAAGAACTTACAGTCCAGCCCAACAAGAAAGAAAGGAAAGGGAAGAGTGTAATACAGTCCGGGAAGAGGAAACACACATATCCAAGGTGTAATGGAACTTCACATCATGTTGTCTTTTGTTGAGAAATTGAATTATGTTGAACACCGTTTTTTACAAAATCAGATAACAGAAAGCTTATTGCATTAATGAAGTTATGAACAGAAATGTTGAGAGATGCTGTAAATACTTAATTTTATTTGTTGTATAATAAACCAAAGCAGGAAACTAAAGGGAAAATGGAATTCAAGAGGAAGAGAGTGTCTCAGTTAGACATAACACATCTCAAAATTCCTGCATATATTCAATCCACTACACATATCTGTGAGTTGTAAACCCAAAGTCAGTATACAACAAAGTAATTATTTTGCACCAATGGACCCAAAGTCTTAGTAAACCAGAAGTCTCAGTTTAGAGAGAGGCTGGAAGGTGTATCCCTTTATTTAGTGTCTTCTAGACTCTTGAAGGGAGATCTGTGTCTAACTTACTATGGACCTCTTGTTTCTCTGCAACTCCAGTAACTCCACTAGTACTAAAACTAGGGACCTAAGGTTTTGCCAACAGATAAAAAACATGATGGAGTGAGTGTTTCATAGTGTAGCACCTCCCAAACCTCTGCATTAAACTCCGCCTGCATGTTAATATTTTTGGCTCACTACATTCCTATAAACATAAACTAGATTACTTGGGTATCCACAATGTACTCCTGGATTGATTGGTATAGCCCTCCTACAAAAGAAGGATAATGGCAAGTTGTGAATTTTTAAATTTGCATTTCCACAAACTTAAGTAGTATCATAAAAAACAGCCAAATTTTCAGAAAACTATAAAAGTAAACAACATCACTGCCTATCCCTCAGAGATTTAAATTGGTTAGAAACATCATATCACATAGCTTTTTCTCAGCTAAATGAAATACACAGACTTCTCTATAAACCAGAAAACTGCCCAGCTCTTAACTTACTAAACTACTACCTCTCAATACAATTTTACACTCTAGAAGAAAAATCACTAATCACTATAACCAGTCATCTAATAGTACAGGTCCTCTCAGTATTCACATAGTGTAGGTGAACTATAGAAACCATATCTCACTACCATTGAAATCCATTCAGAATGCAAACTTATTTAAAACACAAATAAAACATCACCTATCAATGGATCTGCTCCTATATATGTCCGTGATAAATGCTATTGTTTTCTTCAGCTTGCCATATTGTTAAAACATTCTCTTCATTCAGAATCCTATGCCCCATAACCAGTATTAACCAGTACATGAATAGTTTACTACATCCTCCCAGACATACACACAGTTTTGTGACACAGCTCATTCTATACTCTATACTTCTAATATAAACCTTATGGCACCCATATATAATTATCTATGAACATGCTTTATACCCTGAAATATTGACATTTTGTGCTCTAGTTAGTTCTTTTGTCCTCTGCTCTAGTTAGTTCTTTTGTCCTCTGCTCTAGTTAGTTCTTTTGTCCTCTGCTCTAGTTAGTTCTTTTGTCCTCTGCTCTAGTTAGTTCTTTCCTCACCACCACTTGTTTGAATTTCTACACACTAATCACAAATTATTTATTAACTGCATAATCAACTTTGATAAGATAGTAGTTGATGAGTTTGATTTTGTAGGGTGGATAGTCTGGTGTGTGGTAACTCTGATATCTAAGAAACAGTATCCAGATGAGCACCCAAGAACTCCAGGATTTGTGTGGAGGAGAGCTGTGACTTGCGATAATTGACACAGATGATCCCTTAAGGACATCACGTGTTTCAGCTACATAGCTTCTGAATGCCCTCAACATTTTACTTTGTAAATATTTATGGATACATTCAGACCAATAAAGTCAAACCCTACTAGCTGTGGGCATGCATTTTTCAGCTTTCTAATTGAACTCATCCCACTCATAGGTCATTATAGCATCCAAAACATTTTTGGGTCTTGCTTCTTTAACTAAACAACTTACCAACTAATAATAGGCAATATTAAAAAGGTGCAAGTAATTATTACTTATTAGTAAAATAATTATTA
This sequence comes from Protopterus annectens, assembly GCF_019279795.1. Lineage (NCBI taxonomy): Eukaryota > Metazoa > Chordata > Ceratodontiformes > Protopteridae > Protopterus > Protopterus annectens. The sequence continues at coordinate 325,899,930 of NC_056736.1, forward strand.
ATTAACAAAACATAAAGACTGCTAATCTAGGATGTGCTGCAGCAGAGAAATGAATTACTATTCATCATGTATTAGTTACATTTTCATATTTCTATTCATATTTTCATAGCTGAGAGCTCTACATGTTATTGAGGAGTGTGGTTTGATATGCCATAGTGGGAGACAGGGAAATTCAGTATCACTCTTCAGTTATATCCAATTACAACTGATATATGACTAATTGTTTGTTAGTAATTATGAAATAAAGAATATTTCCATATGTATTTAATATTTCAAAAAACAAGTGACTTAAAAAACTGGTGCATGGTATCAGGTGAAACAGCTGTTGGTTTAAGAAAACTGTCTTGGATATTAGCACTGTAAGTTGCACATCTTGAGAGATACTCAGTATTATTTATATTGCTAATTATTAAGTATATGTTGTCATGTGAAAGCTTGTGTCTGATTAACAAAATTGTTATAACAATAAATGTCTAGGTTGTATAGTTTCCATGATATGAAAATTAGTGAACGTTTAGGAATAAAACTCTTACTTGGGGTTTGAGTATATTATAGTATATAATGTATTTATGGAAAGACTTTGAATGCAATGTTACTACTATAAAGAGTACTTCTTACTGATAGCATTGCTATTTGTAGAGTTTTAATAGTTTTAAGTACTCTCCACAATATTTGTAATTTTAATTTTGAGAAAATGAGATAGACCAAAGTTCTTGCTGTAAAACTGGAGGATAAATGTAGTTCAGAAAAAAATCCAACGTCAAGAAAACTTCTTTATTCACAAAGCAAAGCTTTCAGGTCTACACCCTTCTTCAATGCTAGAATACAATGAACACCAAGACATTAGAGTTTAAATAGGAGCCAACTCTACTACATGACTACAGCCAGCCAATCATGTGATAGTCAAAACATTATACTATATAAAAAATTAAAATATATACTTTATATAAATACATTCTTACAATTAGAAAAAACAATGCAAAAATCTTTTAAAAAAAATCTTTAAAAAAACTTTAAAGTCTACTATGTTGCAGTTTTACTAAAATAGGTTTCAAAATTACAGCAGTGTTAAGACCAGGTGGAGCATATGCAGCTGATCTTAATATCCACTCATATGCCTTAACCTCAAACAAATTATTCAAATCACCCCCCCTGACAGATTTATAAACCACATCTATCACTCTAAATTTAAGCTTATGACTACTATCAGTGCTCAAAATATGCTTGCTTAGCGTGTTTTTTCATTGTTCCTCCATATGTCTGATTTATGTTCTAGAATACATTCTTTTAATTTTCTTGTCATTTTACCCACATAAAATGAAGGACATTTAATGCAAGTGGCCAAATAGATCACATTGACACTAGTACAGTTTGCTGTCACTTTAAAATTATACTTCACACTAGTAATGGGGAGTTGAAAAATTTCACTGCCTTTACCTAATATATCACCACAACATGTTCAATCCATACAATTGAACGTACCAATTCTCATTTCCATTTGTGGCATAGACTTAGAATTAAAATCCTTATAACACAATTTACTCTTCAAATTTCTCAAATTTCTATAAGAGAAATATGTTCTTGAGACTAGCACATTCCTAACATCAGGTGAGGCCATTAAAATCAACCAATTCTTCTCTATAATCTGTTTTACTAAGCAAGTTCTAACATTGTATGTTGTAACATATCTAACTTTTTTTATTCCTGATGTATTATTCACCAGAGTGATAGATGTAGTTTATAAATCTGTCAGGGAGGTGATTTAAATAATTTGTTAGAGGTTAAGGAATATGAGTGGATATTAAGATTAGCTGCAGATGCTCCACCTGGTCTTAACACTGCTGTAACTTTGAAACCTATTTTAGTAAAACTGCAACATAGTAGACTTTAAAGTTTTTAAAAAGATTTTTAAAAGATTTTTGCATTGTTTTTTCTGATTGTAAGAATGTATTTATATAATGTATATATTTAAATTTTTTATATAGTATAATGTTTTGACTGTCACATGATTGGCTGGCTGTAGTCATGTGGTAGAGATGGCTCCTATTTAATTAATTGTGTTCTAGTATTGAAGAAAGGTGTAGACCTAAAAGCTTTGCTTTGTGAATAAAGAAGTTTTTTTGACGTTGGATTTTTTTCTGAACTACATTTATCCTCCAGTTTTACAGCAAGAACTTTGGTCTATTTCATCATTGTGGTTACTGCTGTATCGTTGAGAACTGTCTGAGAGTTTATACAGCCAGTTTCTATGGTTAAATGGATACTACAAATTCCATTAAATCTTTCCTCTGTAAAGAGAATAATCCACTTATGCGATTGATGCCAGGGGCTACGAATGCCTCGGCTATAGCCTCAGAAGCTACAATGGACTTTAACAAGAAGCTAGAGTTACTGGAAATAAAGGTGGGAACTTATAAACGATTCCAGTGGCAGTGTTTCAGTTTTGTGGCTTATCTGGATATGAGCATTGTCCCACGAGGCTTACGAGTCTTAAAGATGCCATCTTATGGCAATGTCTATCCAAAGCTCCTTAAACTCTGGCAACAACTTAACCTTAAATTAAGCCTTGAATATATGGCTCTAATGAATGACTTTTTTTTTCAAAAACTGAAAATGATCTAAAAGAAGAAATATTAAATATGGAAAATGCTTTGATGGAAATGCGTTGTTTTTCTGGTATGCTTACTATCTATCAGAAAATGCTTGACAGATTGCAGCAACTAGATGAAAGGCTTGAGGCAGCCAAAAAACAAAAAACTCTTGAGGGATATAACTGATTTCCAAAAGGGCCATATAATTTTTGGCCCAAAGTAGAACATCAAAATAATACAAAAATGAGTTTTCGTAAGCATAACTCTATAATGAATTGGATGATATCACGGAGAAGAGAACTGTAGCAGCAGCCTATCAGTGTGTGGTCCCTATCGACTTTACAACTAGGTCAGATGATTCTGCTAAGGACACACCTACAACTTCCACTACTCCAGCAACCAATACAGTGGTGGAATGGAGTTTTAATACATGGCGTACTTCTGGGACAATGGAGAATGGGAAGGAAAATAATAAAAAAAGTCAACAGCTGATTTTAAACGTTTCTGTGCTTGGACCACAGAAACATTTTCAGTTAGAACATCCAGAGAAGGTGCAAGAACGGAGCACTTCAAGGGGAAGGTTGTCACAGAGACAGACCCCAAACGGGACCAAATGGAAGAATGAGAGTCAACTGGATCAGGGCAAACTGATCCGATGATAATTCAAGGTAATGTAAATTTATCATCCGCTGTTTTAACAGCACTGTGCTTTTCTTTACTACAGAAAGGCCTACATTTTATACCAGCTGCCACAGACGATTTGGTGACTGCTCTTACTGACTTAAAACAGTTTGTTAGAACAGTGAACCTGAAAGTTTTGTTTAAAGGTATTATGCCCGAGCAGTTAGCAGACTGTAAAAGAAGAAGTACTTTTATACCTGTGCGTTTACCAGTATTAACAGCCTTTCATGATATCTGTGAGGTTGAATTGAGAAAATTGTATTCTGTTAATGACAAAAAGAAAAAGTATAATTTAACATATGAGGAGTCATTGGCTCTGAAAACATTAGAAAAAGATGACAATTTGGTTATAAAATAAGCCGATAAGGGGGTTCTGTGGTAATCATGGATCATGATTGTTATACACATGAAGTTGTTGTTAGAAGAAGGGAATACTTTTAAATGTATCACCCCTATGGATGTTTAGAGATACACAAGTGAAGTAATTATGCTAGTTTATGATTTACAAATAAATGGAGACATAGATTTGGATTTATTTAATATCTTCACTGTCCCTTGCGCTATAACTCCACAGCTATACGAGCTCCCTAAAATACATAAATCACTTTCTAATCCCCCTATGAGACCTATAGTGTCTGGAAAAGGCTGGGTGACTGAGCCTATCTCCATATATTTGCAGAAAAAATTGGGTTTTTTTTATCTGGCTGCATCAATATAGTGAAAGGCAGACTTCATTGTAAAGCTTCGAGATTGGTATGACAATTTAGATGGAAAAGAGTTACATCAAGGTGAATATTTGTTTGTAACATTGGATATAATGTCACTATTCACTGTTATCCCTAATGATTATGGGATTCAAGCCATAAAGAATTTTTTAGTTGGTAAGGCTGTGATGTCTGCAAGAGATGCGGATAATATTTGTTCCCTATTGGATATAGTCCTAACTAGGAATGTATTTCTTTTCAATAATGATTTCAATCTTCAGCTATCTGGGTTAGCAATGGGGACATAGGTAGCCAATACCTACACTAACCTGGTCCTTCACCAATAGGAAACTAAATATATATGTAGTAATTTGAATGTTTTGAATCATTGTCTTTATCAATGTTTTGTTGATGACTGCTTTATTATTTGGAAAGGAACAGCTAATGAACTACATGAGTATGTGGATTATTTAAATAATACTACCACCTTTTTAAAGTTTAAGATGGAATATTCTGAAAGCACTATTGTGTTTTTGGACTTGCAATTAGAGTTGAGACATAGTGCTTTAGAGACTAGTATTCGTAAGAAGCAGGTACATGGTGGGAGATATATGCATAGACAGAGTATGCATGCTCCACATGTTTTTAAAGGAATAATGACAGCACAGTTTAATAGGGCCAGTAGGTTAAACACAAATGAATCTGTTTTTTTAGCACAATTGGAAGATATGAAGGCAGAATTTTTAAGAAGTGGATATGATTATTAACAGATGTTAGAGTTAAGTGATAAAGTTATAAAGGCGAGGAAGACATCCTTTAAACCTATTTTCAGATCAACATATGAACATAATAGCCCTATGGTGAATAATACATCAGGAATAGAAAAAGTTAGATATGTTACAACATACAATGCTAGAACTCACTTAGTAAAACAGATTATAGAGAAGAATTGGTTGATTTTAATGGCCTCATCTGATGTTAGGAATGTACTAGACTCAAGACAATATTTCTCATATAGAAATTTGAAGAGTAAATTCTGTTATAAGGATTTTAAATCTAAGTCTATGCCACAAATGGAAATGAGAATTGGTACGTTCAACTGTATGGATTGTACATGTTGTGGTGATATATTAGGTAAAAGCAACAACATTTTTCAACACCCCATTACTAGTGTGAAGTATAATTTTAAAGTGACAGCAAACTGTACTAGTGTCAATGTGGTTTATTTGGCCACTTGCGTTAAATGTCCTTCATTTTATGTGGGTAAAACCACAAGAAAATTAAAAGAACGTACTATAGAACATAAACTGCACATACGAAGGAACAATGAAAAATGCGCTAAGCAAGCATATTTTGAGCAATGATAGTAGTCATAAGTTTAAATTTAGAGTGATAGATGTGGTTTATAAATCTGTCAGGTGTGGGTGATTTGAACAATTTGTTAGAAGTTAAGGAATATGAGTGGATATTAATATTAGCTGCAGATGCTCCATCTGGTCTAAACACTGCTGCAACTTTGAAACCTATTTTAGTAAAACTGCAACATAGTAGACTTTAAAGTTTTTTTAAAAGATTTTTGTATTGGTTTTTCTGATTGTAAGAATGTATTTATATAAAGTATATATTTTAATTTTTTATATAGTATAATGTTTTGACTATCACAAGATTGGCTGGCTGTAGTCGTGTGGTAGAGTTGGCTCCTATTTAAACTCTAATGTCTTGGTGTTAATTGTGTTCTAGTATTGAATACGGGTGTAGACCTAAAAGCTTTGCTTTGTGAATAAAGAAGTTTTCTTGACGATGCATTTTTTCTGAATTTTGAGAAAATGGCCAGGAATGCAAGCTGTGTATAAGCTAGTAGAGGTGTGGCATTCCACATATCATAGATGTTAATGAGTTAACACTCATAAAAGTAACACCAATCATCACCTAGTACAAGACCTTGTGCTACAAATTCTACAGATAAATGTCATAACATTTGTAATATTATTCACTGAATCAAGAAAAAGTTGCAAATTTAAATCTATCTTCCCCTTAGCCCAATTTGTTCACCCCATGTGATTTACCAACAAGCTGACTGAATGCACAGATTATCACTAATCTGATTACTTTATCACAGAAGAAACATGACCCTTACTGTGGCAGCTCTTGAAACAAAGTTAGACTGTGTGAATGATCAGCTCTGATGAAGAAATTAACTCGCACTTTGACTGTGTTTACAAACCATGTCTATGAGTTAAAGAAAAAAGAATACAGCAGGAAATGTTCTACACCTAAAGGCAGTGTTGCTGCTTTTTTTCTTTTCTTTCTGTTTACCAATTAGTAGCCAAATATTATATCCGTCCACCAGTTCTTTGGATTTTATAACTCTAGTCATTCATGGTCTTCACAATAGGGGAATAGCAGAGCACTATTGAAAAACTATGTACCTTAAAAAAAATAAATAAATAACAGCAGATCGCTGCCTTGGGGAGATGCATGTGTGCCAATCCAGAGCCCCTACCTTCATTTACCAGATCTACGTGGAGCCACTGCGATTGTTGCCTTCAAATGATGTATGTATGTTTAATAGTAAACTGACTGAGTAACTTACCACTCATGTACATAATACTTCAACCTTTCAGTGCAGTAAATACGGACAAAGCCTAAAATAGTGTGGGGGGGTCAAAGACCGAAAAATAGAGAAAGGTTTTAAATATTACTCTTCTAAATTTAGCAAGTTGAAAGAATAACAGGATTTGTCTTAATGTTCAGGATTTGTCTTAATGCTCATTTTCTGAAAGATTGTCTGAAACTCAAATGTATGTCATTATTTAGTGCTTCAGTCTTCAATGATTTGCCAGAAACCCAAATGTTTTATGAGGAACAAACCAAAAACATGAGGAAAAAATCTGGACGGTTGAGAGCTACAATCATGCAGCAGACAGCTATCTGAGTTCATATGCTGCATTACAGTAAGCCTTTAAGCTAGCTGCCTTCATGCTGGAGGGTTAGCTGACATCAGATGATAGATGGTGTTGTGTATTGGGACTTGCAGTGAACATTATCAGCATTATTTTTTTGTTTTAATCCATAGATAACAAGGGTAAGCCTGTAAAATGACTTCATCCTTGCACTTGAACAGTTTGATCATGTTTAGTCACACTTCCAAGTTAACCACTTAAAAAAAAAGATGGTACAACATTTGCTTTTTTCTGTTTTTCTAAAGTTTAAGTCATTAACATGGAAGCGCAGCTAAACACGGTTGAATTGTTCAACTGTGAGGATCAAGTCATTTTGCAGGATTAGCCCTGTTATCTAGTCATCAGACTAATTTCACTGAGTGAGATAGTTAAAACATGATACAATGGCTCCCCTAGGCTCCCGGTAAATCTGCCACTATAGATCAATAAAGACCACCATGGTCAGAAGCTCTTTATCCATACTGGCATAAGCAGTATTTGTGACACACAGCATTACAGCTGAAGTTATAACCTTGCTAGAATCCATGTCAGAATGACTTAGGATACCAGGTTTATAAATGTATTTCAATATCTGCACAGTAGAGTCTTAAGACAATCTTAGTTATAGCACAAAACACTATAAATGAGCCTCCAAGGTGAAACAAAAACAAAAACTGCAAAAATCACCAAAAAATGAAGTACCACCAGGAGCTAAATAGAATAAAACATTAATCACCACAGGTATCCACAGGTTAAGTGCTTTGTACCTTTCTAGACGGCCTTCCTCAGAACAATAAACTTTAGTACAAACACATTTTTAAATCCTGTCTAATTCAGCTTCAACCAATCAAATTGGTCTTTGTTTAATTACACTAAACAGAATGTTGCTAAAAAAACTCTTTAAAAAAACGCTCCTGTTTGTTTAACAAATATTGAAAAATTAAAAAAATAAACATACATATTAATACATTGGTTTACCTATAACACTTGTATTATTCATTTACACTTATCTCGAATACGTTTTCTTTGTAAAACAACTTTGTAATTAACTGCAGCATTTAAGCCAGGTGCATTGTAAGCATTAAACAAAACTTGCCTTCAACATTCTCTATAGTTTAACTCTGCCTCTCTATCCCCATTGAATAATTAATAATAAAAGGGCAAATAATTTTAAAGAATTATTGGAAAACAGAATGTACAAACATTAGTATGGCATCAAGAACAACAATATTCACAATGCTTTGGTTAGGCACATTTCTTTACATAGGGGCACATTATGTTTTACTTTGCTGTTATAGACCACATTCCAGTTAATTTCAATGGGGATAGAGAGGCAGAGTTATGATTCCTATCCCTTAAAAAACAATTATTATTTATAGTTTCATGAGCTCCTAGAAATGTATTGGTTTGTAATTTAATTTATCATAATGTTTCTTTTTTCTCTAAAAAGTTGCTATAATGTTCCTTTCTGTAATGCAATGGAATACTATCCAATACTGTAAAATAAAACTACTTAAAGGAAGTTCTTTTAAAATACTCTTTGAGTGGTCATCCCTACATAAAACACCTCACAATGGGAACAAATTGCAGCATATACTAAACCAAAAGAATTATAATTAAAATGTCCCTTTATATTAAAGGTCCTGTCGAAATGTGATAAAGTAATATTAGGTCCTTCTACCACAAAATTGCAGGCATTACAAAACCCACGCGTAAATATACCCTTGCTCTTATTATTAAATATACAGGGTTCTTTGGTGTTCTGATTTTCTAAATGCTGCTTTAAGTATTTTGTTGTCTTTATATACAAAAGTCGGACCTGAACTAACAAGATTTTTGAATATCACAATCCACTTTAATATTTTCCAATTATCTCATAAATATCTGCCAAACAAACAGATTTGTATTCTGCAGGATTTACTAACACCTCTTCCGTCTGTAAAACAGAATCTTGCTGATACATAATAACTAGTTCACTACCCTGAATTCATACCTGTTAGATAATTTGGCCAAAACACATCTTTAGTTTTTACCAAGATTAGAATATTTAAACTCAGGTATATTATAACATACATTGATAATGTCTTTCTTTCAAGAGTCATGAAAGGCCTGAATAGTGCACTGTAATGGAGGATTAAAGATAGTAGACTGTCTAAACATAGATCGCTATTACTCATGTCCTTAAACAAATATTGCAAATTCCATTGTGACAAATTAACCTTAAATTAGTTAATGTCCTTGATAATCACCATGCTTACTAGGAACAATAGAAAAACCTTTGCTCAATAAGCAAATTTTTAAATCAGTGAACGTTTCTTGTATAAAATTATAAATAATGTCAGCCAAAAGAACAACAATTTCAAATAAAAACTTAGGACTACATGTTATATAGCAGCTATATCTTACATCTTTAATAAAAATTAATTTAAAACACATCAAATGATTCATTCCTAACGTTAATATCAAAACTGCTACATGAGGATATTGTAGCAGGCCAAGAGCAATCATGCTTTATATGTAAGGGAATGTCCTTCATTTGCATTTGGTAGGTGGTTACCTTTCATAAAGCATAAGAATGGACACGGCTGAAGTTACAAATTAATTTGACAGGCACTCTTCCATTAACAATAATGCCAGCATTCAGTCTCTTTGCTCAGTCCAGGCATTGCTGATTAATGAGAACAGTGTTTCAATGAAGCCGTTGTTGAGGGACCTAAAAAGAATAAATGGCCCCATTTTCAATACTACTTTGCAGGCTGGAGTTTTACTGAATTGATAACAGATGTCTCTATAATATGCAATAAGACTGGCCCATCAACACTTGAAGTACAGTGTTAGAGTTGAATCCACCCATAATCATATTGTCTTCCAGGATTAAAATATCTCTTATTGTCCCCAGATTAATGCAGGCTACCTGTCAATGAAGGATGAAGAAATTTCATAGTCTTAAAGAGACTATTTGAAAAGTCAAACCACGTCTGCAGGAATGAAAGTTGTTTTTGTACAGAATGCAGTAATTTCTCTGAAGATCTACTTTTACACTCCCATAAAAAAAGTAGAAGACACTGAAGTGCCACTATATGTTACAAAACAATTAACTGATTAGGAGCAGCCCGAGGTTTAATTCTTCTCTCAGGTTTGGTACTTTAATAGGGTGTCTTTTGTGTGGAGGTTGCATGGGTTTCCACCATGTATTCTGTTTTTTTCCTACATAAAAAAGTTGTAGGTGAATTGATGATCCTCCAAACTGTCTGTAGATGTGAATACCAGGTGTGGGTGTGTACACATCCTGCAATTGGCCATTGCCTATTCAGGATTAATTTTGCAGCTTTAGACTTACGGGTTGGTAAGATAGACCCTCACTGTCTGACAATCCTGACCTGGATTAGAAATGTTTTCAGAGAATGAATGAATGAATCACTGAAGGAATGGATTTGATGATTCAAATAAACTATTTTAACAAAAACAGATTTTCTAACTGGGTTAAGACAGACTATCCCACAAAGTTGGCATATGACAGATCTTCACAAAGAGGCTTCAGTATTGCATGGAATGCATATATTACAGACCGGCACACTGTTTTCACAAGGCAGTAAGTTCCATTGCATTTCCTTGTGGGTGGCATGCTTCAGCATTATTCTGCAGCTAACATTAAACTCTTGCATTTATACAAGTACAGTGAAGGATGAATAGAAACTGTGTGATTTTAAAGGTAGAATAACATTCTAGTAAGGGGATAAGGGGATATGTTGAATGTTGGACTATAGCTTGTTTTTCTATCAAAATATTTTCTGTATTTACTAATTGTCCACAAGGTTGCTTAGCTTGTATTTACAGACATGCAATGAAAAAAGTTAGGTAGAATATATGCAATTGTTTGTGTTGCTTTCTATCTCTCATGTTTTCTGTCTATAGAATTTCCAGAAAGTTAATTTCATAAAGGTATGAGTTCAGAAAAGTCACTTAATGTAGGTAAAGTAGTTCCCTAAATAATTTCTATGTACAGTGAACTAAGAATTTAATGAACAATTAGTTAATGAGAGGTCCAAGGTCAGTACAGAATTTGTACTGAAATGGGCAGAGTGTAGTCCTTAAACAGTGCAGATATAAGATTACTGAAAGCACAGGTAAGAAATAATATGCCAGGAAAATTTTGGACACAGATCATTTGATGATACATTATGTTCACTATATGTAAAATCAGATGTGGTTAAAAAGTAATGTGTTCTGAATGATAACATTACCAGATGGGCAAAACACTGACTTATCTTTTATGCAGTACATTTGTAGGTTATATCCGCAAAACATGGTATTGTGGGCCCATTTCTTAGAATGTTTCCCATAAAACCTCAAATGTTGTATAAGAGTCTGCCATCTGGGAGTGGAAATTTCAGAATCATCCTGCTTAGAAAACCTCATTTAAGAAGGTTTTCTAAGCTAAGTACAGCTGTATAAGTAAGTTATTATAGAAGTATAAAGTATCATTGAGATGAGCTGCAGTTTTTGCCACAAAATACCGTAAACTTGAAGAGCAGAAAAGTAAATAGAAAAAAAATGACATTCAAACTGTGTGTCTGATTTAAAATTCATGGACTGCAGTGGAAAATAAGACAGTGTTACATCTGTTTATCATAAATATGAGAAAATGCAAGGAATAAACACTCACAACTGCCAAATGTATTTGTGTCCTCTTTTAAGCAACAATACAATGTCCAAAAGATCTAAAACATTTGGTATTTGTCAATGTTCTGTGATATATTTATTCTGTTTTCCATTTTGATTTATAAATTTTGAACCAGATGTACTTCCATAGTGTGAGTTTTTTCACTGCTTGAGTTAATCTGCATTTTGTGATTTATGTGAAGTATGCTGGCATTACCACCACGGTCAGAGCATAGTCACCTGTAATGTACCTTAATCAGTGTGTTATTATCATACATTACTTATGGTCACCCATACAGGCACAGAGTGAACACTATAGTGTGGACATTAGTCTGAACAAAGCAAGAAATTGGGATAAATCGTATCTCTCAACTGTACAGAATTTCTTAGAATGTATAAGGTTTTGCCTTATATTTTTTATCCATTTTTCATACAACTATGGTTTTCTGGCAAATTAGTGGCAATTCATTAAAGACTGAAGTTAGAAAATAATGAAAGTCATTTGAGTTACAGACTTCATACCCTTCAAAAATTCATGTGAATTTAAAAGCCGTTAGTCTATCAACTTTGTAAGTTTGTAAGAGCAATGTTTAAAAATCGTTCCTATTTTTGGGCCTTTCTCCCACTTTTATTTATGGCTTTTTCCAGATTTCTTGCTTTAAGAGGTTGAGAGGTATGGGATAAACATATGAATATCTACCACATACTCACATACTTCAGACAGTGACAATAACCCCCCTCCAGAAGATGTAGTGGTATACATTGAAGCCCATGGTTTTGTGTGTGTGTGTGATGGTGTCTAATCTCATAGCAGGTTATTTAGTGACTGAGTTAAAACGTTGAGTTATTATCCATTCTAAAGACTTAAACCTTGCCTGTGATATAAATAGGACCTGTTGGAGAGATAGGTATGTATCCCAGAGACTACCCCATCTATGGAACAGGCTCCCCATCCATGTGAAGCAGAGTTCCTCCCTAACCCAGTTCAAGTGCAACTGGACAGTTGGATGGGAAACTGGAAATTCATCCCTGGTTTAGCACCTATGTCTCTAATGCAAACAGGTAACCTGTAAATGGTTCATCTCTCAGACCCAAGCTTACACTTCTCAAGGGTGTCAGAACTTGTCAGAGATTCAGAATTCATGGCTAGGCTTAAAAAGACCCTTGTGGTCATTAGCCTAGTAAACACCCATGAACCTATGTATCAGTTAGCAACATACTGAATTATGTGTAATATATTTAAGGAAAGTGCAAAGCTAAAGCCCTTTTTTGAAAATAAAAATACACTTCTAGTGAATTGCTAACACTTGTATTGCAGTAGATAATATTTGATAAAGGTGTAATGCAATAGAAGTGTAGTTTCCAGTTCTAAAACCATATTTGTTCCTAGAAAATAAGATATGCTGGCTTATAATTATTTATCACTAGCAGACCAAGTAATAAACTTAATCTGCAATTTGACATATAACTGTTTTAATACTCTATTCAACAGTGGAAGATATTCCATATCATAAAAAGAAAGGTCACACTTGGGGAGGAGGTAATTTTTAAATCAATGTTCAGACATTATGTTCAGACATTAAATTGTCATTCTCTATATGTTGGCTGGCATACAATTTACAGAAACATCTTGCAGCTGTCTGTAACTTTAAGTTCTGTTTGCAGCTTACCTAATATTTCATTGTTATGGTCTCCTTGTTTTAATCATGTTTTATTGCAGTATTTTGTATTTATGTACTTATTTTCATTTTTTAATGACTTGGATATTTAAAATTTCTAGTTTAGGACAGAAAGTAGACTTCGAGTTTTTGATACTTGAGGAGGCCTATAGAAGATTAGTTGTTTGTAAATTATGGGAGGAGCCAGAAACTAGTCTTTTTACATGTGGTAAACTGGAAAACCATTTCAATGTTTTCTTGAGAGAAAATATTTCTGAATAAATATATTTAATTTTCCCAGTCTCACCCATCCTACATTTGTTGCATTATTTAATCTGTCATATTCTGACTTGGCTGCTTTTTATTTTATTTTACCTACATAAGCCCCATTCTTCTTCTGCCTCAATTATTCTTATTAGTTATTACTACTAGATCATATCTTGAAAGCTCCAACATTCAAATAAACGTATTACCTTCTTTCTCATTCATACCTTAGCTCTGACCAGTTGTGCACTGCAACATCCATAACCTTAACCTTTTTTTCAGATTATGTTTAACACCTTTACTTTTACACTTAACATCTTTATTTAGTACACATACCTAAAATTTTTCTACAGAGTAGCCATGAACAGTTACATTTGTTTAGAATGAAAATATATTACCAAATTTACTAATTTGTAGCTCCTTGACAAAGGTATGAATAGGTTTTCACTGGCCTATATGTCTCTCAGTTTTACTTATTTATTTATTTTTTACAAAGGAAATATCTTAATTTAACTTAGATATGGAGATTCTATATCAACAAAGTATCAAGGAATTGATGAGCAACGTATCTCTTTGCTATCTCAATTAATGTAAGAGCCGCCTTAAGCTCATGAAAAATGTGATCATTACCATCAGTGCCTTAAATATATATGAGAGGGCTAAGCATTTCTAGAACAATGAGGCTAAACTGTCACCAACAGTTCCAACTTGGAAGGATGCCTGCACATATTTCTTCACAGGCCGAGGTTCTGAAGAGTATGTACACAAGGTCCTTACTTGCATGTCAGGAAGCCATAAATAAAAACCTCAACCAAATCAGAACCACAATAAAAGTGAATGAAGCCCATCTAAAAACCCCATAAGACAGACACTGGGACTTGATAACCAATACAATTTCCTAGTAATTTATAGTATCTTTGTACATAAAACAAACACATACCTCTCAAAATTTTGGAAGGACTTTGTGACAGTGTCATGCCTATAAGGAAAAACATTAGGGACAGCTCAGATTTAAAAGGGATAAATAATAATTTTGGCATGGCTATTGTTCATTTGGTCATGATCAATCTAAAACAAATCATCCATCTTGGATACTGTATTTGGTGAAATTATCAGCTGGCCTAGAAAGCATGAGAAAAACACATCAGCATAGTGAAGTCATCCTACTCCCTCGTGTAGAAGCTGTATATCATTATAAATTTCTGGCATTCATTTAACCACTAAGGGCATTGTTTCACAGGTAAATATGCAATCAAATGTCAAATGGAGTACTTTGACCTCGATGGGCTTTACCTCTGTCCTAGGGAGTTATATCTTTTTTAATCTTCAAATTCAATTAAAACTGAAAATATGCAACATTAAAAAATCAGATGTAGATCAATGTGTGTGTATGTACCTTTAATAAGCTATCCAAGGACTTTCACAAGTGTATAAATACTGAGCAGGTGTAAGTCTGACTGCCATTTTGTAGCATGCTGTTGAGATTTAAGGATGTATGTATGTAAAGTCTGTCTGTTAACTAGTTTGTTTATATTTTATGATGCATCCTGATGTGTTTCTATGTATTAAAGCATATAAAGAAAATACCCCACCTGCTTGTTATCTATGTTAGAGAAGGACAAGTGACATGGTGTCAGAAGTGGGATGTCTAAAGGACTTAAAGCCCAGATGGAATCCAAATTCTTTAGTTCGAGATCGAGAGGCACTTCATTGAAGCTGGAGGAATATACAGGAGTGAATCATCTCTTACTCATACTTCACAAAATAGGTCAGAAACGAATTTCAGATGTTAAAACTTGCTCAGCACTATTTTTATTCTCAAAATATGAAATGAGGCATACAGAACACTCTAAACTATTTTCACATAAACTGATTTCTCCAATATTGATCCTTGATTTGTACTATTTCTAGATGCTGTAAAATAATTCTATTGTACTGTTTACTGTTACTATGTTTGTATATTGTCATATATTACTGTGGAGCTTTTCTCCCCGGTGTCTCAGCTGAAAATGGTCCCCTGGCCCAGTCGGACATACCCGGTCAACAAATGTAATAAATAAAATAAAAATAAATATTTGAATTACTACAGAAAATGTGTGAAATAAGGTCCAAATTGCATAAAATGAATAAAATAAAAGGGAAACAACTGCATTTTCACTAAGCACATATTTTCATATTAATCAAAGATATCAGAGTTATTCAAAGTGTATAAAGTGTTTGCATGTTTGTGCAGTGTTACAGTAAAGTTACTTTGTAGAATAAAGCCAATACAGAGCATATTTAACAAAGTATAGTGTTTCAAAGAGTTTATTGTGCATTTGAATGTTACAAGCTTACAAAACTGTTTGTTCATACATAATTACAAGGCCCATATTTTCAGTGTGTTTGTGCATACTTTGTGGGCATGGCAGACAGTTTTCAAAAACACAGTGTACTTGTATTTGACAATAATATTGCTGAGAACTGAAGAGTGTTTGAGCAAAAGTACAACATTTTCATGCAGACTGCATTTTCTGATAAAGATGACCATACAAAGACATTTATTCTACTTAATTTAGCTGGGTCAGAAGCCATTGAAAGGTAACCTTCATTCGTGTATGCATCTGATATCTATACAGGAAAAGGGGAAAACCATCATACTGTTGTACCAGATGAGTCAAGGGAGGATCTGGAGTGCTGAAAACATACATTTAGAGAAATGTGTAATCCTCAGACAAATGTTACAGTGGAAAGGCACTTATTTTACAAAAGGGATTAAAAGCCTTGTAAAATGTTTGCAGCATATATAACAGACTTGAGAAATCAGGCAAAAACGTTCAGATTTGGTGATTTAAGGGATGATTTGTGTGTGGTATTAAAGACGATGCTGTGAGAAAGATTTTGCTTTGTAACAGTAATTTAACTTTGAATAAGGCCATGGAGATTTGTCAGAAATTCACCCTGGGGATCACTTCTGTGGCTCTGCTCGACAGTGGCACAGGAAAATAATTTTCTTGGGTGGCAAAAGCCAGGGTACCTTTGGCTAGGCTTATATAGGTGCTAGGGTCAATAGCCTAGTACCTACCTATAAAGTTATGAACCTATAAAATATATGAGTTCACAGTAAAGCACACAAATATGCTTACAAATGAGAATAGCTCTAGAAGGCCCAGTGACAAAGCTCATGTTGATAGTATGCAGGAAGTAGTTAAAAGAAACAGGTCCAAGCACATGGCAGCAACTGTAGCCCCTGCAGCAATCACTGGTAAACCCCAGAATTTTCCAGCAAATTCCAGAGTGCACACTGTCTCAGACAAGCAAAAGAGTTTGTCAGCAAACTCAAAGCATGGACCGCGACCTAGTTTCATTGGTGGAAGTCATGAATCCAAAATGGAAGAATGTTTAGCTTTTGGTCAGCAATGTCACAAATGCAATAAATGGAATCATTTCAAAAGGTTTTGTAAATCAAAAGGCCCACATTCTTTTATTAAAAGGGAACATTTTAAGAAACAAGTTGATCAATTAGAGAGCTGCAATCCTACTCTTTATATTGATGGTGTGTTAGTGCTTCATGTAACAGTCAATGCAGTCGATTTGAGGGCAAAGAATGAAGTATTTTCTACCATTCAGATAAATGGTAAACCTATAGAGCTCAAAGTTGACACAGGTTCCAATTGCAAAGTTATGTCAGCAGAAACATTTGCTAGAGTGTGTCATGGTGAACGGCTTGACTTGGCAAGGTATGTGAAGCTTGTTGCTTATGGAGGTGAAGAAATTCAAACCGAAGCTTTCATGTTACTCTGCTGGGAGAAGCTACGACTTGTTATTTTATGTGATCAACAGGCACATCCTGTCATTATTAGGGCTCAGAGATAGTTTGAAAATGGGATTGCTTTCATTTAATAACGAAGTGCACCACATTAGCTTGAAAGACCACTACTCTAATTTCACCCAGTCCATTTTTCTACCTATGCTAATCTTTTCAAAGACAAATTAGGGAAGCTTCCTGTTGTGTACTCCATGAAGTTAGATCCACAGGTCATTCCAGTTATCAAGCCAGCATGAAAAGTTCCAATAGTCATGAAGGACATAGTCAAAGCTGAGCTAGATAAAATGGTATGACAAGGTGTGATTTGTCCAGTTGCAACTCCAACAGAATGGGTATCTTCCATGGTGGTAGTTCATAGGAAAAACTCAGATGACATCAGAATATCTATTGACTCACAAAATTTGAGGAAAGTGCTAAAAAGACTTTATCATCCAATGCACACACTTGAAGAACTCACAGCTGTGATGCCAAATGTCACTGTTTTTTTCTGTCTTAGATGCAAAGAGTTCATTTTGGCAAATTCATCTTGACAAGAAATCATCATTGCTCACTACATTCAGTACTCTGTTTGGTAAGTACAGATTTTTGAGGATGCCATTTGGGATAAATTCTACAAGTGAAGTATTTCAAAGTGCAATGCAGCAAATTTTTCTTGGTATCCTTGTGCTATTATAATAGACAACATACTAGTAGGAGGTCATGGTGAAGCCGAGCATGATAGAAACCTCAGAAACATTCTAGAAATGGCATGTCAAGTAAATCTTAAGCTCAATCCACAAAAATGCAAATTCAAGCTACAAGAAGTTACTTATGTTGGTCATTTATTTACAGTTTAGGCTTATGATCTGACTCTTCTAAGCAAACAGCCATTCTCAAGATGCCAGCTCCAGACAATGTTCAAGCCCTGCAACATTTTCTTGGCAATGTTAACTATCTGAGCCAAATATCAGCACCACTCAGAGAGCTGACACATAAAGATGTATCGAGGTCTTGGTTACAGCAACACTAAGGAGCATATGATGTCCTGAAGCAGAGAATTGCTAGTCCACCAACACCCAGATACTATGATGTACACAAGCCAGTTACTCTTTTATGTGATGCTTTGAACTTTTGTCTTAGTGCAGTCATTCTACAAGCAGGTCAACCTATTGCATATGCATTGAGAACTCTTACCCAAACTGAAATGCAGTATGCCCAGATTCAGAAAGAGCTTTTGGCAATTTTGTTTTCATGTTCAAAATTCCATGATTATGTTTATGGTAGATCTATCTAGATTGAAACAGACCACCAGCCTCTAGTCACTATCTTGAGAAAGCCTATGCATTCAGCTCCAGCCAGACTGCAACGTGTGACACCGGGATTAAAAATGTATAATTTCACTCTTGTCTACAAGGAAGGCAAACTTCTTTATCTTTATCTAGATTGCCAAGAAACACCACAGAACAGCAAGAGAATGAGAACCTTGATTTTGAAGTCATGGAAGTGAGAAACCTTTCTTCCACACATCTTGATGAGTTGAGAGATCATAGAAACACATATCCAGTTTTACAAAACTCAACCACTTTATCAGTCAAGGATGGCCATCAAAACAATCTAGCTTACCACAAGAATTGCAACCATTTTTTTCCATACAGAGATAAGATTTTGTCTGACAAAGGTATCGTAATGAAACGTCCAAAAGGGATTGTTCCAAAGTCCTTGCAACAAGAGTAGATTACTGTCTTGCATCGTGGTCACCCAGGTACTGAATCTGCAAAACAAGGGTGAGAGGACTAGTATTTTGGTCTTCTATGCTACAAGACATTGAGAGAGTACTTTTATCATGTTCCATGTCTAATAGTACTAAGCCACATAAGCAGAAGGAACCACTTCATCTAACCAGATTCTTGAACTACCCTGGTCGACAGTACCAACCAACATCTTTGAGTGGAATGGTCAACATTATCTGGTGTTAGTAGACTCTTACTGTACTTGGTTCAAGATTGACCTTCTTCCTTACCTAGCGTCCAGTACTGTCATTACTAAGATGAAGCGTTATTTTGCAGTGCATGGTAGTCCACACAAAATTATTTCCTTCAATGGCACGCAATTTACAAGCCAGGAGATTTGCCAAAGAATGGGACTTTACCCATGTCATGAGTAGCCCTGAATACCCGCAGTCAAATGGTTTGGAATGTGCAGTTCAAAGTGCAGAACAGTTACTAGAAAAGTCAAAATGAGATAATAGAGATGTTTTCCTGAATCTCTTGAATCTCAGAAATGTTCTTTGTGATAAATATACTTGATCAGAGACTTCTGCTGAGACAAACCAGAACCACATTACCAATCAGTAGTTAACTGCAGGTTCAAGAACAGCAGGTCAGTGAAAGCCAATCTGTTGAAGAAATGCCTAATCCAGAAGTCATACTACAATAAAACCAGCAATCTGCTAAATCCATTATGAGTAGGAGAAGTGGTAAGGATGCAAACAGCCACAGATTATGATTGGATTGGTGTGTAAAGAATATTTGTCCAGAGCCAAAATCTTATATTCTGAAATCACAAGAAGTAGAGTTTAGGCGGAATCGGAAACATTTGAGACTGGTATCCGAGCCTATAACACAACATATAGCCTGTGAGAATGACTCTTTATTTCAGAGTAAGTTCTCCAATGTTCCAATTCCTGAGGAAGTTCCAGAGAATATTCCCATTCTTGTGATGAATCCAGAAGTTCCTGATATGGGTTGTTCACCGAAGACTGTCCCTATTGCTAAATTTAGTTCGGATTGTTACATTATAGGATTTGGTCATATCTCTAAACCATGTAGCAGATACATGGCAACTTGGACATGAGCATTGTGTTTTATTTCTAATGTCTATAGCAATGCATATCTAACTCTAATATTGTTTTTACAAATGACAATCTGTTTAAGAGGGAGGATATAGATCAATGTGTGTGCATGTACCTTTAAGAAGCTATCCAAAGGCTTGCATAAGTGTATAACTACTGAGCACGTGCATGTCTGACTGCCATAGGTTCATAGGTTCATAGGTTCATACTAGGCTATCTGCCCTAGGGCATTTATAAACCTAGAATGTGTGTGTTTGGCTTACCATTTTACCCATTTTATTTTTATTTATGCCCTTTTTTTTTTCGTTATTATACTGTGCCTCTGTCCTCACAGTGAGTGATAAAGTGATACCAAGAAACCCTCACCGATCATCCATCCACTCATCTCTTGAAGTCTTGAGGAGTCAATGAGGACTCTGCTGGGATTTTATCTGATTTTATTCCAGAGAGGGAGAGCCTCTGGTATTATGAATCTGTCTTATTTTCCTTAGTTATTTCAGTTCAAGTGTTCTGAGTCTCTGTCTTCGGCGATGTGATTTGGGATTTCTTTTATCTTTTGTGACCATTATCCATGGTTTCACATGTTGGGCTATGATCGCCACGTCGCCAGATAACAGCCGGTGAGTAACTATGAGTTTAGCTGGGTTTCTTTGATTTTCTTTAACCAGCATCTGGTTGATCTTTGAGCCTCTTTTGGAAAGTACTCTTGGTGAGGTACGCAGGGGTGCTTTCATTGGGTAAGGTATGGGCCTGAAGATGTGAATCCCTTCATGATAGGTGGGGCTATATAAAATGTTTTTCTAACCACTTTGGGTGGTTGCAATGAATGAGAGATGCTGCTATCAATGGTACAGGTCCCTTCTTCTTACTTTAATGGATTACCACTACCACCCATGTGGTTGGTAATTTGTATTTTTTTTGTTTTTTTGGAACCTTTATACACTTTTTTGGCTTGCATTGGGCCCCATGGCTCCTGGCACCAGTTGTCTGTTTCTATGAGGCTTTTTTTGATGCTTGTTTGATCGGGGAGAGTGATTAGGAGAGTCGAGCCCAGTCATCCTGCTTGGTCAGCCAGCCACCTTCCGTGTTGGCCTGTACCTCCCTCCTATATACCGAACTGGG
The DNA here is from genome assembly GCF_019279795.1 of Protopterus annectens. NCBI lineage: Eukaryota > Metazoa > Chordata > Ceratodontiformes > Protopteridae > Protopterus > Protopterus annectens. The sequence goes on from NC_056736.1 coordinate 325,921,192, forward strand.
ACACCACTTGTAACTGGTTTGGAGTTCTGACATGGCTCCAGCAATTCCTAATGTGGGTTCTGTCCTTGCCCCAGTGCAATCCATCTCTAGACATAGGGGGGGGGGTTTTTAAGGGTGAGCTTATCTATAATGAATGGCCTTGGTGACTGTTTCAAAAATCAACCAGGTTAACTGGGTAGGATCCAGTGTTTGTAGGTCCCCAATATCTTATTTATTTTTGTCATTTGGACTAATTCTGAGCATATCTGGGAATTACCACAGGTTTCTAACTAACAAAAAAAAGCTTGTGATTATCTTTATTGTCCTGTGCTGCAATTTTTCTCTAGCTGGCCTTAGACAATTTTATGTTTTCACTGTGGTTTTCTGGGCAGGGGTAGGGGTGGGGATGTAATATGAGTGAGATTAGTTTATGGTCTGATCTTACCAGTGAGGATACACTTCCTGGTCTGGAGCAGAGTCCCCCATGGTGATGATCGATGGTCAGTCAGTATTTTTTTCCCCTCTTAGTATGGGTTGTTCATTTGCATTTGTATTTATAGATTTTTATTTTATTAACCTTAGGGTGTTGGAGCCTGAGGAGCTAGTGCCAGTCTATGTTATGTTTGGTTGGGTAGTTGTTTGGATGGAATATATAATTGTTTGGAGAACATCAGTATTCATGTTCAGGGGAAGGGAGGGGGGTGGTGGGGTTTCAGGGTTCTGGGTGGTCTATAGTGGCATGTGTAAGTTGGCCCACTGTTAGTTGATTAGTTGGCATGCTTGATGCTCAGCTTTTGCCACCAACCTGGAGCACCACCGGGTATCTTTGATGTATGATACTCCCCCCCTTTTCCAAATTTGGTATAACCAGGTAGTGCTGGGGTGCTCTCGGAGGCCGAACCTGATATCGATGTTCTCCATGCTAAGGAGAGTTTTAGTCGTGTGCATCTCTTTTTGTTTTTCTGGCGTGGGAGTAGTATTTATTTTAGTTTTTATCCTTGTGATACCTATGGTATGGAGGTGGTCTTGAGCCTTGCCTAAAAAGGCACTATGGGGGTAACAGTAGCAGTTGCTGCCAATATCCAAGCCCAGGGGTGACAGGGTGCAAGCCCCCCCTAGCTAGGCATGTCGGCTTGTCATCCCAAGCATCATCCCAAGCTGACCAGCATTGGATCCCAAATGAAACCAAGCCAATTGTTTGAATTTGATGTCTTGTCTGATCTTGCATCATTCATTTGGTGGCATCATTCTTGGTGAGGGTCAAGGTCAATTCACACCAGCATGGACAATGACTGAGTCATATTTGTACTTGCCTTTTGAGTGCTGCTTGCTTTTTATGTCGTGACCCTCTCCTTGTTCAGCCTGGTGGCGGGGGGTCATGCAATGTGTAGATACGACACCAGTCACCTATACAAGTCAGTGTTGTTGTTGTTGTTTTAGAGCTGTGACTGTTTGCTGTTTGCTTTTTGTGCTTTATGTGTTGTTGTGTTTGTTTTGTTTTGTTGGCTGCTTGGTGTCTGCTTTCTGTCTCTGATTTGATGCTTGATTTTTTTTTTTTTAGAGCCTTAGAGTATCTATATAATTGCTTTAGTGAGCAAGTGCCAGGTAACAAGTAATGTGTAATGTTAAACTTAAATGCAAAACGACAAACAGTAACTTTTCAAGTTTTCCAAGGAAATAATAGTAGTAAGTAAATGCAGATATCATGCAGATCCACAGCCATGTTGTAGTAAGCTGTTGAGGTGTAAGCATGTATGTATGTAAGGTCTGTCTGTTAACCATTTTGTTTATATTTTATGATGCTGGTGTCCATCCTGATGTGTTTATATGTATTAAAGCATCTAAATGAAATACCCCGCCTGCTTGTCATCTATGTTATAGAGGGATGAGTGACAGATGGGAGTGTGGCTTTTTACAATAACAGTAGCATTAAAAATAAAGATGGGGATTTAGAATTGTTTTTTACTTCTACTACTGAGACTAGATTTAAAGAATAAAATTCCAGGGTATAGTTTCTTTCACTGTTATTTAGCTAATAGGATAGATAAGATATCTCAATATTTGTAAAAGAATGATTTGCTGTACAGTACCCAAGAAATCAAGTCAGCACTAAAAATGTATGTATTCCTTCATTCTCTGGTTACCCAGATAATCCATTTCATAGTAATAGGGGAGCTAGAATTTAACCTGGTGCATATTTGGCAGATGGGCTAGAAACCAATACCAGATTGGTCTCAACATATTGCAGAGGAATAAAAAGTGCTCACACAATAATAACTATCAATGTTATTGAATGTAATATTGTAAGAAACCATTATGCACTATCCCTGTTCCTTATAGAGCTTAAGGATTTGCTGACTTGATTCTGTCTAGATTTTTAAGAACTCAAATACTGACTGGTTAAATGAACCAAAAGTATTTAAATATTAACTGTTATTATCATCTTAAAAATTGTACTATGTTTATTGGAGCTTCTTTCCTTGAGCATTTGCTGAAAATGGGATCTACTGCCAGACGGACTTTTGAATATATTAATAAACACCATGATAATAAAATTGAATATTATAAAATCCAACCTAGTATGTTTGCATCTTCATAATACATATCTAAGATCATTTTTTTCAATCATGACCCTGTATAATTAACATAGGTCATGATCCTATTATCTTTCAGTGAGCAAAATCAATCACAGAAATAACTCATCTTTCCTAGACTTTAACTGAGAAACCACGAATCAGAAAAAATGATCTTCTTATGAAAAAATATTAAGATTTTATTCAAAATGACCAGCTTAGTGGTGTAGAGGGATGGAACTCTGAATATGACACAGGCAACTCAGGTTCAGTGAGTTAACTCAGTCTCTGAGGAATCAGCCTGGGAGATGGGGTGGAGCACCACCATGGAAGGACAAGGTTTACAGGAAGAGCCATGAGCATATGAAATGCACAATGGACGTTTGTAGAGACAAAGTATGGCATTCAAAAGGACCTCCAACAGCAGTCAGGAGGGCATAGTACCAGGCCTCCCTAATCTCCTTTTTACATATTTCTTATTACTGCTCACACTACCGATTTCCAGTTACACTAGTGATTTCCCTGTTGTTAGAGCCCAAGTCTGAAAGGCCAGTTTAGGCAGGTATCGGGGAAGGTGGTGTTGATTATCAAGGGGGGATAGTATATGGTTGATGGAAAACAGTTACAGCAGGAACAAAATAACTGAAAACGAAAATAAATAAGTAAATAACTAACTAACTAAATAAAAATGAAGTGATACCTTGGTGAACAAATAATATCCTACTTATAAAAACACAGGATCATGGAGTCACAGTTATAATATATACAAGGCAATTTCACCAGAGGCCATATGTTCCTTGACAGTAGCCATTCTCAGGTTCTAACATCCCCTTTGAAAGAAGGCAGGGGCTGTAAGTCCCAGAGTAAATTTAAGGGAACCCATCCAGTTGTCCAAGATATGTCTGAAGCACAAAAGGGAATAGCACTGCCTGATCTGCAATACAGAGTCTATTACAATTAGAAGGAGGAGATGGGTAATGAACACTTCCATTTATCTAGTTTTATTTATACCTTTACACAGGTTTAGCTATCTCGTTGTAGTGTTAACTGTACTATTTGAATTATCAAGAAAGAAGAAGTCAAGGATAGCAGCATCTCAGAGACCACACTAAGCAAGGTACAGATCCACCACCCCTAGGCATCTGCATGGAACTGAGTACAGGGAAAAGGATTCCAGTCACTTCTGGAGGGTAAGACTTTTGAGGCCAGATGTTATCTTTGTTAGGCTCCTCGGCATGTTTCCAGGTTTTTCAATGTGTCTAGTATAATACACTCCAAAGGTGATTTTACATTATATAATGGGTCTGACTAGGGCAGAGTATTAAGAAAAGAAAATATTCCCTTGAGTTTTGCAGAGATGCCTTTGGCAAATAGATGTGAAATATAGCAGGATTTCCTGATTATACTCACTAAATGGTAATCAAAGGAAAGAGATCCATCAAACCAGGCATCCAGGTGTCTGATCACTGACTCACTTGATAGTGGGATGTTATTCATCCAGTAGGTTGAAGAAATTTGCTGTTTCTTGTAAAGGCTGATACTGCATTTCTTGACTTTTAGTTTAAGCCCATTTTTGGTGAATCAGGTGTTTGCTTCTGATAATTCATTTTGTTGGGTATAAGTATTTGGGGCTGACTTGTCAACAACACGCAGGTTTCAGTCATCATTAAATATGGTTAAATAGACATCAGAGGAATCAGATTTGAGGACAAGCAAATAAATACCAAACAAGAAGGGGCCCAACAGAGATCCCTTTTGAAACACTGCATGTTATCTTCTTTCTGACTGAAGGGGTGTCACCAACTCTGAAATGTGCGTTTTGTCCTTGAGCCAGTTTGCTATCCATCTGACAACAGAGGGATTACACTTTAATGCAATGCATTTATTTACAATTTATTCATCTAAAATGGTCTGAAATGCCTTGGGCAAATCAGGATAGGCAGCATGGACAATATGTCAGACTAACTACCAAACCCTTCCCTAGATACCTATCTTCTTATGAGTATAATCTTGTGTCTTCTCTGTTGATAATAAAGTTACAGTGACTATACAGCAGACTAATGTCCTGTACATATATTGACTGATTATCCGCAGCCATCTTGCACTCGGACTTCTGGTGAGACTTTACAGAATAAGAGTGTCCTTGTACATATTTTGTATGAATATCCATTGCTGTTACACTAGCATTTTTGTGTGACATTTGTGTGTGTGACTTTATAATTAATAGTGTCTTTAGACATATTTTATTAGGAATATCCAAAATGGTTTGCACTAGCATTTTATGTATTCAAATGCTAAATCCCATGAAATGTAATGTTTGCCTAAGTTTTGTAATGTACCAATGTCTTTGTAAATATCATTGTCTTTGTAGACATTTTGATGTATGTGGAGCTTTTCTCCCTGGTCCTCCACTGAAAATGGACATATATCCATCTGGACTAGCCCGGTCAACAAATGTAAAATAAATAAATGTCCACTGTCCACCACATGGGTGACCTTTTCAAAGACACATACAAGACTGAGCAGGCATAACCTCCCCTTACAAAGCTAAACCGCTGTGGGTGAAGCACAGCCATTCCTTGCCAAAGCTATCCTCTTCTTTATTTCTTTTTTCTTACTTTTTCAAAAAATAATTTATATATTTGTTAGAGTAGAGTTTATCTTTAAATAAAATGTTACATAATCAGTCCCTTACATTTGTAATTATTTCTAATCTGCCATGAACATATTCCTGCTCCGTACTTATCTCTCTCCAGTGGTTATTTTTTCACAGAGCTAAGCTAATTTTTTTCCTGTGAGTCTGACCATGCAATTCTTTTAACTGGTAGACATCACCTATGTATCTGCCAATGCTTTTTGTTCATGATACCCAATCCTTTCCTCAGATCAACTTCTGGGAAGGATCTTCGGTTTTCTTACATATACCCTCTGCAGTGGAAATACTGATGTTCTTCATGTTTCACTGTTGCAGTCATCGCCTGTGGGTTATCCCTGCTGTAGAAGCCCTCGGCCAGCCTGAATACCAGAGTCAATGTTTTTCTGTGTCAGCTGCAGTCACCTGTAGTCTGACATCATGTCATCAGTGCTATAAAGCAAGGCAGCCGAAGTCATTACATCAGTCTTTCTTGCCATGGAGCCCGTAGCAGAAGCAGTTCGCATGACTGCCAGTGGGTCACTAGTAGAGTTTGAATTTCAGCTGAAAACATCTAAAGCTAAGTACCCCGTTGAGGACGCTTTTTTCTTGCACTAACCGAAGTCCGAAAAAGTTAACAATTGTCTCACCTGTGGAAAGCAGATTCCACACCATAACTTCCATTCTTACTACATCATTTGTTTAGGCCCAGACCATGACGTCCCCCATTGCTGGTTCTGTGCCCTCTTTAAGGCGAGAACTATTCACTGTAGAGCTTGTAGATAGTTATTTTTGTATTCCATCTTTTTATTCTGAAATGGTGTCCGTCAGCCAACAATCCATGGACATTCCAAAAAAACACAGAGATAAAGATAGAGACAGACCACACAAGGCTAAGCCTTCTGACAACTCTACCGCTAAGCAGGTCATCAGTTCTCCGGAATTTAGTAAGGCGCTTTCGCAGAGCCCGATGCTCAATTTGTTATCTATACAGGCCTCTACCGAGACCCTTTAAGAGTCTGGTATGCTGCAGAAATCTTCTTTGTCTTCCAAGCCTTTGGCTGTCTCTGCCTCGGTTGGGTCTGGAGCCACAACGCAGGCACCGTCTTCCGAGGAGGCCTTTTGCACTACCAAATCTAGACAAAAAATGACATATTCTCATCCGACTACCGTTTCTCTCAGACCAACGGATTCTCTCAGGCCTAGAAGCCAGGCCACTCCTAGAAAATCTGCTTCTAGCACCTATCTTGCTCCTGCTCCACCACCCCAAGCACAAATGCTTAAAATGATGGAGGATCTCATCTCCCTTATCTGGGGTAGTCAGGCCACAACTTCTAAAAGGAAAAGTCACCCTTTTCCAGAAATTATGACAGAACAGGATTCTGAGGAATCTGACTATTCAGATTTTGAAGAGGAACAGCAACCTCTGACTGCTTATGAGCATTCAGATGCAGAGGAAGCCATCCCTTCTGCCTCCCCTCCAGAGGACCTTTCCTTTGGGGAACCCTTCACATCCTCAGGAAACATTTCCAATGGGAATCTCAGGACTTCCCCCAGTCTAAAAAAAGACTTAGAGAGTTTCTGGACCTTCCCCAGCACAGACCCCTGGCCATCCCCCCTACTTTAGAAGTGGTGGATGATGTTTTCTATGAATCCAGCTTAGCCTCTGATGCCCTCTCACCTGCTCCCAGTAAAACTGGCAGGTATTACTGAGTACTGGGTTCTCACAAATACCTGTACAGAAATCCTGCTGCAGACCCAGAGGTCATTATACAGGGACCAAAAGAAGCTAAGACTAGTTCTGCCAAGAATCATATTACTTCTGACAAGGATTCCAGAGCTCTGGACAGATGGGGTAACAAAGTATACACCTCTGCAACCTTAGCTATCTGAGCACTCAACTGTCAGTTCCATATGCTAAAATATCAACAACACACTTTGGAATTATTAAAACAAAAGATTGCTACCTTTCCTGACTGTGCCAATTCAAAAGAGTTAGCAGATGTACTGCACTCTACGTGTCGAGTGGCCAAATACTCATTACACTGGGGATACGATACACTAGAAGCCTCTAGCATGGCAGCAGTGTCAGGATCTGTCATTAGGAGACATGCATGATTGAAAGAACAATCTCTCCCTAATCATGTCAAGTCTAAACTAATTGATGCACCCCTGGATAAGGACCGCTTGTTTGGAGTAAAAACAGAAGAGGTGCTTAAAAAAATGGAAGACAAAGCAAAATCTATGCAAACAGTAAAAGATTCCTTTCAGGTTCAACCTCCCAGGTTCAGCAGGAACTTTCCCTCTAAGCACTGGTCCTTCCCTGCACTGAGCAGACAGGGCCAATTAAGTCCCGCAGGGACAGACCATCCGGGCCCCTATCCCAGGGCCAGCAGAGAAGCAAACAGTGGACCACTTCTGCCCCAAAGGCAGGGAGTTCTAAGTCACCCTTCTATGGCAAAAACTCCAAATGACCCCCCCCCCCTCTGCCCTCCCTTCACTCACCAAAAGCTAGGAGGAAGAATCTCCCTCTTCAAAGAAAATTGGCTTTCTGTAACAAAGGAACAATGGATCTTAAAGATCATTTTTCAGGTATACAAATTCTCTTTCAGCAAACTCCCAATTCCAAGAGGGTACCCAGACTTACCTCCAAATCAGTGGGCAGAGGCAGTGAAACAGGTCCAAACTCTCGTATCCCAGGGGGCAGTAGAACCTGTCCCCTCAGATCAAACAGGCAAAGGCTTTTATTCCAGATTATTCCTTGTTCCCAGAAAAGAGGGCACTTGGTGCCCCATCCTGGATCTATCCATTCTGAACACCTCTCTGGTGGTCCCCAGATTCAAAATACTAACTTTGCAGCAGTTGCTACCTATGCTGATGAAAAGTGCCTGGCTAGTGACCCTAGGCCTAAAAGATGCCTACCTCCACATCCCCATAAGGGATCACAACACTTTCAGTTCTCTGCACTACCCTTTGGCTTATCTACTGCACCAAGAGTATTCAACAAATGCTTAGCCCCGGCCATAGCATTTTGCAGACAGAGAAATATACAGATTTATCATTACCTGGATGACTGCCTCATTCAGGCAGAGTGCAAAGAAAAGCTGCCCCATGACCTTCTCTTTGTCAAATCCCTAGCCCTCTTCTCTCATCCTTTGATTAAACAATTCCTCAGAGGGGTTCTAATATCAGACCTCCCAGAACACCTCCCACGTCAGCCCGAGACCTGAATTATGTTTTTAAAAAAACTAACCTTACCTCCTTTCGAACCTGCTGCTTCAACAGAATTGAAATACCTCTCCTGGAAGACTGCCTTCCTACCAGCCATCACCTCAGCCAGAAGGATGTCAGAACTTCAGGTACTCATGGTTGTTGAGCCCTTCATCATTTTCCATGCAGACAGGGTCTCCCTGAAGACTAACCCCTCCTTTATGCCTGAGGTGGTATCTGATGTGACCCTCAACCAGGCCATGCACCTACCCACCTTCTTTCTCAGCCCTCAAAACAAGGGGAAAGAATTTTGCACTCATTAGACATGCACAGACAACTCAGATACTATCTGGACCATACTAAACCCTTCAGAATAATAGACTAGCTGCTTGACAGCTTTGCCCCAGGGGCAGAGGGGAAGCACATTTCCAAGCATATAATTTCCAAATGGATATTGCACTGTATCCATTTCTGCTACAGACTACATGGTAACCCCCCCCCATGTCTATTCGTACCCATTCCACTAGGGAAGCCTCCACTTCCACAGCCTTCCTCAGAGGTGTCCCCATGAGGGACATCTTGGAAGCTGCCACCTGGACCTCTGGCCATACCTTTACAAAGCATTACCACCTACCTCTTTTTTCTAAGTCTAGGGCAGGGTTTGCCTCTGTAGTTCTGCAGGGTTTGCTGACCCATGCCTAGGGATCTAACCTATCCTTCCACCCCTATCCTCAGCTTTGGGAATCCTCACAAAGGTGATGACTGCAACAGTGAAACACTAAGAACATAGTACAGCTGGGTACACTTAACCATAAATGTAGATGTTTGAGTGTCTTCACTGTTGCAGTCCTGGTTTCCTTCCCTCCATCCTCCTTGTATCCTCTTTTCCTAGGGGGACATAAGCTTCCACGATGGCTTTTAGCCGCAGGACCACTTTACTTTATTTCCTTGAGCTTCTGATGGGTTAGGAAAAGAGACTGATGTAATGATGTCAGCTGCCTTGCATTATAGCACTGACGACCTGACATCAGACTACAGGTGAATGCAGCCGACGCAGAAAAACATTGACTCTGTTATTCGGGCCTGCTGAGGGCTACCACAGCAGGGATAACCCACAGGTGATGACTGCAACACTGAATACACTTGAACATCTACATTTATGGTAAGTGTACACAACTGTACTTTTTCACAAGTCCCATCTGAGTACTGCTATACAGTACATCATCATATATCTAATTACGCAATTTTAATATTTCTATACTCCAAAAAGATGGCGTATCACTTAGCTGCCATAAGCAGCACCTGGTCTATATAGGAGATCATGGATCATAGGAGAGTACTAGGCTATTGACCCAGAGGTCATTTTAAGCCTAGCTGTTTTAACCCAATGTAATACCATAGAGGTACTAGTCAATACAAAAGACTGTATTTAGTCATGACTACCCATGTTCAGGAGGGTTGTAGGCACTATCCCAGGTAAGAATTTATGATGCTTCATGCACTCATCCTTGTTCCTTTTGAGCAGTGTCATATAGATGCTCTGTTTCCCATGAATTGGTAGCCTGTTCCAAAGATGTGGCAGTCGCTGGGAAATAAATCTATCCCTTCAGCATGTCCTATTTAAGTTGCAGGCCATATGTAAGTCCCTGGAATGGGTAGCCCTTGACCCATTTGATTTATGGATAGGCATATAAGTTCATTAGGTTTGATCCTTGGGTTGCTCTATAGGGCAGGCATAAGTCTAACCTAAGAAGTCTATATGCTATGGAGTATAGTGACAGGGATTTTAGTCGGTCCATGTAAGGCACATGCTGAAGGCCCTTAATCTTCTTTGTTAGAAACCCTGAGGTCTCTCTAATTGCTGTAGATACTTAATATGGTACATACCGAATGGAGCGTTATACTCAATTATGGGCCGGATAAGTGTTGATTATAGTGGGGTTATAACTTCTTTTGCTCTCAAAACAATGCCTTTATTAATCAAGTGAGCTACGTGGAAAGCTTTTCTTACAATGGTAGACAAGTGGTGGTCAAAGTTAAGGTTGTAGTCAACCTATGATACCAGGTCCCTTACCACTGGTTAGGCTATGACTGAAAAAGGTACTTAGTGATGATGCTAGTTCATGTTTTAGCCTGTTTAGAAGACAACCTGGGATGTCATCTAGTGCCATAGAGGCCATGTCCTTTGCCCTGGACAGGCCTTTGAGGACCGGCTCTTCAGATATGTAAGGTGGGAGGGTGGAGTTTGGGTTAAGGTTTGTTGTAAGTTAGGAGGGGATAATGGAGTGAAATTTTTGCCAAACCTATCCACTAGCAGGTTCAATATCTCTGTGGGGTCAGTGTGTGTGATACCATTGGCCACCAGTTCTGCATATGCTTAGGTCCTACCCTTACATAGCTTTAAAAAGGCCTTATGGTTATCCTTGGCAGTACTTGTTAGGTTTCTCTCAAAGGTGCTCTTGGACAATTTGACAACTTGTCTTCTTATTTGTCTGTTAAGGCTGAGGAATGTGCTTTTCCATTGTTGGGTCCTTTCTTTGTTTTCTCGAACAGCAATTTTTTGCATTTATTGTAGAGTTTATTGATGCTTGAAGCCCACAGAGGCAGCTTGATTTTACTCAGGGCTCTGGCTTTGATTCTATCCGGTACAGCGGAATTTATACACTTATACAAGTAATTGTATAGGGCTGTAGTGTAAGCTTTGGCATAGTTGCCACTTTCAGCTTCAGATGGAGCTTGGAATGCATTTATACTTTAACCTAGGAGGGTATAGCTTACCTTGGTGAACTTTTTTAGTCTGATTTCACCCTTTGTGCATTGTGGTGTTAGTGTCAGTTTGAAGGTGAGTGATTTGTGGTCAGTTTTAACTAATGAGGGTCCAACAGCTGCAGCAGTGCTCCTGTTTGACATGTTGGTCAGGGCTAGATCTAGAATGTTTGCTCCGGGTATGGACAATTTGCTCCAGAGCATTTGAATTCACAAAGTCAATGAACTTTTGTGCTAGTGAGCTTGGACTAGAGTAGGTTTCCCAGTTAATGGAGGGATAATTTAAATCCCCCACAACCAGTGTGTCTGGTAAAATTTGGATTGTCTTCAGTTTGGTTAAGTAGGCTTCGTGAGTTTCATGAACCATGCAGGGGGATTTATAACTGGCTAGGAATTGAATGGGCATCTTATCCACTGTAACCTAGACCTGGAGTAACTCCATGGAGTTGTCCAGTGTAATCAGATGTGAGGTGACTTTACCTCTAATATAGATTCAAACACTGCCACCTTCGGTTTTCTCATGTTCCTTTTGCGGTCTAAAGATTTGGAAGGCATTGCAGACTTGCAGGGTCGAGGTACCCTTTGAGGCCTTAAATCAGGTTTCTGTGATTGTGCAGACATCTACATCTTCTTGGGATAGAAGTGCTTCTAGGGAGTACAGTTTTTGTTTTAAGCTCCTAGTATTTAGCAGCATGACCCTTATTTTGTCCGAATTGGTTAAATAGTACTGGTATTTCTAACTTATCTCTGAAATAACATTTTCTGTATTTTCTCCCAGCTACAACTTATCTAGAAGGTTACTTCCAAATATGTATATGATTTGGCACAACCCATAGGATCTCTGTTTAGTTTAATGTTATTTTTGCTGTCCTTTCACATTGTATGGTAGAAGATTAGTTTTTTTAACATTGAACATATTTTGTTTTTCAATCTCTAAGTGCATGTCATTGTATTTGGCAAGTTGTGGAATGCACAAAGTTATTGTCAGTATACCCTAAGAGTGTATTTTTTTTCTTCCCTGACTCCTCAAGCCTCAGATGTCTATATAACTAGTTTGCAGCCACACCTAAATGTGAACCTTCATTTGGTAGACATTCTGACTTCTTGAAAAGCTGACCTTGTGATAGCGTAGTATTTTATCCCAGGAAAGAGGGATCTGATGTGGGCTGTGAGCATGGAACTGGAAGGCATTATCCTTGCATCAACTTTTCAAGTTCCTCATCTGTGAGAGTAGCTGATGCTATGATGTCAGAATGTCATTGCTGCCTTCTGTTTACAGCAAAATGACTCATGAGATGACCAGCCTCCACCAGAGGTTGAACAGCCATCAGGTTTACCAAAATACTTCTACAGGTAGAAGATTTGGCTATTGGTCAATTTATCCTATCTTACAAACTGCCCCTATCAGTTACCTTAGTCCATTCCCAAAACTTGAGCCATCATTGGCACAGATAGAAGTTATGATTTTGTAACATCAGGGCATTTTAGCAGTGCAGAATGTTTCAGCACTGACTTTTGGTGCATCTGTATTCACTTGCTAAACTTTCTTGACTATCAAGTCTGTATAAATTCAGAACATAGAGCTTACATAACTTTTGTCTATCTCCTTTCTAAGTGATGGATTTTTTAGTATGTTCACCAAAAAACTGATGCAAAAATAGTGATGTAAATTTAAATTAATTGGCTTATATTTGAGGTGATCTTTAGGGTCATGTTTATCAAAATCTAAAGACAGTTATAACTCATTTTTAAGAATTTGGAAACTTTATTTCATCTGAATATTAATGAACAGGAGTAAAATATTTTACTAGTTAATGTTAATTTTGTTTATAGAATTCATTTATCATTGTATTTTGGCCAGGTGTTTTCTCAAAATTAAATTTCTATTTTTTTTTCATGAATGTTCTCTTTATAATCACATATTGGATGCCATGAGCATGCATTTCTAAATACTTTGCAAATTTATTTCTGAAGAAGACAAGTCATGAAGCACCATTTATTCCAAAACACTGTGGTATTTTAATGACTCATTACTTCATTTCTTTCTATCTGTTTCAGTATATCTCTTCTTTTTAATAATTGCTTATAAGTGATTTTCATTTCTCATGCTCTCTGTTCTTTACCATTAACTCTCAGACTTTACCATACTCTTATGTATCATTTTGTTTAAGTTTCCGATTGTCATTACTGCATTTCAGACAATAAATCTATTACCTGTCTATTCTTCTGCCCCTTCCTTGTTAGTTATTGCTTTTCTTGGCACAATTGGACTTTTGATTCCTTTTAAGTCCTTTATCTTATATGCTTTCTTAAGGAGAGTGATGTGCTCATCCTAGATTCCTGCCTTCCCTATATCATTACTTAATGTAATTTAGTTTCCCAACTCATATTTAGATAATCTATAGTCTTATCAAAACTGTTATTCATATTTACCAGTTTAACTCCTGCTTCAACTTATCTTACTATATTCTTTCTTTTTTTTCTTTCTTCCTTTTTTATCTAGAAACAATGTAAAAAGAATGTGCTCTAGTCTCAGAATAACTCTGTTTTATTTGCATTTAATGCTTATTTTACCTACACATGTTTCCTGTATAGCGTTGAGTCATTTGAGAAGGTAATGAAAATTTGAATCTCACATCTTATAAAATAAACTAGGTATATTCCAAATTAATATTTTTATTTCAATTTACATATTTCTCTCTGTCTGTCTATTCTACTCTTATTTAATAACCCATCATTTTGAAAACAATTAATGTAAGACCATAAGAGAAACAAGAAACCCTCCCTTAGAGAGAAAAGCTTACTAGACCCTTAAGATTGAGCATGCACTTTGTAGGAGGTATGAAAAATAATGACTGACAAGAACATACACATTCAAGCAAACATCAATAAGTTAAAAACGTAGCCAGTAATTGAACAGAAATCAAAAACAATCAGTAAATAAGTATGCGATCGGACATTTTAAGTTAGATAAATATAGAAACAGAAAATCCACCCCTGGGATTTCACCTGTGTCCCTGCTGGACAGGGGCATCAAGTGCTGACTAGTCGGATTAAATTCTTGGCTAGGCTTATAAGGGCCTCAGGGCCAACAGAGTACTAACTTCCTATGATCCTATGATATAATCCACTAGCAAAAGACAACAAAACTTAAAAATAAACAAAATTTCCTTTGCCATAGCATAAAATAAATATAAAAATAAATATAACACAACATGTTGTCATTGTCCAGTATTTCTTTACCAGGAACAGCAGTTTTCATGTTCTGAATTATGTTCTTCTTGAAAATGTATAGCTAATGGTTGCAAATGCATGCTTATCATCCCATGTTTCCCAGCTCTGTTGTGATAAAGTTGGCATTAGTTATAGGGCCCTTGCAGACAAAAACTTTGGTTCTTATCTTGTCTTTACCCTATGATTTTTTATAACCTGTAATAAAGCTGTATTGTTGTCTGTGGTCTTGCTTGACAATACTCACAAACTTGATGAAATACATATACACTACTTCTTCATCTTTCTGTGTGCGATCCATGGTTTGATGCCGTAATCTGTAATATAGGGAGGATGAGCGAGAGTAATGAGTGTCAATGAAGTCTTTCTTCTCACTTTTATGACAAGCTTAGGCCTGTTGAGTAGTGTGCTGAGAAGCATCATAAAATGGCAGCATCACTGTCTAGTGAGATTTCTTCTACATTAGATTGACTAGCTGCACTCTTTTGGAAGGTAGACAGGTTGAGTAATCTAACCTGCATCAGCAGCAGAGGGGAGTCCTGGGTGGTGTGCGGTTACGGTGGTGTTTCTTCTAAGGGATGTAAGTTAGCTGCTCAATTTATTAACACTATTTGTGTTACCACTTGTAAAATATTACAGAAAAAATGTTAGACGCATCAGAAGAATTTATGTCACCACTTATATTCTGTGTTGTTTCAGACTGTAGCATCTCAGAATTAACAAATGCAACAGGACCTCTAACAGCATTTATAAATGACCACGTTTCAAGAAAACCTGTATGAATCAGCATTCATTACTTGTGTACTAGTTCTGACTTTGGTTGTAAAACAAAAAACTAGTTTAGAGACAGTACAGGCTGACTAAAATAACCAAGCAAGGAATGTAGACGGAAGTCAAAAGCAGCAGAACTATTGATAGGACCCACAATGTCTAACCTCATTTGTTTCATTAAGGCAATCCATCCAAATGGTCAAAATAATAAAACACTCACTAACCATGACCATAGGATAAAGAATACATCACAATTCAAACAAGCCAAAGCCGATTACCATTCAATTCGCTAAACATGTAGTAATTGCGCAGAGGTTTAGTGCTTCTGCATTTTTTATTATCAAGTCTATTACAGTACTAAAACAATGGTTAAAACATTTCCATTCAAAAATATTATTTATAATATGAAGGCATAGAAACAAGAAAGAATTGCAATCATACTTAATTTGTTTTTATTAGACATAAGTGTTTCTCTGTAAACATCAGGATGTACACAGTTTCTAGTTCTGCTTGTCAGACAAAAATATGTATGCTGACTTTCTACTCCATTACACCTTAATTGTTGTTGAGATACAGAAACATAGGATTCACAAATACTGTTAACATTATTAGTCTGTTTCCCTCAATATTATTTAAAGCAGCTCTAGCACAAAATCTCATATAAAATTTTAAAGCATGAACTGTTCAATAGTTTACGTCCTTTTGTGTGACACCTTGTACCGCCTGATCATCTAAAACTGCTGTTGCTTCTTCCTTCCAAACAGGGCAAAGGTGTACTAAAGAAAAAACTTTAAAGTCAAAACTGAGCACACCAGATGCAGGTGAAGAACAACCACAGAGTTCAAAGACACTTAAAAACTGTTTAATCAAATGTCACCATATATTTATAGTAGCATTTGATTAAACAGTTTTTAAGCATCCTTGGACTCTGTGTTTTTTCGCCACCTCCATGTGGTGTTTGATTAAGCAGCGTAAGCATCCGTGGATTTTGTGGCTGTTTGTTACCTCATTCTGGTGTGCTTGATTTTGATTTTGCTGTTGCTTCTTTTCATACTGCTTAGTTGTAAACCTTGATGTTAGGTGACACCAATGGCATTTAAATTCTTCCCATGGGTTCACTGGACCACTAACCAATTAAGACAAATCTGCTCTAGGCATGTGTAATTCCATTTTAGCTTCACTAGAAGTTCTACAAGTCACTGTGGCATTCTGTGTATTGTGATAATTTACTTCTTCTAGCCTTTCTGAGCTGCCATCAGTAGTTCTGTAGCCATTTGCTTAATACCAAGCTGCTAAAAGTTAAGATTAAGAAATTTTTGTAAGTTGGAAAAATTTGTTTTTGTGTGCATTTTTGTGTATTTGCAGTGTATTTCTAAGAATTCCAGCATTTGTTCTTGTAAGCAATCTTTTGGAAAATTTATAAAGTACATTGTGGGTTAAGGTCTGAGGCAGTTTTAATCCAGTTGATGTCCAGATTTCTGCTTTTAGTCATTTCACAAGAAAGGCTTATGTTTCTAGAAGTTATTCTTATGCATGACCCTATGGTAACAAAATACCTTCTGTCTGGAAAAAAACTCTCTCATCTATAAACTAAGATATTTTCACTGTTTACATAAATATAATTTGCTAAATTCATTTTGCAGAGCTGTACATCTAAATATGTCATTCAATTCTTTAATTATATCTATAAAAATCTACAAATAATATAACATTATTAATACCCATTCATTAAACAGGTAGACCCACTGGGCAAACAGTCTTTTTTCACGGGCAACCCAGTAACAATGTCTGGTTAAGTGACTTGCTCAAAATCACATAGGCAAGTGAGGGTAGAGGAAACAAAACACATGCACCACAGCAGCTACAGCTCACAAACTTAACCCTCTGCATCGACTACCAAATTTCCACTAAAGTCATATTTATCAAATTCTCATCAGCTTGCTGTTTTCACCATAATGAATAATTATGAATTTTCATAAATGGTAATACCAGTGAGCTTATTATATGTTATCATATGAATCATCTTTTTATTTAACCTCATTACTTTTCATCTGTTTGTTTAGTTTTACTTTTTACGATTGATATAAATACATCTCATATTTCTACTTCCAATTTGTGCATGCCTCTTTGATATTTAATAATAAAATTCAACTGCCAATCTTTGATATTTAAGATGTATTCATGTGTATAAGTCTATACACTGTCTAGCAATTTTTCCGTTATCTCATCCTCTTGCTGACATATTGATTTTCTCTACTACTACACGTTGGGTAGTTTTTTCAGTCTCATTAACCATCTTACCTTTATTTGCTTTCCTAATGATGTTTCTAATTTTCTTGTATCTCCTTTATTCTTCCTCGGCTATCATGTCCTGTTTTTGTTTCCATTTCCTTTCATCCTAACTCTTTTTTTCCCCATTACTATGCTTATTCAATTTCTCTGTCTCCACTTTTTTATGTATGAGTAACCCATGATGAAAACTAAGACTCATTAGCATCTTACAAAGTTGTTTTTTTATAAAAACAAAAAGAAAAAAACTGAGATTTCTTCAGCATAAATGAACGATAAAGCGACTTCCTCTTATATACAAATTAAATATAAACTTGATAAGATTTATTCTGAGTTCTGGATAGTCTGAATTCCACTCAGCTTCTGAAAGCATGCTGGGTAGTTTCTTGATTGTTTGCTTTTGTTTATCAACCAGGGTAGACTACTGATCTCAGTGGACCATTTTCAAACCAAGATTAGGGAAGGCAACAAAAGATGAAATAAATGAATTGCATATCAGCTGCATAAACAGTAAGAAAAATAAAACATTTTCTATTCTGAGTGTGAGGCACATTGTGTCTTTCGGCTTTTCCCGGTTAGGGGTCGCCACAGTAAAACTCCGGTCCACTAATGATTGGCAGCTGATTTTTACGTACCGGCTTGCCAGGACTGATGCGTAACCTTCAACGAAGGTACGCCCATTCACGCATGTCTCCACGCAGAAGACGCTCTAGCTAAGAATCGAACCGGACAGCGTCTTACTGTGAGGCGACAACGCTACCGCAGCCCCACCATCGAGTGTGAGGCACATTACGTATTTGAATTCTGAGGTCTATTAAAAAATGATGTGCTTATTTTCTAGTACTACTATGAGGAGCAGCAAAGGATCAGCATGCGTTTGGAGCAAGCCCCAGAATACTGTTTTACTTTTAAAGAATTACTGTGTTTTATTATTTAAAATAAGTACAACTGGCTGTGGGGCAGAGTACAGATGATGGAAGATCATTATATTCAGGAGTGGGAAGGCAAAGAGAGAGCAAGACAGTACTGAGTTGAAGAAAATCACACTAATGCACAGTTGAGTCGAAGGCTGAAGAAATGGGATAGTGGAAACAAAGAGGGTGGGTGCACTAGGAGGGGGTGATGAGAGGAAATGGAGAAATAGAAGCATTAAAGAAGATAGTTTGAGGTGTGAGAGGAGAATAGGGAGAGGACAGAGAGCAAGATGGGGATGTGAATTGAGAGAGGAGTTTCATATTCCATCAGTTTTTAAGCAATAACTTAGTAGGGCCAGCTCTGTAGATATTTTAGTTAAAATCTTAAGATATAATTCCACTTTGCTTGAAAGTTCTGTGCATGGCATCTTTTTATATAAAATTCCTTATCTGAGACCTGTTCATTAAAAATGGCTCCACCTCTTTTAATTGTAGTGGATTGATTTCCACATTTGTTGGAACATGAAATTAAATACTAAAATCAACACTGCAGAGCTTTGTTCTAGGTAAAATGAAGGAGCTGTAGAAAGGAGGGGTCTTAAATTTTAGTCCAAGGTGTGTTGGGTCATTCTTCTGGCCAGGTTGGGTAAGAATGAGTTAAGAGTAAATAAGTCTATAGATAAGAGAGCCTAGTAGTAGTTTTGTTATGTGCTGAACTGGCGGCCAGATGCCTTTCTTAAAAGCTGCACTGTGGTTCTCTGTACAGGTTTATCGCCTCATAGCTGTGCAGTAGAGGAGACCAATAAGGAGCCTTGTTTGCCTAAAGCAAGTCACTAAATCAGACAAAATTTCCATTCATCCCAAAGCACGGTCTGATTTAGTGACTTGCTTTAGGCAAACAAAGCCTGAGGGAATCAAACCCTATACCATGGGAAGTATCTTACCAACAGGTCATATCTTTAATCCTCTGCATAAACTTCCAGAAGATTAAGTAAACCCAGTCTGTGGGGCCAGAGGATTGAAACAGCAAATGTTACTAGCAGTAGCTTGAAGAGCTATCAAGAACACATTCAGGCTGAGCAAATGGCTCCCTCACTTGTTGCCATTCTACTTGCTGCTGCTAGGAAGTGGAGGATTGTTTTAAGTAGAAGAAAAGGTTATTTATCTATGTGTAGAGCACTGGAAGATTAACTGCTGATCAAGTGTAGTAATTTCTAAGGAATTGTGCTTATTTCATACTTTCTTGTCCAGAGAGAGAGTGAGATGAAATATTTAGCATTGTTCTTAAGATCATGTGAGGGCAATGCTAACCACTGCACCACTGTGGCGTGGCTCCCTTCCTAATTTTATTTATTTATTTATTTATGTTTCTTTTTGGGTCATTAGAGATCCCAGTTATGTTTTAGTAGCCAGTTAGACAGCTATTGGAAATCTTGTTATAGCTATGACTATATATCAGTGTGATTCATTGAATCTATAGGTGACCATGCCATTAATGTGCACTAAGAAGAGGAAGCATTTGAGAGCTTGGCAGGGAATTTATGAAGGCAATGAAAAATATGTTTAATACAATGGCATTTTATGGGGTTCCTTTGGTGAGTGGGGCTACGGGAGAAGTGATGGATCCTGTCTGAACATTAAAGCATCCATTCTGTAGGCAGATTGTAATTTTTTTTCTGCCTTTATCTGTTAGATTTTCTCATGGTTTTACATAGTAATGTTTTATCATTACATTCTTATCTATCTTTTTCTATATCATCAATTTTTATTTTCCACAAAAATATTTTTTTCTTGGTAACATTTTATTTCTTCATTTATATTCCTGTTTTCTCTTTTTTTACCATACCCAACATTTACCATACTTGTATTTATATAGTTTTGCTACTAATCTCTCATCTTTTTATTTTAGCTACTTTAACACTGCACAGATTTAATGACACCATATATAAGACTGAGTTAATTAAACCTAAACCTCCTTCTTCTTTATTTACATACAGAACTCCTATTTTTACTGTGTTTAATCTAGTACCCATATAAATGAAACAATATCTGTAATAATTCCTTTTTAAATACTGTTGCCAGCATAAATATACTTGCTAAGTATGCTATTTTCCCATCAGTGCTGAATTTATCAAATATGCCTTTTTTCTGAATGATAATGTATATGTTCTCCAGACAAGACTGGTTTGTTTTATTTCTTTTATTTTTTCCCATTGAATTCTAGTTACATCTTTATTCCCAAATTTTACACCCATCACAGAAATGTCATTAATTGTAAAATATATATCTCCTAGCTTTACTACATCACCTAAACCTTTACTTTTTTTTTCCTTTATTTAACGCCATCTGTATCACCTCTAGACAGTAATTATGCAAATTATTACTTCTCTTATCCAAATTTATTTTTTGCAATTATTATAATGTCATCTGCATATGTTAACAGAACTGGAATTCTAAACCCTTCAGGTATTATATATCCTGCCTCCTTCATTTTGTAATTTATTTCACATACCATCACATCCATTACTAATGCAAAGAGTATACAACTCATTGGACATCCTTGTCTTATAACCTCTTCATATGTACCTCTTGGCTTAACCAGCCATTTACAAGTAGTTTACTTTATTATTACTATATGCTGACATACATAATTTGCTAACTTTCTTACTTATATTCTATTCTTTCATTATTACCTGCATGATTTCATGCTAAGTTATGTCAAATGCCTTATTAAGATATCCTATAATGATTTTCCCTTCTTCCTTTCTATTGATATCATCCACAACTTCTCTATCATTAATATTTCTTGACAACCCTCCTTCTTTATACTATATATCCTATTGTCCATAATATTTTCCATTTCAGTTTAAATCTCTTGTGTACTATTTTTCATAAAGATCTTTCAATCATTATTCTTTAAAACTATCAGTCTCCATTTTTTTAATTGTCTACTATCTTCCTTCTTTCAAATAAATGTAAATATTTCACCACATAGTTTTTGTGTATACAGCATTCATTTAACTATTAATTCAAAATCTTTAAAATATATTTTTTGCCAGCCCCTTATATTTTTATAAATGTCATACCTATTCCATCTGGTCTTGCTGTCAAATATATATTTCCTTGTCCTAATACCTTAACTAGCTCTTTTAAAGAAATCTCCTTTTACAGCTCTTTATCTTTTTCTGTTAACTTTTTTTACGTTCCATGTTTTATTTACTACCTTGTTTTTTTAAACATTTCTTGTACATATTATACTATACTATTCATAATCTTTTCTTGACTTCTTTACATTTCACCTTTTATATATTTTTTAATTCTCTCATTACAGTACCATCTTCCTTTACTAATTTGCTTAAGTAACTCAATACTTCCTCTCCTTTTCCTTGTAAAAATATCTTATAAAACAACTCATGTATTTTTCTTGATTTCTTTCATATAATTCATTTTTTTTTTCAAAATAAATGATATCATTATGTTATAAATCTTGCAATGCATCATTCTATGTTCCTTTATGTTCTTTTTTCTCTACATTTCTCACATCATATTGCCACTGCATGAAAAGCATGTTTTATATGTCCTTAAATATTATCCACCATTCAGACCAATTTTTATAAAAATATTCTCATAGTAATATGATCCTTCCATAACTTTATTACTAACCTCTTTCTTTTTTTCAATGTATGCTTTCTCATGTATCCTTTTTATTCATTTGCCTATTTCTATATATTCCTTGTTTCCCTTTATCTCTATCCATATTACAAGATGATCAGAAAATACTGTTTCAACTACATATAAACCTTCTGATGGTATAAAATAATATATTTCAATTCTATGCATACCCCATCTGTAAGTCCATGAATTTTTGTTCCAAAGTTTTAACTTACATTTCTTGTTACTTCTGAGATTTTTTATGGCATTACCTTTTTTTATGTTTGCTTCTTAAATCACAATTAAATTCTTCTGTTATTATAATATTCATATTTATCACTACATAGATTTCATTTTCTTTACAGTTAGAAAAAGCATATAATGTTATACTTCCATATACATGTTCTTTTCATTTTAAACATAAACTGGTTAACCTTTCCATTTTTGCTAAAATTACATCTAATATCTTTACTGTATTTCTACAGAATATGGCTATTCTAGAAAAATCTCTCATTTCCCAATTTCCAGATTATCATTCCTCCCTATAGCTTGTCTGTTTGTAATCTTTCTTATTTGGTTAAAGATCTTGTGTCTTTAAAAATAATTACATCTACATCACATGTATTACACCATTCTAAAATCCCTATTCTTCTCAATATAGTTTTAATACTATTCACATATACAGAAATACTCTAAAATTTTCATTTTCCCTTTGATACATGGTTTTCATAAGTTCATAGTAAGCTCTCTTATTTATAAATTAAAACAGAATCTATAATTTTCCCTCTTTTACCCATAGCCGCCCCACTTTTTTCTCTTGACACTTAACCTTTTTCTATCACCTGCTCTATCAACTTCTTCTCTGCTTCTGATTACTGATTTACATGCTGTTGTCTGTAAGAGCTAAGATTTGATATACAGTACTTTTGGTTTACACTGAAAACCTGGCAACTGCATTGGCCAACCTGCATATGGTTGACTTGCAGTTTTCAAGTCAGCAGAATGTCGAACCCAATTCAATCGACTAAAATACAGTGAATGGGTAATGCAGTTTGAGTATTTGGGTATGACATTGTGCAGGGGGTCACTATTCAGTGAGGAACAGGGAATTAGCCTATTTCCTCACTGTAGTGTGATCTAGGTTTTGGTATATTCAATGGGCAGGGGGTGCAGAGGGGCATAGACCCCTTGCAAAAGAGTAGAATTAATGTACCATTGACTGTACAGTTTTATGGTATGTTAATGTGTATAGCAGGAGGTGAGTGATGTCACCTCCTGCTATGTTGAATACATTGAACTATGGTTGTCAATGTATTCATTTTCACTTTGATTTACTTTTCAGCATTCTGAATTCCACTTTTCAGGTCGCCTCTATAAATGGTCAACTGAAGCAAATTCGAAATGCTAATAGTAAACTGTACTTTCTCTACTCTTATCTTAAACTCTGAGTTAATTGTCATTACTTCCCCTCTAAATGGGGGATTCCTTATATACTGGATATATATGAATGACTTTAACATATTGATGTGTTGTTGTCAATCTCGCCTTTATTCTCACTGATGGGTCAGGTCGGATCAGTCGGATCCATCTTGGCCATTCCAATAGCTTGAAGTCTTCAGCAAAGCTGGTGGGCCTCCTTTGAACCCATAATGCAGTTCCCTAGCTTCCTCAGATCTCGTTTGCTGTGGTCTGATAAGGTTCTTCAAGCAAGCTCGGGGCTAGGTTTGTTATATGTTTTTTGCATTTAGTTATATGTTCTTTATAGTTCACATTAGCACCTATTGTTCATTAGTTCATAAAGTTCTCTGTTTACCTTCAACTCCTGACCCCTTCCCTCTTGTTGAGTTTTAACATAATTGTATTCTTTCTGTTGTTGGTTACCATTCTTTTTAGTTAGAGAATAGTCAACTTATCTTATTTAAGTCCATTTAAGTAAGAGAACCTTCTCATTGCTTCAAGTTCGTTTAAGTTAGAGGACTTTCCCCTACCTTGCTGAAGTCTGTTTAAGTTAGAGGATTTCCTCCTTTCCTCTTCTTCTTTCCACCTTTTTACCCTTGAAGTCCATTTAAGTTAGAGGACTTCCTTTGCCTTTTGTTGTTGCTGTTGCTGTTCTTATTGTTGTTTTAAATAACAGGATTTCATGCATCTTTAATTGGTGTTTCAGGATTTGTGCTCTTTGTGGGCTACCTTCTATAATGTCACAAAAGAAAGCCAAGCCTTAGATTTAAAAAAATGTGAGAAATGCAGTAAGAAGATGCCCCTCAGTGATTTGCACATTTTGTGTGTTTACTATTTAGGGCCTCTTCATCAGCAAAAATCGTGTGCTATTTGCCACGCTTTTAATGCAAGGTCATTATTAGAATGAAAAAATAAACTTATTTTGAAGGGTTTGATTAAAAACCCCTTATCTGAGGCTATCACATTGGATCCTTCTTCTAAATGTGACAAATTGGAGAAGTCAGGGAAACGGTCATCTCCTGCTCCAAAATCCTCTTCGGAGCCTAGACCTAAACAACCAAAGCATTCTCTGCCAACAGGCCCTTTGCAGCAGACAACTACTACTGAGTCAGAGACCTCTTTGGATCATCCCGGGAATACGCAGGAACTATTCTAAGGCTAATCTCCTGCTATTAAGTCAGAACCTGGCAAAATGTCAAGCCCCTATAGACCCTGAGAACACTTCTGCCTATGCTGAACTGTTCACAGAAACCCTGTACAAGCATGTTAACAGCTGCATAGAGGCAGCTGTACACACCAGGAAGAAGAAGGGAATCCTATACAACATCACATGTACATGCACTGAGATTACTGGATTTTGTAAACACAAACTCCCTGGACCAGATAGTCAATACACCAACCAGAGGTGCAACCTACTGGATCCGGTCCTCACTAATATGGGAGCGTGCTGCACACCTCCTACTGTAATGCCTTCCCTGGCAAGGGCAGATCATAAAATGGTCTCCTTTGAAGTAAAAATATAACCTGGATCCCTAGCTGAACCGGGAATATTCAGGAACTATACTAAGGTTAACCTCCTGCTATTAAGTTAAAACCTGGCAAAATTTCAAGCCACTATAAACCCTGAGAACACTTCTACCTATGCAGAACTGCTCACAGAAACCCTGTGCAAGCATGTCAATAGCTACATAGAGCCAGCTGTACCCACCAGGAAGAAGTACATAACTAACTCAGAAAACAAGCCACACAAAATCAGTTGGATGTATAACAGGAGGAAGAAAATCATGGCAAAAATTAGGAGGTGCAGCACCCAGAAGGATAAAAGCACTCCCATCAAACTAAACAAACAACTCAGAGGACAAACAAAGTCTACCAAAGCCAAATTTGAGGTAAGTTTGGCCTCTCAGGCCAAGGACAACCACAAAGCATCCTTTACGTATGTCTGCAACCTCAAAGGCAATACAGAATTGTATGCAGTGCTCATTGTAAATAGAGCCACCTATATTGAGCCAGAAGATATAGCAAACCACCTGCCTGATAAATTCAGTTCCAACTATACTCCTCTCTCCCCCCCCTCAACCTTCCCTCAGGAAATATCAGCAAATATAACTCCTCGACAATCACTAGGGAAAGGTCCTCAATGCTCTCTCCAAGACCAAGAGCACTGCTTCAATGGTCCCAGACAATATCTCATGATGCCTTCTAAATAGCAT
Organism: Protopterus annectens; assembly: GCF_019279795.1. Lineage (NCBI taxonomy): Eukaryota > Metazoa > Chordata > Ceratodontiformes > Protopteridae > Protopterus > Protopterus annectens. The sequence continues at coordinate 325,946,879 of NC_056736.1, forward strand.
GAAACATGACCTATCAGGGCCTCTGGAATTACTATTTAACTGTAGCCTCCAATCAGGCTTCGTGCCTCATGAACAGAGAATGGCAACATTCATCCCTCTGCTCAAAGCTGGGCCATCTACAGACTGTGGAAACTAGAGACGCATAAGTTTCACTAGTTATATTTATGAAAAGAGTTATCATGGAGATGATCAACACAGATATATCAAACCTCCAGACACTAGACCCAACCGAGTTTGGTTCTGTCAAGGGCAGATCATGCCTACTCAAACAGGTGGACTTCTTTGATAAGCTCACTAAAGCAATTGATGAGGGAAAAATTGCTCATACTGCCTACTTTGACCTGGTCAAGGCATTTAACACAATATCCCACTCATGCATTGTTGACAAACTCAAGAGGTTAGGTACAAGCCTATATGTCACCCATTGGATAGCTAACTGGCTTACAGACAGGACCCAGGAAGTTAGAATTGTGGAGTTTACCTCTACAAAGAGGTTAGTCACAAGTGGAGTCCCTCAGGGAACAGTTCTTGGACTGCTCCTTTTTGGCATTTACCTCTCAGAAGTCAAGGCCAATATCATTGATCTCTGGCTGACTAAATTTGCATATAATTGCAAATTAGGAGCTGTCATTGAGTCTCACACTGACATAAATGTTCCCCAGGAGGGACTGACACAGACAAATAACTGGTTTCAGAGTCATGGACTAAAACTAAATGCCAAGAAATGCATAATAGTATCCTTTGGGAAGTCATCCATCTCTGGTAATTATCATATCGACAAAATACCCCTTACAGTTGACCCAGTATTCAGGGACTTAGGGACACAGATAGATAGTAATATAGCCTTTGATCACCATACAGTGGTGAGGAAATCTTTCTATGTTTACAACTTATAAACAAAGGTATGGCATCTAAGTCCAAGAAAATCATTGTTCCACTGTATTTGACATTCATCAGACCTATCATTGAGCACAGTGCCCCCTGTGGTATGTAACTAACCAGGCACATCCAACAACTGGAACATCCACAGAGGTTCCTCACTAAAATAATCCCGGGAGTAAGTAATATGTCCTATGCAGACCACCTCAAGGCCCTATCCATATATTCTGTCACCTACAGGCTTTTGAGGGGTGATCTTTGCCTGGCTTACAGAGCATTGTCAGACCCCACTCTGATGAAACGTCTGCATATCCACAAAACAAGCAATAGCATTATTACCCATTCTAAAGACTTAAACCTTGCCTCTGATATAAATAAGACCTGCTGGAGAGATAGGTATGTATCCCAGAGACAACCCCATCTATGGAACATGCTCCCCATCCTTGTGAAGTACAGTACCTCCCTAACTCAATTCAAGTGCATCATGGACAATTGGATGGGAAACTGGAAATCCATCCCTGGTTCGGCACCTATGTCTTTACTGCAAATAGGTAGCCTATAAATGGTTCATCTCCCAGGCCCATGCTTACACGTATCAAGGGTATCAGAACTTGTCACAGATTTGGAATGCATGGCAAGGCTTAAAAAGGTCCTTGTAGTCATTAGCCTAGTAAGCACCTATGAACCAATCCCAAACCATTGGATCCAAAGTCATCCAAGGAGTCGGCTCTGAAGTTCCCATTAGTTTCTGAGTTCTGCTATTAGAGCCAGTCTCTGTCCTTGGAGTCAATTTCAGATTGGCTCCTCCTATCTCTATTTCTTGCCAGATTTAGGTCTGCAGAACTGTCCACCAAGTCTACCAGGAGCCTTTCAGACAATGATATGGACAGAGTGGTGCAGAGGCTCTTCAAGACACCTGCAGTGGCCAAGCTTCTTTTGGATCTGAACCCAAAGGAATCAGATCAGACTTACGTTATCCCAGTGGTGCCCACTCGTCCTCTAAGCTGACCTTTGGTTTTGGAGCTGGAAGACTCTGATATCCAACTAGGGTCTGTTTTGGATCCAAGACGACCTATAGGTTCTTTGGATCCAATGTCCACCCCGAGCACTTCCATCCAGTCAGATTAGGAAACCTCCGAGAGCCGATGCTCACCACACAGGTCCATGGAGCAGATTTGGACCACTTTGGATCTGATGCTGTCTCTGGGGGCCTCGGTTCAGATGAGGTTTGCTCCTACTTTTTCCACGGAGCTTCTGTCATCGGCTTTGAGAGCTCTCTCAGGCCTGACATCCTTGTTGTCAGGTCCAGGGATTTCCTCTGAGCAGGGGCAGTTGGCTTTTGAGGTTATGAAGAGGGTAATGACTGCCTTTCAGTCTCAGACACAGTCTCTATTGGAGCTTCCTCCCTCTTCAATACAGGTGTCTTTTCCTCTCCACCCTCGTCGACAGGACTGCAGAGATGCAAGGCCCCAGTATATTCCCTAAGGGACCCCCCCCTTCTGAAACATCTGCAGAATATCCCACTGAAGAAGACCCTCAGAAGAGGACATGAAAGAGGAAGCATCTTAACTCACCGCAGGAGTCAGTCACCTCAGATACTGACCTCAATGAAGCAGAAGGGGTCCCCATAATCACCTCCTGAAGATGTCTCCTTTGGAAACATCATGGAAATCCTAAAACAGAGAGATGATCAGCAGTACTCGTCCCCTTCTACTGGGGATTCAATGTACCTGAAGGCTTTTGGATCCTGTTCTTCATCTTCTTAGGTGGTTCCACCTTTTGACAAGCTTGTCCAACTAATATCTTGGAAGGTTTTGGAGACCACAGGCACCAGAGACCCCAATGCAAGGAAGCCAAATAAGTACATCACAGCCCCCAAGGATCAGGCATTCCTCACATAAGGTGTAGCAGTGGATGCAATGGTCATGGCTGTGACCACAAAGAGGGAATCTTCCAAGACTAGTCCCACTATCTATACTCCTAATAAGGATTCTAGGATTATGGATAGTTATGGAAAGTGCTTCTTTTTTTCAGCAGTTTTTACATTGAGATAGCTGAATTATCTTATGCACTTCACCAGACTACAGAGAGACCTGTTGAAAGAATTATCAGACCCTCTCCAGGGAGCTGTAGCTGATGTGGTGGTGGATAAGATCAATGCACATCTGGCTATCCTCAATTCAGTTGTTAACTCCTCCATGAGGCTCATTATCTTTGCAGCAGATGGAGCGAGTAAAGCAGCAGGTTCATACTTCTCCCTAAGGTGGCAGGCGTGGATGCATCTTTGCGATTTTGTGGAGCCCTTTAAGTATTCCTTTGTTAATGCTCCCTTCGATGGCTTTTCTCTTTTAGGGCCTAAAGTCAAGGAAGTGCTAACTTGGTGTGAACAGAAAGGTAAGACCCTGTCTGTCATTGGAGTGCATTTTTTCCACTCCTACTAGACCATATTCAAAAGGTCAAAGAGCTAGTGGAAAAATGTGGTTCAGAAAATCTCTGCAGTCTTACAAAGGCATACAGGGTGGTAGTTCCCCTAGAGGCAGAGGGGGAAATAATAACGGAAGACACTGCCCCCATGGCAGAGTGGGTCCACAGAATCAGGGTTCTAGGGAATCTTTCTCTAGTAGACACTTTCAGTATTCCTGAAGGAGTGCCCAACTGTTCATCTCTGGAGGCAGTTGGGTGTTGGTTGTCCTTGCACCTTGAAACCTGGCAAATTATTTCTGATCACAGATATGTGCAAGACATAATATTCAGGGGTTATATAATTCCATTTTCCTTTCCCACTCCTGTAAACAAGTCACTTCCAGATGTATCACGCAGTCAACAGGAACAAGCAACATTAGACGTTCAGAAGTTGCTAAGAAAAAGAGTCATCCAAGAAGTCCCTGCAGACCACAGAGGATCCAGAACTTACTCAAGATTCTTTTTACTTTCAAAGAAAACAGAGGACTGGAGACCAATATTGGATCTCAGCAAACTGAACAAATCAGTGAAGAAAACCAGGTTCCAGATGTAACACGGTAGTCTACAATTCCATTCCTGGAAAGAGACAACTGGATGTGCTCTATAGACCTTCAGGATGCATACTACCACATCAAGATGGCAAGTTGATCCGGGAGGTACTTGTGCTTTCAGCTAGGAGCCAGTCATTTACAATTTCAAGCTCTGCCCTTTGGACTCATTACAGTCCCCAGACTGTTCACCAAATGTATGGCAGTAGTGGCAGTGCACCTCAGATGCCAAGGATTCCAGGTATTTCTATATTTAAATGACTGGCTCTTAACCACCCCCGACAAGGCTTCTATTGCTCCAAGCCAGAGATTATGTGCTTTATCTTTGTTCCAAACTAAGAATTACCATAAATTACAACAAATCCACCTTAGAGCTATCTCAAAATATAACCTTTGCAGGTGTAGACATAAATACATTAAAACTTGTACTGAGACTTCCTCTAGACAGAGTACTCGATATTCACCTACATGTCAAGCAACTAATCAGGAAAGAGCGAGCCATGGCAAAACAGATACTGTAGACCTTGGGAAAGATGGCAGCATCTATTGTACTCATCCCTCTACCATGTCTACACATGAGGATTCTGCATTGGTTGCTTTCCACATAATGGTCAATTCTAGATCTTTCAAGAAGGATCATGAGTGGTGGATTCAGTATCATCCACTCTACGACAGTCTCACAGGGCCGTTCATTTGTTTTCCCTCCACCCCAAGCCACTGTGATCAAGAATGCTTCCCAGATAAGGTGGGGGGGGGCATTGTCTGGAAAAGACTGTCCAAGGAACCTGGTAAGAGCATGAGACCCACTTGAATGTAAATATCTTAGAGATGAGAGCAGTGCTATTACCGTTACAGGCATTTCAACATTCTCTCCCTCCCTCTAGGAACCATAACAATTCAATCACACAATATGTCAGTAGCCTGTTACATAAACAAGCAAGGGGTAACCAGCTCTTATCCCTTTTTTTGAAAAGCTCTAAGGGTTTGGCAATGGGCAACATCCTCCAGTCACTTTCTAACTGCAATGCATATCCTGGGGAAATCCAACATGATTGTGGACGAGCTGAGCAGGACCATATTATGGCCTCATAAGTCAGTCCTTCAATCAAGTAGTTGCGGTAGAAATTTTCCGGAAATAAGGCCAGTCTTGCTGCCATCTGTTTGCATCATTCACCAATGGCAAATGCAGCAACTGCTTTGCCCTTATACCTCCAGAGGGGGAGTCATCAAGGGATGCACTTGTTCACAACTGGCCTCTGGGTCTCCTATATGCCTTTCCTCCAATTACCCTGATTCCCATACTACTACAGAAAGCAAGTCTGTTGGAGACCGCAATAATTCTCATTGCACCCTACTGGCCTCGCCAAATCTGATTTCCCTTTCTATGGCCTCATCTCTGGGATGCGCCATGAATTCTGGACCCAGTTCCAGATTTACTGATGCACTCATCAGGAATGGTACATCCCAACCTTCACAACCTCAAGTTGACAGCTTGGCTGCTCCATTTCCCTTGATTGGCAGGTTCTCCTTTTGTCATCTCCAGTAAAACTTATTCTACTGTCTTCCCATAAAACATCCACACGTAAAATATACAAGAATAAATGGAATAGATTTGTTATCCAGGCTACTGACAACAAAGTAGACCACTTTTATGCACTCATTCATTCTATATTGGAATTCCTAGATGAACTATTTCATGAAGATGCAGCTGCATCTACTTTTAAAGTCCAATTAGCGGCAATTTCAAATTACCATGTAGGAGAAAATGGTTCCTCTCTTATATCACACAGACTCTGCAGAGCCTTTTTAAAGGGAACAGCAATGATTAGACCTCCTTCTAAGAATCCAACTCCACCATGGGATCTTAATTTCATTTTGACTAATATCATTTGTTTCCCATTTGAATCTTCAGTGACATGCAATTTAAAATTCATATCTTGGAAAACACTTTTCTTAGTAGCTATCACCTCAGCTGGAAGAGGACCAGAACTACAAGCTCTTTTGTCCAAACACCTGTATTTAATATTTCACAAGGATAAAGTATTATTATATACCAATCCTTCCTTTCTCCCCAAGATTGTGTTGGAAAGCAACTGAAACCAAACCACTGAGTTGCCTGTTTTCTTTCCTAATTATCAAAACAAAGGTGAATTCTCTCTACATCTCTTGGATGTTCATATATAATTTCAGTTCTACCTGCACAGGACTTCACAATTTAGGAAATCAAATCAACTTTCTATATCTTATTCTGAGATCAGAAAAAGATTACCAGTCTTGAAATTTGCACTGTCTAGATGGCTTGCCTTATGTATATCTTATATCTACTACTCAAAAAGCAAACCTCTTCCATTTCCTGTCAAAGCACACTCCACTAGATCAGTTGAGACTTCAGCAACCTTCCAATCAAGAATGTCATCGGACAGTATCTGTGCTGCAGCAACATGGGCTAAGACACATTACCTTATTATTCATTACAAATTGGATCTGGCCTCTAGGTGTAGGGCTTCCTTTGGTTCTGTTGTTCTGAGGAACATTCTTTCATGAGCCAGACAGGAATTATGTTGCTTGGGATGTAGTCCCATCAGTGAGAATAAAAGCGAGATTGACAACAACACATAAAAAAGTTATGTTTTTACCATAACATTCCATGTGTGTTGTCCATCTCAACATTTATTCTCACAACCCACCCTCCAAGCCCCCTTCCATAACTCCTGGAAGACCAAGTGGACATTGTTTTTTTTTTTAGATCTCCATAGGCTCAGAAATAGTGACATTGTACTGGAGAGAGTCCATACTTAGTGTACAGATTATTTACTTTCTGGGTGGGCAAACAAGATCTAGGGAAGCTGGGGAATTGCATTGTGGGTAAGGAAGGAGGCCCACGAGCTTTGCTGAAGACTTCAAGCTATTGGAATGGTCTAGACAGATCCAACTCATCAGATTCGACCCATCAGTGAGAATAAAGGTAGAGATGGACAACACACATAGAACGTTACGGTAAGAACATAACTTTTTTTATTGCCTTTTTTGTAAATAACACCGTTTGAACTTTCATGCTACAAGTAGGTATCCAAGTTGTATAATGCATGTTTATATTACCTAAGGTATACTGTATTGTACTGTTTGTAAACATTTTTATGGTGCATGTAATACTTTGTGGAGCTTCTCTTCCCAGGCCTCTGCTTAAAAAGGGTGCAAGCTCAATCAGAGATTCCTGGTCAACAAATGTCAAGTAAATAAAAAATTAAATAAAATTATTAGCTAACTTTCTTAATAGGCAATTCTAAGTCTGGCCAATTTCCCTCCCAAAAGTGAGAATAAAACACTGTACCTTGTGGCTGTCAAACACCTTAACAATTATACCAATCCCCAATGACTAGCTGTATATAATATTTTTCATCCATTTCCTAATTTTTTTTTATTCTTTTGTACTTATCCCTTCAAATTTTATTTTTTCTGTCTTGCACCCTTTTACCAAAATAATTATTTTTTCCCTTTACTACCTCCCAAATTATGACTTCTTCAACTATTTCAGAACCTTCTTCTATGTCCTCTTTATTATGTTCTTATCTAATTTTTCTTCTATTTCTACTACTTTTTTCTCTTTGTTCATTTTCTTCTTTCCTTTTCTTATTTCTTACTCTTATTTTCATAGGCAATCTACCCATAAATGCCCAAGTTTGTTACATTGATAACATTTCAATTTATACTTTTTTTTGCAGCACGTCCCATTTCCCCACAAATATAACATTTTCTTTTGTCACAGTCACTTATCAAATATCCTTTATGACACCCCTATTTCTCTCCACATTTGTCATGCTTGGTATATGTATATTTCTTCTCTATTTCTAACACAATATTACAATCCCAGCTACCAGTACATAAATCCCTTTTGTCATAAACATTTTCAATGTCTACTACTTCTTTGCATATAGTTTTCAAATGTCCTTTCAAAGTCTATCTTTATACCTCTGTTTGAAATTCTACATGACTTTTCTTTATTTTTTTTTTTTGTTTCCCTGTTAAATGCTTTTATCATATAAATACTCCATGGGTTACAATCTTTCTATTTTTCATATTTTCCAAGAAATATTCCATTTAAAACCATTTCCAAATATAATGTCACAAAATGTCTCATTGCTAATAAGAATAAATTCTCTTACCTGGTATGCTTTTACACCCAAAGGACCTGTTAAATTGTCCCACAATTAATACCTGTCCATTTCTCTGTCATCTTTAGATTGAATCCTTACCATGTACTTCCATTTTTCATTTTCTTCTTCCTTCTTTTCTCCTACTCTACTTTTGCCTTCTTTTACTTTTTCTGTATGTGCTTTCTTTTCCATCTCACCACTATTCTACCCAGGAAACATTTCCTTTATTTTCTGGTTCACTCTGCACCACTATTTCTTTAAATAAATCATCCTACAACCCTCTCAACTGCAGGGTTGCCATTATACATCCACCAATTACTGACTCATCTCCATCAATCTTTGAAACAATTCCACAAAATCCTGCACACATTTTCGGTCTTGATACTGGTTTTCTCCTCCATTTTATTTACCACTCTATCATCTCCTTCTCTCTCCATCTGCCTCTCTGTTTCTCTCTGGCCATTTCTGTACTTTGAATGGAAACAGGAAGTGCTCCTCCAAAATGGGCACCTCTTGCAACAATGACATGTAGGGGAAGTTCCCTAGCACCCTGGCATAATCAGTGTGAATGCTACCTCTGGTCTTCTCTGAAAAAACGCCATTGGCCTAATGAAACTAACCTGGTCAAGAAAGTGTAAATAAATAAATAAAAATGCATTTTAAAAAATATGAACTGGTTTATCTCTCCTCCTTTTAGACTACAAAAGAGCAGATAGCAGGGATTTCTACTTTCTCCCAATTTATTTAGCATATCATCTGATCCGCTAAACTGTGTTTGAAACTATCAGAGAATTTAGGAAGTTAGGAGGAGCATGGGACAATAAGAAAAGTCCTTTTTTTTATCAGCAATTGCTTCATCTTCACACAGGACCCAAGGAAGGATGCCAGTGAAGTGTCTGAATTTCTTTTTCATTTTGCTGCTGTCTTAAAATTTAAATATTTCAATAACTGAACCGTTCCCTGTCAACATGGCCACCCATCTTTTTACTGCCTCATGAACTGTTACTCCATTTTGCATGTAATAAGTGCATGCCAAAATATTTAGGAATATATTTAGGAATGTGGTCAATATGAATTAGGCCACAGTGTCAGAGTTTAACCTGAAAAATATTTGATCAAAAGTATTTCTCTGGATTCATACCTGAGATAAGTTTGGCCTATTTGCTTGGTACAATGCTGCCATTCAAAATTTTTCTTTGTAAAATTTTAAATTTTTTCTTTTTCGTATTTCAGTAAGACTTTAGGCATACTCAAATACCTGGTAAATAATCTTTGGATAAAGAAGTTAATTGCATTAACATTGCATTTTACTTGAGTGGGACACAGTTCTTTCCTCATGTCTAACTCATAACTCACTGGAAACCACAGGTCTAGAAGCCCCTGACAAGTATTCAATGGATTTCCATTTAAGTAATCTCTTTTCAATAGACCAGCAGGTGCAACTCACATAGGCACAACTGAAAGCAAAAAATAATGGATAACATTCTTTACCCATCATAAAACAGGTAATACCATTTGGGAGAGCTTTAAGGCCCTTCAAAATTGTTTCCGTGGAATCAGACTGGTCAACAGCCACTCCTATATGGGGATGTCCATTGTTCAAGGGGTAAATCATTCCCTAAAAAGTCTTAAGATGAGCAGAAAAAGACATACTTTATTTAGTTGTATCAAAAAATGGCTAGAAACCCAATCCTGCCATCATCTTGCCAAATTCGATTCAATGGACATTTTTAAGAATGCAATATATAGCTAAGAGACTGTAGTCAAGAAGAAGGGAAGCACTACCCATTTCCCATAATAGGCAGGGCCTGAGAGTAAGGTACCATTAATAAACTCTTAAGTTAAGCATTTGCATACTACAGGTTGTTTCTCATAGGTTCATAGGATGATTCACCCATGTTCCCACAAAAGTCAGCACCTGTTTCCCTTGTCCATTAGAGGCACAGGTGGGATCCCAGTGGTAAATTTTCTGTTTCCCATCCAGTTGTCTAGGTTCCTCTTAAAGAGGGCTAGAGAGGTACTCTGCTTAACATGGAGAGGGAGTCTATTCCACAGATGAGGGACTCTCTGAGATGCAAATTTATCCCTGCTACAAGTTCTATTAAAATCAAAGACCAAGTTTAGGCCTTGCGTTTTGGTTGCCTGAGTGGATTTTGACTTATGAATATGCAGCAACTACATCAAGGCTGGGTCTGAGATGGCCTTGTTTGTCAGACATAGGTCACTTCTGAGCAGTCTGTATGAGACTGAGTAGAGGGACAGGGCTTTTATCCTATCTGTGTAGGACAGGGGTTTGAGATCCTGGATTTTCTGGGTCAGGAACCTCTGTGGTCTTTCCAGGTGCTGCATGTGTTTGGCAAGGTACATGCCAAAGAGGGCATTGGGTCTGATAAGGGAGGAGTACAGGGATGTTATGACCTCCTTGTTCCTGGATGAAATACCCTTACTTATGAGGTTGGCCATGTAGAAAGCCTTCTGTACAGCGGAGGCAACATGGTGGTCAAAATTCAGGTTGCTATCAACCAGGGTACCCAAGTCCCTCATTACTGCTTGCATGCTAAGTACATTGTTATTAATGTGATAATTAGTGGGGACACCATTTTCCTCAAAGGGGATAACGATGCATTTCCTGGCATTCAGTTTGAGGCTATGCACCTAGCTCCAGTCATTAGTTTGGGTAAGGGCCTCTTGGAGGATGTTCACATCACGAGGGGAATTTAAAACAGCGCCCAGTTTTAGTCATCTGCAAACTTGGTCAGCCACAAGCCACTGGTTTTGGCTTGCACCTCAGAAAAGTATATCCCAAACAGCAGATGCCCCAAGACCAATCCTGGGGTACACCACTTGTTAGGGTCTATGGCTAGAGGTGGCTTCCCATATTTTGACTGACTGGGTTCTATCAGTGAGCCAGTTAGCTACCCATCTGGTAATATATGGGTTGCTGCTTAGCTGGGAGAGTTTATCTGTTATGCCCGAGTGGGTAAGAGTCAAAGGCTTTGGCTAGGTAAAGGTAGCCAGTGTGCACCATCTTCCCCTCATTCATGGCTTTGTTGACTGTTTTGAAGAAGCTGACCAAGTTTAATAGGCATGATCTTCCTTTGACAAAACCAAACTGTGTGGGCTCAAGTGTTTGGAGGTTGTCAATGTCCTTGTTTATAAGGTCCATGATAATGCTTTCCATAGCCTTGCAGATCAGGCTAGTTAGGCTGATGGGCCTATAATTTCCTGGGTCAGTGGATGCTCCACCTTTGTGTAGAGGGATGACAGTAGCTGTCCTCCATTTGGCTGGGATGAAACCAGTGCTCAGGCTTTGGTTGAATAGGGTGCCTAATGGAGTTGACAGCTGATACCTGAGTAGGATGCAGCTAAGGATGTTGTTGGGTCCCTTGGAGACTGTATTTTTTGCCTTTGAGAGGGCATTAAATACCTGCCACCTGATGATGAGGGGAGGGGGCAGATGTTTGGGATGTCCTGGTTTACTGATGGAGGGTGGTAGGAAGGTAGGAGGGTGAAGTTTTCACTGAACCTGTCAGCTACCAGGTTGGCTAAATCTATGGCATTTCCATATGTAGTGTTCTTGACCACCAATTTAGAGCAGATTTGGGAGTTACCCTTTGGGATTGCAGACGTATGTGAAGAAGGCCTTGTGATTGTCCTTAGTGGATGTGGCCAATTTGGACTCAAAGTTAGCCTTAGAGGATTTCACCAGTGACCTTATTTGCTTGTTCAGACAATGGAGAGATTGTTTCCAACTTGCACCTGCTCTTTCTTGGTCCTGGACAGCAATTTTGTCCTTTAATTATAGAGTTTGTTTATTACTGCTGTCCACCAGACAGGTTTACTCTTCCTTGAGGAAGATGATTTAGTCCTGTCAGATACTGTTGAGTCCATATAGCTATGTAGGTGCTGATATCATTTTTTGGTATAGGCTTGGACATTAGTGCTAGTTCCAACTGAAGGGATGGTGGCTGTGAAGCTGCTTATACCTGCTCTCAGGAAATTGCAGTCAGCTTTGGAAAAGTTTTTTTGTTTGACCTTGATGGGGGGGGGGGGGGGTGATCATTTTAAGGTCAGATCTTAGCAAGGAGGATAACACTGTAGGGGTGCTACAGTGGATATTTTCAGCTCTCGTGGGGGTGTCGACCAGCTCATTCAATGCATTGGTATTGGCAAAGTCAAGAAATCTCTAGGTGTTCATGTTTGGGGTAGAATAGGTCTTCCACTCTATGGCTGGGTAGTTAAAGTCACCCATGATTAGGGTAGAGGGTTGAATCTTGATGGATTCAAGTAAGCCCAGATAGGTGGAGTGGGCATCCTGAATCATAGTTGGAGTCTGTAGCTAGCTATGATTTGAATAGGTGTTTTCTCAACAGTTAACTACACTTGGAGTGTCTCCGGTGCATCATATTGTTTGACCAACCTGGAGGTGTGTATGTCTTTGATAAATATTGAAACTCCACCTCCTTTGGCTTTGTAGCCCTCGGTTTGTGATCTGAAAGTATAGTAGGATGAGTAACCTGGTAAGGCTGGGGTGCTCTCAGCAGCTTTGAACCGGGTTTTAGTGACTGGACAAATCTCAGCTTCCTCCAGGGTGAGAAATGCTTGCAATGAGTGCAGTTTCATGTTAAGACTCCTAGCATTTAGCATCATGACCTTTAAATATTGTTTAGAAGAATTTCTCATTTTGGTAATTTTGTGCTCTGGCTTTGCCTAAAAAGGCACTATGGGGGATGCAAGAGCCTTTGCCAGAAGCCTGAAGCCCAGGGGAGACAGATGAAGGCCATCTCTGGCAAAGCATCATGGTCTGTTAATTCATGTCCTCCTAGGCTGTTAGGTACTGGATCCCCTTGGAATGACACCATAAACTAAGTCAGTTGTTAAAGTCAATCATTTTCTGTTTATATTGATGCATCATTTTAGGTGATGGTAGGATGCTGCTTAAGGCTAAGGATATACCTGCCTGGGACACATATTCAGTGAGCTCAGTCATGTCTCTCTTCATATAGTCCAGAGAGATACATCTCAAATCATTCACACCAACATGGACTATGACAGAATCATAAAAGTACCTGTTGTTAGGAGACTTGAGAGCGTGCGTGATATGGTGGATTCTAGCACCTGACAAGCAACTTACCGTGACTTTCTCGTTGTCTAGCCTGGTGAGGGGCACATCTGTGTGTCTCATGATAGAGTCTCCTATAATTAGTATGCTTGGTTTGTGGCAGGGCCTTAGAGGCTGTGAGACACAGGTATGTGTACTATGTGGTGCTGTGGGTTGCGATGTGCATGTATGTTTTTGCTTTGGAGGTCTCTTTTGTTTAGGTATGTTTTTGTCGAGAACCTTCGCATATGTAAGTGTGTGTTGTACAGGTGTGGGAGGTGTTAGAGGTGTAGTGTTTGTTGTGTTTTCACAGACAACCTTCTTAATGTCAGATGTACTGGCTTGTGACTGAGAAAGGAAGGATTCCAGGTTCTTAATGTAATTAGATCTCTCACATAATGTGTTCCTAGGTGGTAGTAGTAGACGGTTGTCTGTGTACATAAGGCAGTTACTACACTGTCTCAGGATGCCCATATCAACCAGACTAGCAGGAGAAAGCATAGGAAATTGTCTCTCCATGGTTGTCAGAATCTGTGGGAGAGAGGTCAGGGATAGTAGAGTGGGTACTATCTGAGGAGAGTACTTATAGGTGTGAGTAGGGCTGGATAAAATCAATACAGTAGCTGCAATCGAGGGCCTCACTTACACAGGAGTGCTGGTAAGGAAAAATGTAGCTGAGATAACTCACAAAGGGTTAAAACAGTGCAGTGGTGGTGTGCAACATGCAACAAGCACAAACCCATGCAAATACAGGGTTTAAATACCACAAAAATGAAAGTAAAATAGAAACACTGGAATTGACCATTTAACTCTTGTCCCTGAACTCTTAGGTATACACCCTATGCCAGACTAGTTCCAACCAGTTCACTTACTTCTACTTAGTGCAGGCAGGGCTTGGCCAACACAAGATGGCATACCAGGAACACAAGAATCAATCACACAAACAGATCTGGATGTAGCTAAACCTGTAACCAGACTATGCTAAAGATATTTAAACTCTGTTTAGGTTGATTTACCACAGGAGAATAGAAACACACTTAAATATAACAGTATCAAACAAGAAAAAACTGATTTAAACAAATTAATCAATTAACCAATAAAAAAGCTCAAAACTGAGTCCTGTTCCAGCAACCTTCAACCAAAGCAGTTCTAACTGCACACTCCTGCCACTACGGTGCAGTGGAACCCTCTCAAAAAAAATGAACTGGATTAATGCTCAAGTTATACAAACAGAGCTAGATTCAGCAAATCTGAATCTAGTCTATGCAACAGAAAACATGGTGCACCAATTTCAGAAAGAAACAGTTCAAATAAGCAGGTACAATAAGCTTGCAATCCGCAATTCCCAGCTCAGAAGAGCAGAATTTACCCTCTCCTCCCACAAAAGTATAGACCACAGACCTTCCTTCATGTAAAATATATGGCCTGAAGCCGAAGTGCTTAAACCAGAACTAAGATACTTTTAGAATAACAGAAACACTAAGCCTTCAACCAGCAATTCCCAACTTAGAAGGATGTAAGCTACCTCCCCTACCACAAGAGTGTAGACCACAAATGTGAAATTTTGGCCTGAAGCCCAAGTGCTTAAACCAAATGGCTTAGACCAACAGTTACAATTTAATCAGGCTACTAACAATAATAATAAATGCAACAGAATAAATACAATGGAATACTTTTAAGTACAAGCAGCAAAAGCAAAATAAAGTAATAAAGTAGGAAGAAATGCAAATACAGTAAAAGCACATGAATAAAGTGCATTTTTTCCTTTCTTTAGGTTAAGTGGGAAGGAAGGAAACTTGAAAATTCAAGGTTGAGAAACTAAGGTTGTGGGCCTTCCCAAATGATCTCTCTCTACCCAGTAGAATGAGCTGATGTGATGGGGCAGGGAGGAGTGTCCAAAATGAGATTTACGGTAGGGGTGGGCAATTTAAAAGCCACCAAAATACAGCCACAGATCAGCAGTATTCAAAGCAAACAGGAGACATACAAACACTTCAGCTAAATACAGATATTTCCAAATAGAAGAGCAATGTTGTTTCTCAGTTCCTCCCGCTAATTAAATGAAGCTATTCACAGTTTGCAAAATAATTATTTGATAACTTTTTTAACTGACCCTAGCCATAAACTCTTAAAACTCCAACAGAACAGAAAACTTAAAACAAAGCAAATATAATTCTAAAATAAGATACAAAATAAAAGTGATCAAACCTTAGATGAAGAGCTTCAAATCAAAACAAACTGCAGCCACAGATCAGCAATATTCAGTGCAAACAGGAGGCACACAAACACTTCAGCTAAATACAGATATTTCTAAATATAAGACCAATGTTGTTTCTCAGCTCCTTCCACCAATTAACTGAATTTTAAGCCATAGACATTGTGTTTCCCTTCATCTGTGACTTGCTTGTTATAAAACAAACATTACTCTAACTTAAAGCGACAACTGTCAGAATACCGATAGAAGTATAGAAAGTAGTGTTGTAGTGTTTCTGAATGTGGGTATGTCTCTTTACATTTTTATGGGAAGTATCTAAAGTAATATGGTGGATGTTTCTTGTGCTCCTGACAATAGTGGCAGTGTATACAGTACTGTAAGGTAAGTAAAAGGTATATGCTGTTTTCTCCACTGTAGTGTGATTCTGGAATTAGTATATATCGATGCGGGTGTGGGGGTAGCCCCCCACCTAGATTGGTTTTATATCATTCAGTTAATGTTAAGAGGGTAAGTCAGTAGTTTCTAAGTTTTTGAAATAGTCAGTGGTGTTCTAAGTGTAGATGTCTATGGCTTAAAATTCAGTATTTTGAAATTTAGCATTGTAAGCTTTCACTATAATGAGACTCAGTATTTTGAAAATTAGGTGTTGTGGTCTCAGTCAAATGAAAATCAGTATTTTGAGTTTTCAGTCATGTGAAGTAGATCTGTGTCTGTAGGGGGGTGTTCGTGTTTGTATGTGTAAATGTCTACCTGTGTATGAGAGAGTGAATAACAGGAGAGTACCTATAATAATGTGATGCATAGGCCAGCAGTGGTAATTACCACCAAAAATACTGTTTAGTACAGTGGATAAGATTAGAGACATGCAAGTTAGCTGATAATGAAGTCTTCATCACTATGTCTATCATCATTGTTTCTAAACAAATCTTTAATTGCAGCTCCCACATTGGTATAAACTGACCCTTTTGGCTGTAGTGTATATGACCACAGGGATATCTGCCTGAATCCCAGCCATAGTTATTCTATGTGCTTTCATAATTATTGCAAATTACTAGTAAGGTACTGGTGAGTGATTTCAACTCACACACACACACACACACACACACACACACACACACACACACACACATGCACATACACACAACTACCCACACACACAAAGCAAACAAAAAATGAAGCAACAAGTACAATTCATTAATGCTCACCCTGACATCCTTGGCACAACTACTTTCAAGAGGTTTTTAAGTTGTTATTAATTTCCAGTGAGCTGGTGAATTTCTTGCTTCCTATATTTTGCATTGTTTGCCAGTGATTATATGTACATCAAAAAAAAATCTGGGCTTCAAAATACTTTCAAAGTGAATGTTGATAAGGACATAAAAACCATCCCTCCCCATCACTTATGCACATTTTTTTTGCTTGCACAAAGTGGGATAACTACTGCAGCACAGTATTTCATGTGTAAGGTAATGTGTAGAATTTCCACCCTTAGAATAATGAATAAAGAGGGATTAACAATGTGTGGAAAACAAATCTTCAGATTTATGTGAATGTGATACTCCTTGACATCTGAGAAAGTATCTGTCTAACCTGCTGTTCAGCTACTGTCTAGACATGCAGTAGTAAGCCCCTGAAGCCGAGATGAGTCTAGGTCCAGGTCATGGTCAAGCACATACCTTCTTCTTAAGCCCGGCTCAGTGCCACTGTACAATTGCCTGTGATCAACAAGTCTTTCATTTTGTTTACCCTGAAATCAAGGACATAAATTAAGGGAATGAGAGCAGAAAATAATAAGTTTGATGCCACCAGAACTACTCCTTCCCCAAATTATATAATACATTCTTGGATCTATGCTAAAACACACTATTGTTTGTTGTTCATTGTGATAGAATTTCCAAGAAAGTGAATGGTTATACTCTAAAAGAATTATCCTTTCAATAGGGAAGAAGGAATGTTTTCCTTCATGAAAGATATTGTAAAACACTGGAAACATTACTGCGTCACCTACTACAAGTATATATTTATGTTTCATGAGCTAAAATTATTTAGCAATTAATTAGGCAAGTACTGAAACAAAGCAAAACCTTTAACTTTATCATCAAATTCTGAGCAGGGAAATTGCAAACAAATATATTACCCATATACAACGAATCATCTTTGTACAATAAAATTAAATGTACATGTATTATTAAGTTTATATTACAGTTTAATATTTACTGTATACTTCAAGTCTATGCAGTTCTTCTCCCTGTAAAGGGCAAACTTTGGATGAATAATTGAGATATTGGTTGGGCCCTTGACCTACATTCAGGGAAGCTTAGATAATCATGCCGATTCAATCAAACTGGTGACTACAGACACTTTTTTGTTTATTTGTAGCAATTGCAAAGCTCTCTATCCCCAATACCTTCTAAACTAATATAAAGAAGCCTCGGATAATGGCAAATTATAAACAGTGCACCAGTGGTCTTCTATTCAGCTGAATAGGTTTAATTGTCCATGATTTGCTGAAAAGCAAATTGTGGACATTAATAATAATAATAATAATAATAATAATAATCATGAGAAGTAGGAGAGGAAGAAAAAGAGCTCTGAAGATAGCCTGAAGGCCTGCCTCAGCAGACAAGATTCAGCTTTGCTAATATGAAATGTGTTCTTTTTCCAGCTAGAATTTTCCTCCTTACTCTAACAACCTTAGCACAGTGATTTTAGTGGACTTGGGGCAGTGATGTAACTATGGCTTTTAAGCAGAGGAGAGGCCATTCAGATTATGCCCATTAAAGAATAACAGTTTATCACAACTCTTATGTCATCTTTCCATTGTATCTGTCTGTTCTGCAGTTACAGTTATGAGTTCTTTAGATACTGTTTTTCTAAATTTGATTTGATGTATTCCAGGTCAGTCTCTGATCAATATATGAGATCTGTGATCAGATATGTGTTGCTAGGAAATGTATTTAATGTATTTAAACTGAAATGGACACTTCACATGAAAATACTATTTCTAAATTTTCATGAAACATCCATGCCTGATTAAGACTGAGGTATTCTTTAATTTCTACTAGAGACAACAAGAACTGAAATCCCATAAATATATTCAGTGCAGTAATGAAGGAAAAGGCCTTGAGACCCTGTTCATCATTGTTGGCATATTATACTGAGCTTGTCAGTGGCATTGTGCACTGACCACTGCATGACCCTACCCTTTGAATAATACTGCTTGCTCATTTTAGCTATGCCTCAGTTTATTGCATCACTCCTTTAGCATTGGTAATGTCTTAAATATAGAACGTGTCTACGTTAATTGTTTCTGGCCCCTGCCACAGAATTTAGCACAGCAGTTTGTTTTGAATACTTTGTATTCACATGTTTTGAAACAGTAGCTTTCTTCCTTAGTCAGAATAGCCTGGCTGTAAACATAACGTTAGGACTTATCATTCACGAGTACCCTGTATCTGAATCCATTATTCGTCAGCTGCATATTGTGTAACTAAGCATGTCTGGTAGCCAGTTCAAAGCTACAAGACATCACTCTTTTAAAATTTAAGGTGAACTAAGCAGGGCTTGCCCTTTTAAAAATGCAATTAACTTCTCCTTCCATGTTGCACCACTTATAAGCATCTTTTTTGACATTGGACCTGCACTTCATCAGTCAATACCCACTTGTTATCATTAGCCGTGACGTTCAGGAACTGAAGTATCTGCATACCTGAATTCATAAGCAGAGCTGACATTTAAACTCTTGTTTCAAATAGCAAGCACCAAAATGCTATTTAATGACTAAAGAGCAATGTTTTGATATGCATCTACTTATCTTCCTCTTATGAAAGATTTTTTTGCTGTTAAAGTGAATACTTCCAAGGTCGAGTCAGATATAGCCATGCATATTTTTTGTTTGTTTGTTTGTTTGTTTGTTTGTTTAGAAAGTAAATATACTGCTGCCTTTTTGAAAATATGATCTAACTACTTTGCCTGTGAGTAAGAGCTCGGTTTAAATTAATTATTCTTATTATTACTGTGGCCAAGGATAGACTACATAAAATGGATAGCTAAAATATAAACATTGTTTTATGTTTTACAAAATTCCTAAATATATATAATAGTGGTAATGCATGGGCTATGTGCCAATATATTCTTATGCTATGCATTGCAGAAAAGACCAAAAATATATTCTAAATTATTATTCAGAGTACAGATGATGCTATAATAAATATTTGATGGAGAGCAAAACTTGTTTGGAAACAAGATTAAGGGTGTATCTAGATATATTCGGTATACTAAAATGAGTAGATTTTTTCTAAACATCTCTCAGAAATTTCATGGCTAAAAGGAGATTGTTTAGAGATGTCTAAACCTGTGTTTAGTGTATAGAGCTTTACAAAATGCATTTAACTAATAGGAATGGACCTCTAAAGTAGCATTATTTACAGTCGTAAATGACAGTGGTTGAACAGGTAAGGGACAACATTTTGACTGTAGAGTACATTTTTAAGTGAGGGGTGTTTGATAGGGTAATAGCATGAAGTATGCTTAGAAAACAAATTTTAGGCTGCATATCTGAACACAGTTTTATCACAAGTTCAGAAGTGTAGCATCTAATATCTTTTTAGGTTTCTTTGCTTGTTGAAGTTAATTTTGTTTTAGGTTTCCTCCTTTTTCTTTCTATCAATATTCATCAGCTCAAGTTTAGCTAATGCATGCCACAAGTCTAAAAAGAGTTAAAAGATTTTAGGTTTGATGCAGCAGAAACCATAGTACTTTGACATGGTAAATGAAGTATTTTATGAGAGACATACTGAAGTTCAGGGAAATTATTGCACTGATTAGACCATTTAGTTGTGCTGAGTTGATTAAGGTTATGAGCTACTTGTCAGCTCACCTTCATCTCTAAGTCCAGAGCTGGGTTCATTCAGTTTCTGCCTACATATTGTGTGCATAGGATCATAGGAAATTAGTAGACTATTGGCCCTGAGGCCCTTACAAGCCTAGCCAATAATTTAGCCCATGTTCCAACCACCCTATGCCACTATCCAGCAGGGACACAAATGGAATCCCAGGGGTGTATTTTCTGTTCCCCATCCAGTTATCTAGGTTGCACTTAAAAAGAGTTAATGAGGTACTCTGCTTGATGTGGAGAGGGAGTCTATTCCACAAAAGGGGGTGTCTCTTGGACACAAATCTGTCCCATCAAGAAGTCCTGTTGATGCCACAGACCAGGTTGAGGTCGTGTATGTGGGTTACTCGAGTGGAGCTTGAGTTGCGGATATGCAGCAGTCCCATCAGGGCAGTGTCTGAGACTGCTTTATATGCCAGATAGAGGTCACCTCTGAGAAGTCTGTAGGAGACTGAGTACAGGGACAGGCCTATACCCTATCTAAGCATGCCACTTAACCAGACACTGCTCTGGGTTTGCTGCTAAAAAAGATGCATTTTGTCTAATGGAGTTTTTTGGCTAACAAATGGATAAACATGTTATAGCAGATGGAATGCTATGGTTATACAAACTGGATAAGCTCTGTTCTGATATGTGAAAATTTCAGTGCTGTTATTCTGTAGTCTTGCAAAAGCAGCCACCACAGAAGTGTCTGGAAGATGAACAAATTTAAAAGATGCTATATATGTTAGACTGCCCCCCCCCCAAAAAAAAAAAAACGAGTGTGGTGGTGCAAAATGTATTATAGCATCTAAGGCTGCTAGGAGATCATCCTCCACTTCTGTTCAATGTCTGTGAGGCAAAGCTAACGCGTACTACTTGCGTGGCAGCCAAGATTGTGTTAACGCTTTCAAAGATGTAAATTACTTAGTGCGTTGATACACTTTCTCTAAGTCTGTCTATCTCTCTCGCTCTGTCGCTGCCTTTTTGTAACTAGTAGCACATGGAACAGGTGAAGCTCTGGTTATAGTCAGTTCTTCCTGATAATAACCAGCTAGTTGCATGTTTTTAAAACTGATACAGTTTACCTCTTCAGCTTTGCTCTAATTTGCTCTTGAAGTGATTTTCTTGTTACCCCTTTCTCAAACATATCACACATTGATTACAACTAGGGACCCAGTCATGCTATACAGACATTATTACACTTATCATTTGTGTTTTTTTAATTCTCATAACACAATTCTTATTTTGTTTCCATATTCATTTATGTACATACATATGCATAATACACATGCACACATTCTCTCATACACACACACACACACACACACACACACACACACACACACACACAGACACACACACACACACACACACACACACACACACACACACACACACACACACACACACACACACACACACACACACACACACACACACACACACACACACACACACACACACACACACACACACACGTGCACAAACATGCTGTAGAAAGAAGAGATTAAAAGATGTATACAGAAGACAGCATGTATACTATAACAGACATTATCTAGAATTCCTGCAATATAAAACGGATGAACTAGAGAATCAAATTCACAGAAATTTGCTCTGTTATCACCAGACTGCTGAAGTGCAGTGAGAATATGAATCCATACCACTCAGATGTTATGATTTAGGCATAGTGCTATGATTTTGGCCTGAAGATTTAGGCTTGCTCTTCCTAGATCTAGGAATGTCCTTCATACTATCAGACATTTCTGGGTACATATCTTATTAAATAACTAACTAACCCTATACTAAGGCTCCCTACCACTAACTATAGAGAGTCTAGCATATAAAAACCTCTGATTGTGAAAAATGTATCTGCTATGACCTTCAGAGGCCAGACGTATGATATTTTAATGCTTAGAGGCTGGAAGGTATGGATGAAGTCATAGCTTTTGTCAGAGGAAGAGTACAGAGTTTAGAAATGGACCTGGGTACCTGAGTGGTATTAAAAAGCTAGATGGAGTGAACATGGTAGGAAAGCCAGACATAAGACTGGCAAAAGTATTCAGATAGAACTTATTTATTTTATTTTATTATATTTATTTATTTATTTATTTATTTATTTAGGCATTGCATATAATGGTCAAAGAAGCTTTAAACACTGGAAGAAAATTAAAGTGCGGGGGTATGAGAGAAAAGTGATAACGGCATTTTCATCTGAATTGTATACGTGCTAGAAAAGATTATTTCACTGTATCCCAATCAGGAATATAGGCACGTGTGACTCTGCTGTCCTTCTAAACCATCCACCATATTATAGTATTTACATAATAAGTTGGTGGTGCAGCAGTAGCGTTGTTGCCTCACAGCAAGAGGTTCTCCCGGTCGATTCTCAGCTAGTGTGTGAGGAGTGCCTTCTGTATGGAGTCTGCATGTCCTCCCCATGGGTCGAGTGGCATTCTGAAAGACATGCGTGAATGGGCATGCCTTCGTTGAAGGTTGGGCGTCGAGCTGGCAACTCAGCACCATGAAAATCTACTGCCAATCATTAGCGGACCGGTATTCTGCTGTGGTGACCCCTAACCAGGAAAAGCCGAAAGACAACAACACATAATGAGTTGGGTGTTTAAAATTACTCAGAAGATGCGCTAATGATTACAGAAGCAAGGAAGGGATTCCTGACTAGAGAGAAAAAATGTTTATAATAATAGGAGTATAACCAATACAAGGCAATTGAGTCACAATAACATTTTTCCTTGCTAATACCCCTCCTTATGATGTCCCCCTTTGTCAAGAATGGCAAAGTCGGTCCGTCAAGAGTAAATTTACTGATACCATGCAAACAGCCAGGCTTACTTTGCCAATGTTGGTGTTGTCACTTAGTTAAACTTGCATGGGAAGCTTGTTTCAGAGGTGGGGAAAAGACTGGGTAATACATTTACTTTTCTTACATATTTTTTTAACTACTGGTGGAAATTAATTATGTATTTATTTATTGATTTGTTGGTATTTGATTACTGGGAAAGTCCTGCTAGGTAGCAGCTCATTTTCAGCAGAGGCCTGGTGAGAAAAGCTCTTCACAGAATACAAAAAACAAATGACAGTTTAAATAATTATATCAAAATTAGACATAATATGATTAACACTGGTTAAGAATAGATACACATTAAATGACAATGATTTAGTAGTTAAAGAAATCATAGCCAGTTTATACAGAAATTAAAGGTAAGTTAGCATAATGCAATCAGGAATTGCATTACAAAGTAAGGGAAAAGCAGGCTTATGATATATTGAGAGATAGCCAGGAGAGAAATTGACAGAAGTAACACCATGTCAATTTGTTTAAGTAGTAAGTGGTTGTCAGTAAACACAAGGCAATTGTAAGGTATGAACAGGTATTTGCTCTCACTTAGGGATGTAGTCTATCTTGGTGTTAAGTAAGAACAGACCCAGCTTTTAGCTAGGAAGTCTTTCAGAATGTTTTTGCAGGATGGGATGGAAGGTATTGACCTGATGGACAGAGATAAGAAGTTCCAGGCCTTAGCAACATGGTACAAGAACAGACAATGCCCTGCACATCTGAGAGATCTGACAGACAGGAGTTTTCGGCACTAGATTGTAATGACCAACTGGGAACATAGTTGTGTAGAATGTTATTTAGTGCTGGACAAGCAGATGGATAGTGGATAATTTTATAGGTGGTAAAAAGCTATGTATGTTAGCTGATTGGGTAGTTCTAACCAATTTAGGCTTTTTAGTGCTATACAATAATAAGTTCTACAAGGGGTATTGGCTGAAGATTTAGCAACTTTATTATAGCATTGTTCAAGTTTTGATTTTTGTGATGCCTAAAGGTTGGTAAGGATGGGAGCACTGTAAGGAAGTATATATGAGTGTGTGTGTGTGTGTGTGGGGGGGGGGGGGTAGAAGTAGTGGCAAGTATAGCTTTAGTTGTGTCAGTGAGAAAGTTTTTGGTTCTGTAAAGCATCCCTAGTTTCTGATGAGTTTTTTGTATGCAGGTCAAATTTAAGATTATTCTCTACTCTCATCCCTAATAATTTGCTTTGAGAAGTAACTTCATCGTTTATATTATCAATAAGAGAAGACTTCACATAGTGTTTTTTCATAGGAGAGGGATTTGGGAAAAAAAGTAATATTTTTTTTTTTTTTTTTTTTTTTTTTAGGGATCGGTATTAGTTGTGAGTTACAAACCCTTAATTCAGTTGCTGTTAAAGTCTCCATTTCTGGTATTACTGGAGCTACTTAACTTGCAAAAGTATAGGAGACCAAGCAATTCTTAAAGGCACTGGACACAAAGCATAATCATACACGAGCAAATAAGTAACCACGTAAAAGGATAGTGCTTCAAGCCATTCCTTATAGCATAGGAACTTTAGGACTGCAATCTTCTTAGTTAGGAACTTCAGTAGTTGCACAAAGATGCTGTTTGTGTAAAGACTCAGATTATTCTTTAGACAGGTAGCAAACCAATAAATCATCTCCAAACCTTACAGCTGCTATTTCTCTTTTGGTCACAGTATAAATGATCTGGGCCCATGGATTTGTAGTTTCCAAGTGTATGTAGCCAGCTTTCTTGAAATGGACAATCTGAAACAATATAGCAATTGCCTTGTGTTTACTGACTACTAATTATTACTTAAACAAATTGACACAGTGTATCAGAGATGTAGCTCTGTAATATTACTGGAGGCAGACATCTCACACAAAACCACTACAAACAAGAAGCAGGTTGTCGCTATCACACAACACCACACTAAACCAAACACACTCAGCTTAGACCAAGCAGATCAACCTGCACATGCAGGTACATTTAAGAGTAACCTCCCTAAACTACAAAGGTCTTCTAAATGTATTCTAACAAACAAGCACCCTTATCAACCTCACAAACAAACAGCACAGGCAGCACCTACCATGAATCAGGGAATTGTGAGTCACATTGTTTCAAATCAAAAGCCCATAAGGTAAACCTCCATACAGTCCAATGACCTAGTTGTAGGGTGACTCCGTAATGAAATACTCTGATGCATCACTCAGCAGGCTGTGCAAGGAGAGGGTTATTGTCAGTTGCCTATCAGGTGTCAGGATTCT
Source organism: Protopterus annectens (assembly GCF_019279795.1). NCBI lineage: Eukaryota > Metazoa > Chordata > Ceratodontiformes > Protopteridae > Protopterus > Protopterus annectens. The sequence goes on from NC_056736.1 coordinate 325,972,218, forward strand.
CCACATCATACATCAAATGTGTCGTCATCCCCTTTGGGAAAAACCCGGTTCCCATGAATTACCACATCGATGGTAGTCCACTGAACAGAGAAGGCATTATAAGAGATCTGGGAACACATGTTGGCAGCAACCTCTTTTTTGACCACCACATTGCCACTGTGGTCAGAAAGTCCATCTATGTGGCACATCTCATTACTAAGGGCTCTGCATCCAGGAAAAAAGAGGTCATTGTCTCCCTCTATTCTTCCCTCATTAGGCCAGTCATTGAGTACAATGCCACATTTGGCATGTAACTCAATAAACACCTGCAACAACTGGAGAGGCCACAAAAGTACTTCACAAAGAGGATCCTAGGCCTTAAACATTTGTCCTATATGGACAGATTCAAAAAACTCCACCTATACCCTATTTCATATTGCCTGCTTAGAGGCGATCTCTGTTTGACTTACAAAGCCATATCTGACTCAGCTCTGTTAGAAATGCTGCATCTAAAGAAATTCCAATCCCTCCACACCACATGCTCCGGAGACCTCGACCTCATTACCACAATCAACAGGTTTATAACTCAGACACTGCCCATGCTCTGGAATAGACTTCCCATACATGTCAAGCAGAGCACCTTACTGGCCCTCTTCAAGAGAAATCTTGATGCGTGGATGGGAAATAGAAAATTCACCCCAGGGATCACTCCAGTGGCTCTACTCAACCGAGGCACTGGGAATTAAGGTTGGGTGGCACAATTCCAGGGTAATCCTATGGGCTAGGCTTGTAAAGACTCCAAGGCCATTAGCCTAGTACACACCTATGAACCTATGAACCTATACATGCACTCAAGTTCCTGCACCAGAAATACATATATGAAACAATCATAGTGCATGTGGCGGTAGATGACTTGAGTCATGCCTCTCTGGACCATATGAAGATCAACAAGATGGAGTTCTTGGAATATGTGACCCAGATATGTATGAAACTAGCCTTGAGCACAGCATTTTACCATCATGAAGAATGATTCAGCAATATGAACAAAACATTACTGACTTCAAACTAAAACTTAACTTCTACAGTTATTCTAATAGAGTAGAATATGTATATGACTGGGATGAGATGGTAGACAGTTATAACTGGTTTGCGAAGTATGAGCTACACCTGCACTCCCCAAAGCTTTCTTACATTGCTGCAATCCTTGTCCTCCTCATAGTGTGTTTTTAGGCAAAATCAGTCTTCTAATGCTTTCAACATAATAAAACAAAATCTGGATAACATAAAGGTATTTTTGCTTGATGCTAAGGGCCTAGACTAAAAGCACTTCTTACTTTGGAAAAAAAAAAAATCACCATAAGCCTTGTCATGAAGACCTGATTTAACATCAGTGAGAGCACTCCACTATTAGAAGGTTTTAATGCCTAACACACATTCAGGCCCACTATACTAGAGGAAGTTACTAAAAGAGCAGCATCTCCATATTCTTAAAAAAAATCACATCTGTACTCACTTATCAGAATAAGGATCTGGAACGTCTCCCCATCCATCTTGATGTAAACAAAACCTCTTATCCTTGGGCTCCCTCTATGATCCCCCTGTGGCCATAACTTCTACCTAAGTAATATAGAGCTCCTATGCATTAACTCAAGCACCATTCTCCTAGGTGACTTTCACTACCCTCCATCAACAGGGAGACATGCACATCCTCAAAAATAAAATCACAAAATGTTCATGGACTTCATCAATACAAACTCTCTGGATCAGCTAGCTAGCACGCCAACAAGGGGCAATAAAATCCTTGATTTGGTCTTTGCCAATATGGGACAGTTTTCAAATTGATGACCTCACTGTTTAAGGGAAATCCTTTACTGCCAAATTCTATGCACTTGTAACCAGCTGTATAGATGTATCCATGCTCCTCTGAAGTAAATACAACACCAAATTTAAGAATAAATCTCTCTGGTGCAATCCTAATATAAACTGGCTCTATGACAAAAGAAAAACACTTATGGCATGCAAAAATAATTTAACTCTCAAGATGCTAAAATGGATTTTGTTATACTTAACAGGGTGTAAAATCTAAGTGAAGCATAACCACAAAGCCTTCTTCAACTAAGTTAGAAACCTCAGAAGCAATCCCCAGCACTGCACAGAGCTAGTTGTATATGTTATCATGTACTTAGATCAAGAGGACATATGCAATCTACTAGCAGACAAATTTAGCCCGACCATTAATTCCCTTTCCCCTCCCATATTTCAAGATCACATACCTGCATCTAACCCCCCCCCAAAAAAAAAAGTATCTCAAGAACAACTCCTCAAGGCACTATCCAATGCCAAAATACTACCTCAATGGGACCAGATAACATACTAGGCAGCCTACTGGTAATCCTGAAACAATGCTTATCAGACCCCCTTAAATATGCTGTTCAATATCAGCCTTGTTAAAAGGTGGGGCATAAACTGACCCAGGTAATTTTAGACCCATAAGTTTGACCATCCTCATCTGTAAGGCTAAGGAAAGAATCATTACAGAATTACTAAATAAGGACATAGGCAACCTACAACCTCTTGGCCCAAGACAGTTCAGATTTGCAAAGGGAAGATGAGATTCTGCATTCATAATCCTGTCAACTTCTTCAGGAAGGTTACTGAATCAATGGATGGATGAAAATCAGTACACACCACATACCTAGAACTCAGAAAGGTGTTAAACACCATCCCACATTTAGCACGGCAGATAATCTCTCCCAGTTAAATCTAAACCATTATGTAACTCATTGGATAGCATTAGCTCACAAATAGAACCCAGGAAATTAGGATGGGGAGGTCCACCTCTTCCATGGTCCCATGGTTCAGTCCTTGGGCCACTCCTCTTTAACATTTACTTCTCAGAGGTTAAAGCAAATATTAAGTGTTTATGAGTGACCAAGTATACAAATGTTTGTAAACTTGGTGCCATCATCCCCAGAGGACATCCAGATTTTCCGGGTTAGCCTCTTCCAACAATTACCTGGTGTCAAAACCATAGACTAAAACTATATCCCAAGAAATGTATAATAGTATTCTTTGGCAAGGAGGATCATCCTTGTAACTATCACATTGACAACACACCCATGAAAAGTTAACAGTCAGGGATCTGGGAATGTATGCCAACAATGAACTGTCCTTTGATCACCACATAACCACAATTATAAAGATGTTCTTTTTCATTCCACAACTTATAAAAATTTACAGAAAATTGCTTTATTACATACACAGGTTTCCTCAAGTTATCTATAGTATGACCCCAATTATTCTCACTAGGAATAATATATAATTAGAGACCATAGGATGGTTAAGGCCAGTCTTACACTAAATGAGTTAGGTTAATTTAAGTACCAAAAAGGGGGTCTATATCACAAAGTCAAACATTAAAAAGAGCAAATGCTCTTACGTTGAATTCTAAAAACTGAAACCACTGAATGTCAAACACACGGAACAGCAATTTTTTGCCCAGGGAAAAACCGCTGCTTCAAAAAAAAAAAAAAGAAAATCCCCCACACACCCCCTACTTAGATATACCAACTCCAAGATTGCACCACAGTGGAGGAAATGGCAAAGTCCCGGCAATAGCCAAGCCGATCGACATTCTGTAATTTCGTTTTTTAAGAGTTCGACATAAGAGTATTCGCTCTTTTAAATGTTCGACTTTGTGGTATAGACCCCCAAAAAGGAAACTGGCTAGGAATAAAATGGCCCACAAGGGTAGCTAGCCTAATACTTATGTAATACTTACCTATGAACCTATATCTAAAGTATGGCATCCAGGTTCAGAGTTGTAATCACTCTACTGTAACTGGCTTTCATTAGGGCAGTCACTGAGTATAATGCACCTTTTGTCATGTACCTGTTCAAACACTTAGCACAACTGGAAACATGACAATGATTTCTCACGTACAAAAATCAAGGACTTAAAGCAAAAAAAAAAAAAAAAAAAAAGACAGTCTTGAAGTTTCTTCTTTATCTTGATATCCTACAGGGTACCACTGCATCATGGATAGAGCCTCATCAGACCCTGTGCTGTCAGAACTATTACTCATTCACAAGTCCAATGGTTTTGCAAACACTTGATCAAGGGATTTTAGTCTCTTTTGCAACATAAACAGGGCATGTAAACAAAGACAATAACCATCAAAGTAAATTATCAGGACACATGGAAGTAATGTTGAACTCATGGAAGAATGAAACACAAGATGAGATGCAGTTGAAGGAGCACAGGTGCACATCCTGAGATCTATCCTTAGTGCGCATATCCTGAGATCTAGCCTTAGCGAAGCCACCAGCTACTGAGGGAGTAAGATAAAAAGCAGCTGAGGGTGGGAAAGAGTAAGAAGAGAAGGACATGAAGGAGGCTACAGTGAAGGATAAGGGGCAATAAAGAGATTTTACAGGTAACAGAAATAAGGAGAACAAGAGGCAAGGTGTAGAGAAGGTGGAAGATTGCATGAAAATATTTTGGGAGAGAACCCATGAATAACAAAAATCAGCAGAGCATAAGACAAGAATTGACTACAGGGAGTCTGAGAGAAAGAACAAGGAAACTAAAGACAGATATCTGAGTGAAGTGTATTATGAAGGAAAAGATCTAAAACGCAATGCCTTCAATGACTTGGCCTACTGACGCATGTAATTGTGATTAGGGATACATCCCCTAACCTGTGATTCTATTAGGAAAAAAATGTAAAAGAACAGACATTTGAAGACATGGTTCAGAGGTTTTCTTTGGTAAAGGAATGGCAATGAAGGCCAGAGCCTGGTTCTTGTGTTCAAGAGTTCTATAAATGGAGAAAATACTCCCTCATGTTGTGATTGCTTTTGTGAAGTCATTCTCAGCCTAAGGATGGAGTGAAAATAATAAGTTGGTGAGGCAGAAAGGAGTTTGGGATGAAATGAATATGTAAATTATGTAAAATAATAGGTATGGAAATCTGAACTAAAGATGTTTGGCACTGTAAACAGCATGCATCAAGGAGAAATGATATGCAGAGAAGGCGGTCACAGATGTTACCTGAGATGCAAAGGTTTACTATATTTCTGAAGACTGCCATTAAGGAATCAGACGTGCTGCCCATTGCAAAGAAGCATTATCTAGAAGACATGCCTTACAGTGGTATGAATCATGTGTGTATCTTGCTTAAGTCCCGTTTGATCTAAAGTGGACAAAAGAGTGTCGGGAAAAAGATTTTGATCAGAAAGGACTGACTAATACAATAGAAGTGAACTGCATAGCATAAAATAAAGAAACTACAATACTTTGAAAATAGCAAAAGGGAAAGAAGAGTGAGAATGTCAAACATACATAGCTTCTTCTGAGCCACAAGTTCTTGAACCAAGCAGGTTCAAGGACTGTGCTTCAGAAATTAGGTGTATTGCTCTTAAGCCAATGAAGGCTGATGAAACACACATACTCCATTTTTTTATATGAGGCACAAGTATTTCCCTTTTCTCCTGCTGGCAGTGACCTCGGACTGATTCTAATAATTAGCAGAAGGATGAGAAGGGTGGGGAGCGGGGCTTTTTCTCTATGTAAAATTTACTTTTGTATACATTTTAATGTGTCATCTTCTGATTAGTATTCCTTGTACTAGCTATGAAATATTTACAGCTTCTAAGAAGTCACAAAACATCTGTGCTATGAGCCATCGGGGGGTAAATGAATTTAAAGGGAAAGCAGACTTTGTTAGTTTAGTACAATACGCTAAGACTATGATCTGCTAATGAACTTCATCATGTAGTTGGAGATTCGGTTCCCACGTCACTATTTGCCTGCTGTGTTACTTAACTAGAGAGCACATCTGGACCTCTACTGAAAACATGCCTCAACCCAGTTAGCAAAATATATAAAAAAGTCAATTAACACTCTGTATGGAATTATGTGAGTATCATTGGACACCTTGAAAAAATAAATGTGGCCAGAACTACCTCTTCATGTGGAGAATATCTGCAAGTGGCCACACTGTCAAATGTGCAGTAGCGAGCAATCAGTGACTGCAGATAACAGAGCATATCATCAAGTGCTAGAGCTGTGGTTCCTGGCACACACAGGTTAGTAAGCTCAGGTGGATGGTGGCAGGCTTATCTACAGAGATGGAAGTACACAAACATACACAGACACCCTAAACACACATCTGGTCTGGCACTGAGCCATGCATACAGAAGTCTGTGCAGGTATGAACAAGGAAAACCTTTCATATGCATGTACAACAAGTTTGGAGCAAAAGTGAAATATACCAAAAAATTATCCAGTGGTGAAAAGTAAATAACCAAGCAAAATCAACTAAAGTGTGGGAAAATAGCCAAGTGGACCAGATATAACACAAAGAAAATATTTTATTGATGAAATTATATTGATTTCATTGGAGAGCAACAAGATTTGAATGCTTCATTGCTCACATTAAAAGTATTACCAATTCTTTGGAGTTTGTAAGTAATAGTAGTAAAGTAAGTTTTACTTATTTTGGATATTCAGATTTATAAATGATTGACAGTCTTTTGGGAATGATTATCACATACAAAAATTCATGGAGAAATTCTTATTTATATTTTAACAGTATGCATCTTTTTTCATCAAAGAGTAACATTGTCAAGAGTCAAATGGTAAGGCTGATAAATCTTACTTAGGCTGATTTATAAGCAATGGAATGTTGTGAATTGATAAAGGACAGGTTTTATTTCTGGGATTATGCAAGTCAGATTATTAACTGTGCTCCTTGAGCAGATGAGGCAATATTTTGATAGTGGTAAGAAGGGTACAGAAACCAAAAGAAAAACATTATGGCTTACCATGTTCATTAGATAACAGCTGCTTCCAATTGAGCAAACTGATAAAATCTTCAGATCTTCAAATCCTGTGATTCAGTAATTAACCGAAAGTGCTTATCCTGGTATCATTTTAACCTGTTGACGGGAACTACTGTGTCCTTTTACATTTTAATAAAGTAGTGATTTTTATCTGTTCGCTGAGGTGGAAGCAGCTCTTGTTTTTTGGACTTGTGGTTTTTTAGCTGAGCTTCCTTTAACAGTGCTTTTTTCTTGTTCACAATGTTCATTAGATATGCTGAGATTAAAAATATTATTAAGAATAATTGGATGATTTTTATAGAGGGTGGAGAAATAACCCCATTTTATTAACAAAAGAAAAAAAAAAACAAAAGGGGCCAGATTCAATAAAGCCTACACTAAGTGTACACAATATGTATTCAAGAACATTCTTATCACATTTTTGTGCTTTCTAGTCACTTAGAAAGATTACACTGTGTACATGTAGTGTACACTTTGTAGTGACCTTTATGAATCTCTGCCAATATTTAAAGCTGCAAGAATATCACTAGGAAGACTAAAATTAAGAGGAAGAAGGTGTGACTCATGTCTATGTTGTCTGCTTACTCAGAACGATGTAGACTTACTGTAGGTGTCATTGAATTCCAGGGAAGGATTTGTTTGAAGAGTACAGGACAATTAAGTTCAAATGAAAGAAGACAGGGAAAGGGAATGTTTAAATGTTTTCTTTCTAACACACTGTGACCACCGAACCCTGGCCCAGCAATCAAGAAGCCTCAATCCTCACCACTAACACCAGGGAGGGCTTCTCATATAAGGGGAAAGGATAACAAATACACACAGTAAAGTAGAAATCCCCTTAAGTGCACACAGAGATCACAGTCAGTCTGGGGCAGGTTGCTCCCTTGCTCTCCAGGTCCCCAATAAGACTCCCCACTGGCACAGCTATAGGGTCCAGATCTCTGCCTAGCTGGCAAGCTAACCTCCAGTACCCTCTCTGTCCCACCAGTGCATCGTGTCCCTGCCCAAGTAGCTGACACAACACTCACACTTTGAGGTAAGTATTTATACAACTTCAGAGATACTCCTGGGAAAGGCTGACACAGATTCTCCAGCTGTGCCCCTTTACCAAGACTATACAGTAGTAATTTCTGCCACCACCAGCTAATACTTTTCAGTTACCCAAAGGCCCTTAAAAGGGTGTCCCGTTATTACTGTGCAATATTATTATCCAATTGGTAATGTGACTATTCAATCTAAGGCTTATTAGAGCGACTTTTTACAATAAACTCTATAAATATGCAATGTACTCTAGAGCTTACTTATCTCTACACAAACCAGCCACAGGTAAAGGTTTTTAAAAATATTTAATAATAAATAATTAAAAACACAAGACAATACTACTACACCACAGTGTTATTTAATAGTTCAGAGATCACACAAAAACTTAAAACAATACAGTAGGAAAGTTCTGATATAACAGAAAAACACTTGTCTAACTTTCTTCTAAGTTCCTAGCTATTACTACAAGAAAACATACTTCTAAGACACTACTTACATAAGACAATAGGCAGAGTGCTGATAAGTGGGATATCAAGATCAAAATGTTCACAGTCTCTCACTCTACAATAGTTTTCAAACTCACTAACAAACAGCTCTGCTAGGCCTTCCCAAATTACATCATTTTGACACTTAGTCTGGAGTTCCCAGGCAAAAAAGGCTACAATTTTTAGCAATCTAACACCTGCTCAGGAAACTACAACAATAAAAGACATTTCACATATACACTCTAGCAATTATTCCTTAAGTTAAGACAATAGAAAGAATATGTTCAGCCAGCCACTTTGATACCACTATTTAGATAATTTTAACTTCAAAGAACATTTGAAATACTTGGCTTAGTTTTCCTTACAGCAGATGGTAATGTTGCAACAATCTTGAAGTTTACATTTTACAGTGTTTTCTTTCATTTAAGAATACAAGCCTGTATTTTACATTTATATATTCAGATGATAGAATTATGTATTCAATTCTATTTGACTAGGCTGGCAGCCTTCACCTATCTTCCTCCAGTCTTCACACACGCGTGTTATATGTTCAAAAGATTTCTTATGTGCTAATACAGAAAAAAAAAACAAGCAAATAGTTCCCCTGCATTTTTTTTAATTTTCTTCAATTTAAGTGATTTATGCTGCCTCATACATGATGTATAATGTATTTTATATCAGAAAAACAAAGATGACTTTTAACAGCAGAACTTATGAGCAAGTAAATGAAGGTAACATTAAAAGTGTGGTGAGATATTCTTGGTCCTTTTCATTTTCCTATCTCTATAAAGGTTGATGAGCAGAAGCAGTTTAGAATACATTGCTTCACTAAATTTGCCACTGGCACATTGATATTTGTTGAGCTGTCCAGAAATGACCATGTATGAAAAGCATATTCACTTTAGAAAGTACTGTAGGGTGGCTGTATGGATAGATAAATAGATGGAGAGATATATTGATAGATAGATAGATAGATAGATAGATAGATAGATAGATAGATAGATAGATAGATAGATAGATAGAAAGGGGGATAAGGGCAGGGTTACTGTACAAAATTAAGTCAGAAGTCAGAAGCAGGGGAAAGAAATGTACATACAGGTTCCTCAGTAATTACATTGTAAAGCTGCCTGTGAGACAGAAAAACTGAAATTAAGTAACTAGAGTAAAACTTGTCTCTGAGAGTCATGAAAAGCATGAGAAATATGTCTGTGATACAGTGAGCATAATGAGCAGCTATTAAAAAGATAGAGCAAGTGTGTAGCAACTAATCAAATCTGTAGAATCTGTAGGAAAAAAGAACAGCTCTACTAACAAGCACAAAATGAAAAAGATTAATTTGTGAACAAAGTGAAATCATGTCATAGAATAATGTGAACATAAGTTGTATTTTTGCATGATAAGGGTTGAGATTATGCAGGCTTGTATGCAAGATGATGACCAGTCATAAATATGAGCTGATAAGCCTTTGCTAACTGTAGTTTCATAACTATCACCTTGCAAAAATATGTGCACACTTTTATCTAAAAAGCATACAGTATAATACTTGTTTATGAGCCACTGAATCAAACTGCATGACTCGTTTTATATCATAATTTCTGAGCATCTTTTGTTATAGGCAGTGTCATTTTGTCCCTATTTATTTGTATTTTATTCATATGTACATAGGTTCATAGGTTGGTACTAGTCTATCAGCCCTAGGGCCTGTACAAGCCTAGCCATAACAATTCTCTGGCTATTTCTTCCAACAATATTTACTTCCCTGGACCCCTGTCTAGTAGGGCAACTGACATGTTCCCTGGGGTGAATTTCCTATGTCCCATACAATTGTCAAAGTTCCTTTTGAAGAGGGCCAAAGAGGCGCTTTGCTTGACATGTATGGGCAGTCTATTCTAGAGTCTGGGGAGTCTCTGGGTCAGGAAACTATCCCTCCAGTATGTTTTGTTCATTGTGATGGCAAGGTTTAGATCCCTGGAGCATGTGGCTCTGAGGGATTGGGATTTCTTTAAGTGTAGCATGTCCAACAGCTCTGGGTTTGACATGGCCTTGTATGTCAAGCAGAGATCGCCTCTGAGTAGACAATATGTGACAGAGTTTTTTAGATGGTCAGCACAGGACATCTGCTTTAGCCCTATGATTCTTTTAGTGTGGTATTTCTGCAGCCTTTCCAGTTGTTGCAGATGTCTTGAGAGGTACATACCAAACAGGGCTTTGTATTCTATAATAGGTCTAATGAGGGATGAGAACAGTGGGACAATGACCTCTTTTTTTCTGGATGAAAAGCCCTTAGTGATGAGGTGTGCCACATAGAAGGCTTTCTTGACTGTTGTGGCGATGTGGTTATCAAAGGTGAGAGCACTGTCCACCTGTGTCCCTAAGTCTCTTATCACACTTTCGGTGTTTAGTGTACTGCCACCTATGTGGTAATTCATGGGTACATGTTTTTTCCCAAAGGGGATAACTTTACATTTCTTGGCATTGAGCTTGAGCCCATGGCTCTGGCACCAAGCATCTGTTTCTGTAAGGCCTGTTTGTAGAATATCCACATAATTTGTGGATTCAATAATGGCTCCCAGCTTGCAGTTATCTGCGAACTTTGTTAGCCAGAGTCACTTAGTATTCATCTGTACTTCAGAGAAGCAGATGCCAAACAAGAGCGGTCCCAGGAATGAACCCTGAAGTACTCCACTTGTCATTTGGCTGGAGCTGGATTTGGAGTCAGCTACATTTACAGTGTGGATTCTGTCAATAAGCCAGTTGGCAACCCATCGAGTGATGTAGGGATTAATGCCCAGCTTAGTAAGTTTATCTGTGATTCCAGAGTGGGGGATGGTGTCAAAGGCCTTGTCGAATTCCAGATAGGCTGTGTGGACTGCCTTATCCACTTCAACAGCTCTGGAGACTGATCCGAAGAAGTCAATCAGGTTCAGGAGACACGATTGGCCCTTCAGAAACCCAAACTGGGTGGGGTCCAGTGTTTGAAGGTTGCCAATGTCTTTGTTTATAAGTGCCATGATAATACATTCCATAGCCTTGCAGATCAGGCTCGTCAGACTGATGGGGTGTGAGTTCCCAGGATCCAAGGTGGATCCCCCCTTGTGGAGTGAGATAACTGTAGCTGTATGCCACTCAGTGGGCATGAAGCCTGAGGTGAGGCTATGATTAAACATGACACTTAGGTGAGGTGCCAGTTCATTTTGTAGTTCATGTAGTACACAGCCTGGGATGTCGTCTGATCCCATGGAGAGTGCTGTTTTTACCTGTGTGGCCATTATTACCAGAATTTGGCAATCTTTCGGTATTGAGATGGGCCTTTTAGGGGTGAGAGGAGGTGAAGTTGGCACTGACTCAATCTGCCAGGATACTGGCAATATCCTTGGATCAGTATATTTAATGCCATTCTGTTGTAGCTCATAACAGATCTGAGCATTGCCATTTAGATGCTTGACATAGCTATAGAATGCTTTGTGGTTGTCTTTGGAATCTTTGGCAATTTTATTTTCGTAACTAGCTTTGGAGGATTTTATGAGGGATCTCAGCTTCTTACAAAGGCTGGTAGGGGATTTTTTTTTTTGCATCCTGGGATTTTCCTCTATTCAGCAATAGTTTCTTCATTTTGTTGTAAAGTTTGTTTATGGCAGGGGACCACCAGATTGGCTTCCTTTTTTTTGGAGGAGAGCATCTTGGTTCTAATTGGGATGGCATGATTCATGCACGAGTGGATGTGCTCGTACCCTGCCTTAGTGTAGGATTCAGCAGTCGAACTTTCAGTTCCCGTCTGCATGGGTGTCATGAAGTTTGTCACTTCTGACTTGAGTAGCATGATGTTGGCTTTGAAGAAGTTTTTTACGGAGGTTTCCTTACTGGGGGGTGCGGGAGGGATGAGGATGTCAAGGGGGGATTAGCTTATGGTCAGACCTGACCAACGAGGGGATGACTATAGGTGTGGAGCATTGATTTCCCATGTTGGTAATGACCATGTCTAGGATATTGGACCCCCTGTTGGGAGTATGGATTAGTTGATCCAGGGCATTGAAATTTATGAATTCCAAGAATCGTTGGGCAAAGATGTTGGGACATGAGTAGTTTTCCCAGTTAATGGCTGGGCAGTTGAAATCACCCAGTGTTAGGGTATTTGATTGTATCTTAATATTTTCCAGTATGTTTAGAAAGGTGTAGTGAGAATCTTGGGGCATGGTGGGGGATCTGTAGCAAGCTACAATTTGAATTGCAGTCTTACCTAGTGTTAGTTGCACCTGTAGAATTTCAGACACATTGTGTTGGGCAACTAGCTTGATGGTGTGAATATCCTTAGTGAATATGGATACTCCTCCACCTTTATTTTTTCAATCCTGGTTTGGTGGCCGAAAAGTGGGGTAAGAGTTGTAGCCTGGTATTGCAGGGGTGCTCTCTGGAGCTTTGAACCAGGTCTCAGTTACTACACAGATATCGATGTACTTTGTTTTTAGGAGTGCCTCGAGAGAGTGCATTTTAAGGTTTAGACTTCTAGCATTGAGTAGCATTACCTTCAGATTTTGCATGCTTGTACCTGTTACGGTGGTGGTTTTGTCCTTTGAACTTTGCCTCAAAAAGGCACTATAGGGGTGGCAAGAGCCTAAGCCAGTAACCTGAATCCCAGGGGCGACAGGTGCAGACTATCTCTGGCAAAGCATCGTGGTCTGTCGATCATGTTGTCCCAGGCAGACAGATACTGGATCCCCTTTGAATGACACCAGAAGCTTAGCCAATTGTGTAAGTCGTGTAGCTACCTACCTAGCGGCCATACTGGTTAGCACAATATTTTCTTCATGCTTCCTACCAGTGTCCTTTCCACTTTTTTGAATGTATTTGGCTGTTGCATTTGCAATAAATGCACAAAGGTCACAGCAAAGATGGAATGGATCATTTGCTTTCACTGGCTGCAGGTTAACCGACACGCCCAGCTGGTATGTGCATGCATTACTGGTTCAAGCACTACAGAAGAAAATAAGGAGGACAGGCTAAACATTGACCTCCAGCATTGACCTCCAGGTAGGAAACAAAGTGAAAACGTCTCCTTGTTGATTGCTATTGTGGGAGGTATTTCAGATGTCATGAGGAAGGACGAGAAGCAGGGTTAGTAGATGGACAAAGACAAGCATGGACATGGTCATAACAGAGCTTCCCACATCCATGTAAAACAGGGGAAAACAATTGAAGGAAACATTGACTGGGCAGGACATATGCAGGTAGTAAAACCCTGCTGAAATAGGGGAATTTCCTTGATCAGTTACACAATACAGATTTGATGACATGGATAGAAGTATGAAATCCACCAGGCAGTAGTCATAATTTCCAAATACATTTCTTTAATCAAAAAATAGATTACTAGTTATAAGATTTTAAAACTGATCAGAAAAACTCTATCTGAAGTGAAAATAAGCAATAAGCTATATATTAACTGAATTCATTAGGATCAAAGATCCAAAACACAATAATTAAGTACTACGCCAACAATGAGAAAGGACATACAAGGATATAATAGAAAGTTTTTAGTGCTTTCATCTGCACGTCATCACAACAATGATTTAAATACTCAACCTTTCATCACATAGTCAGCTGAAACAAACATATTTTAAAGTGCAACTGCAGAAAAATAGAAGAGTACTAGATACAATAGGTAAATATTGTTAAAAAGAACGTAAATAGTTGTAAGTAGGAGATATAATAATTATGTGAACAATATTGTGCTAATAACTGATTCAAAAGTAATAGACAAAGGAACCAGTCTTTAGCACAATTTAGTATTGCTTGCAGAATAGACCTACCGGTGGCATGAGGAATTTACCAAAGTACTGCTGACATCTCCATCCTTGAGGTATTTTAGAAGTTATCATACAGGCTTGTACACATGAAGCTCTCACAGCCTGTCCCTGCTCATTAGGGACATAGGTGTCACACCAGAGGTAAATTTGTTATTTTCTATCAATTGGTTCAAGTTACATTACAGATATGATGACAGGGATAGATGTAACCAATCTTCCAGGCAGTACTCATAATTTCCAAACATATATCCTTAAGCAAAAATTACTTTGAGACAAGCTTTGCTTAATATGGATGGGAATCCTGTTCCAGAGAAAGGGTAGTCTTGAGACATACCTCTCTCTTCAACATATTCTGTTTAGAGACTTCCTATACTCTGGAACAAGCTACCCATCTATGTCAAGCAAAGTTCTTCATTAGCACTCTTCAAGAAAAATCTTTATGAGTGGATGGGAAATAGGAAATACACCCCGGGGATCACTTCTGTGTCTCTGTTTGACAGTGGCACAGGAAAATAACTTTCTTGGGTGGTGTAAGCCATGGAACCTTGTTGGCTAGGCTTACGTAGATAGCCTAGTACCTACATATGAACCTATGTTGCAAATGAGGTTAGGTTCTTAGAACAGATATATCTGTTGCTATTTGTTTAGTGGATATGCAAAAATCCATCAGTGTGGGATCAAATGACATCTTATAAGCTAGGCATAGATAGATTCTCACCAGTCTGTAGGATACCAAGTCCAGGGAAAGGACTTTGAGATGGTCCATGTAGGACTTGTTATTTAGTCTCTGTATTCTTTCTGAGAGGAACCTTTGTGATACTCATGTTGTTTCAAGTGCCTGATCTGGCATATGCTGAAGGGTGCATTATAGCCAATGATTTGTCTGATAGGAGCTGAGTACAGTGGAATAAAGGGTTCTCTGGAACTGGATGTCATGTTCTTACTTATAAGCTTTGCATCGTAGAATGATTTTCTCACCACAGTAGACACATGGTTGTCAAAGGTCTGGTTACTGTTAGCAAATGTTCCCAGATCCCTGACCACTAAGTCTACTTTCTTGGGTGTGTTATCAGCATTGTAATTTCTAGGGATGGCCATCATCCCGAAACTTACTATTATATGTTTTTTTTTTTTTCACATTGAGTTTCAGTTCATTGCTCTGGCACCAGTTGTTTGTGTCAGGTACTTCTTGAAGGGTGTCTGCATCTTTATTTGTGCCTTTTTGTCTAAAAAAAAGCACACTAGACTTGAAGAAACTTTTCTATACAGAGTTAATATAATAGTGGAGGAAATATTGATACTAGGGAACACAAAAAGACTTAAGCAGCATCTGTGCATGGCAAGTTGCCTTTCCTTATTTTAGCATTTTTACATTGTTTTGCCATTTTTTTATTTTTATTATTCATTACTTTTTATTTTAATGCCCTTGAAGTTGATTTTGATTAGTACTTCTGGTAACCACAATATCAGCATACCTTTTTTGCCATTGTCTGAGATTTATATTTCTGCTCATGTGTCCATCTTCTACAAAATGTTGTGTCTGATCACAAAAACTTTAAGGAGTGATACACATTGAGCCTCTAAATAGGGAAATCATTCTTTCTCTTGATAGTACAGTGTGTATGCCCAATTCCTTTATCTGACAGATATTAGCATTGGTCCAGCCAATGTTTCCCTTTTTGGTACCTCACTTTTTCACATATGGTGACCCTGACTTGTTCTCATGTGGTGACTTGACTTTTAGGGCTGCTTATTGTTTTTAACAGCTGAGAGTTGTATACTGTCTGCTAATTGTAACCTGGAGTATTGTATTGTGTCCTATTAACATTTCCCTGGTTGTAATTCCACATATTATGAGCACAAACATGTCAGTGGGACCGATAATGGATTCAGCAATTGTCTGATTATGGTATATTTCTTGAACACTAATTTCACAGCTGTCAATGCTTTGCTATGGATCATCTGCTTTTCAAGACAGATGTACTTATTTTCACTTCAGTATAACATTTTTCATTGGTTTGGATGTTTCAGGTGCTGGATGTCATCTTGGTTAACTTAATGTCCTGCTTGATCACTCACTACATCACTCCTAGGGGGACCAATCTTGGTTTGTAAACATCTATATTATCTCATGAAGTATTTCACTAATTTCATAAAGTTCTTTAAGGTGCAAAAGCAGAGTGTGGTGGTTCCTGACGATCTCTTCTGTTGCACCATTGCTAATACCATACACCTGGAAGCCTAGACAGCAGCTGCTCATTTTGGGAGGAACATGTTCTTTGGCTACCCAAGCCAGTGATGGGAGACATCGTCTGATAATGCAAAGAATCAGTCATGTGGAGATAAAGGGGTACTGGTTTCCTGTGATGATACAGGTGTACATGTCACCAGCAGCTGATGTGAAGCTTCTCAGGTGTGTGCATAATGTAGTTCCATGGCCAGAAGCAAGAAAGGTAAGTCACTAAAGGGCTCTGATCTGATGAACAAGCTGGACATGTCTGGGTATGAAATGAAATTGTGCCCCCGCACGGATGGAGCTGAAAGACTGGGTTTGAGCAGGGACACAAAGAACCTTCATGGCTGAGTGGAGGATGGCCTGTTCTTGATGACTCAACCTTATACTGTACTGAGCATGTCCATAGTATGGGGATAAATGGAATGAGTCTCATGAGGTGAGACTTTATGGCTTTACATACCAGGGCAAAACTAATGTTAACTTTTCACTTCTGTGATTCAGGTGCTTCCTATACAGAGAGCTGTGTGTGTGTGTGTGTGTGTGTGTGTGTGTGTGTGTGTGTGTGTGTGTGTGTGTGTGTGTGTGTGTGTGTGTGCGT